>NC_134353.1:342159674-342469202 GCF_048569485.1 Anomaloglossus baeobatrachus | reverse complement strand
GCTGACAGACGCGTTACCATAGCAACAGTGCTCTCGGAGCCGCGGTTAGCGGTGACGTCACCGCTAACTGCGTTGCTATGGCAACGGTGATCTCCGTTAATGACCGGCTGTGTCAGCCGATCCCTAACGGAACGGGGAGTCGACCGTGTGCTAGAGCATGTCGCCGGTACACGGCGATACACAAATGTGCACCGTGTACCGGAGAGATGCACTCGCAGGTCCTACATGACGCGTCATAGTCATGTGACCAGTCTGTAGCCAGTGAGATAATAGCCACGTGACTGGTCACATGGCTATTTTGACGTCACGATAGGTCCTGCATCTCTGCTGGCAGTGCCGGTCACCGGGAGGATTCAGCGATCATCGGATGGAATAGCGGCAGGAGACAGAGTGCAGGAGGGATCGCGGGGACCGGTAAGTGTTATGGCAATGTTTATTAACTGTATGTGTACATTTATAATGCGTTTTTATGTGTTTGTGATTGCCTCCCATTATAGCCTAATGGTTCGAGTTCGGTTCGTCGAACGTTCGACGAACCGAACTCGAACGGGAGCTCCGTTCGGCGAACCCACCTCGAGCCGAACCGCGACCGGTTCGCTCATCTCTAAACAGGACCCAAATACCAAATTTGGACACAGACTTTCTTTTTTAAAAAAAAAGTTTGTGTTCGAGTCCAAGCCCCAGACACCCGTTTGGATTCGCTCATCCCTATAAATAGTCAGTTGTATGTGGCCATTCAAATATCATTGACTAAGAATATAATCATTTAGCTGTTTTGCACGGAAGTATTAAGTTATTAATCTATTTAAGGGCAAAAGACAAAAAGACAACATTCATTAAGTATCACAATTTCTTTTTAATAAGATGCTTAACTAACAAGTTGACTATAATGGAATGTTTATATGTTGTCAATAAAATAGACAAAGTTTCTGTCATACATGAATAGGAGATGTCCTGTGCACAGAGTCACACACGGGTTTCAGTGGGGGTGGAAAGAAGTTCCAAAGACAATTACAAGTGTTGTCGCTTTCCTGATTAAAATATGGTTAATTATACAATGCGTTTCGGCTCGGATGTTTTATCCTTCAGCCTTCTTCAGGTTTAATTGAGAGAAAAAGATGTATCCAGTGTGATTGCTGTGTACTGCACCATAATCCTATTGGAAAGTGGACCAACTCCTCTTGGATTATTATTTCAGGCTTTCTAACCTCTGAACCAGGAAAGAGTTCCACTATTTCGATACCTTTAGATATAAAAAACTCACTACACTCAGATTGGCGCTGCGTTTGTTTCTATCTTTCCCTGTCTCCAGGGTATTTTTCAATGGGGGTGGAAAGAGAGAGGAAGACCCTGACAATAGGGAGCCAGAGATAGGACTTCTCCTTACACTTACTTGTGTCTGGCCCCTCAGCTCCCCTTATACGATTCCTTCATCTCATTGCCATCACGGGCCTAGTCATTATCTGTCCCTCCATTCACTCTGTATAATGTCAACGCTGGGGAGTGTTTTATAAATCACTACTACTGTAATAGTACACAGGGGAAAGCGAACAGACAGGGGGACAGCCAAAAAATATGCAACCAACTTTACTGCTGCGGCCAAATCCAAGGTCTGCAGTCGACATGGCTCCAACAGCAGAACTCCAATAGCAGAACTTCAGAAGCAGCACTCCAGCACAGAACTCTTGCAGATACTAGAGACTTCCTCTCTCCAAGATGGTTAGAACAGAATCTATTACCGACATTAGGTAATGGATCATGTCATGTGACTACTTAAAGGGACAGGGACTTGTCTCTAACTGGCTGCAGTTGAGATGAACTAACCAGGAGCTACCAACATGGAAAATATCATTAACCCTTGCTGCACCAAAAGGAAAACCAATCACATTTAAAATCCAGAGTGACACAGGTTGATGAGCAGCTCTGATCCCAGAGCAGTCACAAGTCTCCTAATGACGGAAGATACTCAAGACAGTTTCAAATTACATAACATAACTAAGATTTGAAAATCTATACCTCTTGGATCACCAAATATTCAACATGACAAATTGCTTGTAACTGGCATTATGACCTAGCACAGTTTTAACAACCATTGCAAAACTTGTTAAAAAGGATAAAGTTACCTATCAATGGCCAGGGAACCATGAAAACAATAAAAGTTACTTACAAACACATGAAGATGGTTTTGCTGGCTGTCCCTGCAGAAGCTGCATATTTCACTGCAAAGAATGCAGGGTACACAAATACAAATAATGTTAAAGAGTTAAAGAAAGACATAGATTTCCAAAAAAGCACTTTTGCAAGGACGCAAAATATCTTTTTCTTACAGTCCAATTAAAGAAATTGCAGAGTTGGAACAGAAGAAAGGCCAGGACCCCTCACTAAAGCCTGTGTCAATTACCTACAAAAGATATATAGCTATGGACATAAGTCAAAGTACTAAGGGAAATAAAGCAAAAAGCAATCTGCAAATTTTAATGAAACAAATAAGTGTAGGTGGAAGTAATGTCCTGTGTGTATACTAAGACATGATAGTGAGAGCCTGAAGCAAAACAAGAGACTTAGGCGGGCTTTGCACACTACGACATCGCAGGTGCGATGTCGGTGGGGTCAAATTGAAAGTGACGCACATCCGGCATCGCATGCGACATCGTAGTGTGTAAAGCCTAGATGATACGATTAACGAGCGCAAAATCGTCGTAATCGTATCATCGCTGCAGCGTCGGCGTAATCCATAATTACGCTGACGTGACGGTCCCATGTTGTTCCTTGCTCCTGCGGCAGCACACATCGCTGTGTGTGATGTCGCAGGAGCGAGGAACATCTCCTACCGGCATCACCGCGGCTTCTGTAGGATATGCGGAAGGAAGGAGGTGGGCGGGATGTTTACATCCTGCTCATCTCCGCCCCTCCGCCGCTATTGGCCGCCTGCCGTGTGACGTCGCTATGACGCCACACGACCCGCCCCCTTAGGAAGGAGGCAGGTCGCCGGCCAGAGCGACGGTCGCAGGGCAGGTGAGTGCATGTGAAGCTGGCGTAGCGATAATGTTCGCTACGCCAGCTATCACACGATATCATACTTGCGACGGGGGCGAGGACTATCGCGTGCGACATCGCAGCATCGGCTTGTGATGTCACAATGTGAAAAGCCGCCTTTAGGGTTTTTCCACTCTACATTTTGTCCCCGTTCAATGGTCCAGAGAGGGCTTACGTACGAACACCCCATAAAATGGTATTCGAATGTAAGCGCCGACTGGGCAAATAACTAAAATGGTGCAAATGTATTCACCGTGTGCTCTGTTCTGCACCATTTACCGGCGTATAAGCCTACTGGAGGCGGATGTGCAGATAGTAGATAGTAGACTGGGTGTCCGCCTACACTAGGCATATATGCCATAAAATGGTGCATGTAGGTAGGGAAAGAAAGGCGCAAAATAGGGTCTTACCCGGTATATGGGTTTAGGAAAGTGAAAAGAATGAATACACTCACCTGATCAGGTTGTGCCAGTCACAACCCCTGTGCAGACATATGTGAGTGCTGGAGTGGTTAAGCAGCGGCCCCGTTGAAGGGAAAATGCTATAAAAGGTTCAGGGTGGAAAAACAGGTTTAATGCCGCGCTATAAACCACGAGCTGGTGTTAAGAATAGATATTCTTTTATTGAAACATTCCTACGCGTTTTAGAGGCATGTACGCCTCCTTCTTGAGGGAAAAATATCAACTAATCGGTATTTCTTCAGTAATTCTTGATATTAGTCTGATGTGTACAATTCAAATCTACTGGTAAACTCATTAAGGCCCGTTTCACATGTCAGTGAAAAACACTGACGTTCTTCACTGACGTGTAAAACACGCACATGTCCCTCCGTGTTCCGTGATTCACGGCACACGTGGGTCATCCATGTGCAATCCGTGATCCGTGATCCATGATCAGTGATTGCATATGGACATTACTCACCTGCCTTCACTACTGCTGTCCATGGTGCTGAAGTCTCCAGCTCTGCAGCGTACGCCCACCACTCTCAGCACTTACTTCCTGGTCGGCAGTTTCTGCTTTCATGAATATTCATGAGCCAGGCAGGAGCTGCCGAAAGCAGAGGCTGCAGAGCGAATCGCAGGCAAGGTAAGTTGATAATTTTTAATATTTAATATGTCCGTGATTTTCTTGTACGTGTTTCACTGATCACACACGGATCACACCATAGTGTGGTCCGTGGGTCATCAGTGATGCCAGACAAAAACTGACATGTCTCCGTGCAGAATCACGGCCAAGGGTGCACGCTGCACAGAGACATGTTCAGTGAAAAATCACTGATGTGTGAGTAGACCCATTGATTATAATGGGTCTGCGTATGTCAGTGATTTTGGTACGTTTTAAAAAAAGCACATACGTACCAGAATCACTGACGTGTGAAAAGGGCCTTAAGAAAATATTTCATTTATCCGCAGTTATAATATATCCTGTAAAACGATCATATATTCATGGTTGAAAGTGTTAGCACCCTAGAAATTGTTTCAGAAAGGAAGTATTTGTCACAGAAAATTATTGGAATTACACATGTGTGCCGCCCCCGCGTCAGCAGTCAGGCTTCTCATATCCAGATCCGCGGTGGCTCGAGGGGTCTCCAGACCCAAGGGTCGGGGTCACGAGGCCACTCGGAAATAAAGGGGAGTATTTACAGGGGATGGTGTGGAAAGTTCGAGATGCCACCCGTGGTGCATGGTAAGAGGGAGTACCACTGCTGCGATTGGGAGTACCCGGTGGTGATTTGGTGGGCAGCCAGGTGTTTAACCCTTCCACGGGTAGGGGGAATGCCCCGGGACTTGGTGATGGTGACAGGGAGGTGCCGTTGGGACGGTAAGGATCACTTATGTACTCACTCAGTCCAATAATGCTGACACTGACAACTGAGGTAAACCAAAGTTCTTGACACCGCTGCCGCTTAGAGGGAGCACGCCTGGATCCCGTGCCCAATGGTGTTGCCTGTTAGTCTGTGAACTTTTCCTTGGCACCTTTTTTTCTACTGGTCCCTTTAGCATAAAACTAGTCGGGTCCCGCTCACCAGTATGGCTAACTGGGTGAGCTTGCTCTCAGGGTTCATGCTTACGATTTTCTGGACTATGTAGTGGGAAAGTCCTATCCCCCTCTTTGCGCTAGTACCCCGATTTTGGAGCGGGTGTAGAATGGATCTTGAAGGCTCCGTCCTCGTCGGGTAAATTCTCAGGATACCTGAAGCTTCTTCCTCACCAAGGGTCCACGTACCCCGTCGTGCCCTGGCCCCTGCCCGGTGATGGCACTAGGCTGCCAGCTGTCCTCCTTGACAGTTCGTGCCCTTTGTCACGATCCCCTGTGACCGGGGTCTACCTCCTACCAGGCCCAGACCAACGTCTGCCACCTAGTAGTCTCAAGGAGCCCAGCTCCTGACATTTCCTCTCGAGAGTCACCACTCCACTGACTGACTCCTGACCTCCCCTTCAACTAATCCCCCAAGTGGCCAAGCCTATTCCCTTCAGGCTAGCCACTGGTGTCTCTGGTGGGTGTGGTGCAGAGTGTTTTGAGGATTTTGATTAGCTTGTTCTTGGCAACACCAAAGTTCCGGGACCCGTAACCATGGAGGAGGTGGATATTGTACAGAAGGGCAGATTGCACAATACCCTGTGATGACCTGATAGGCCAGAGCGTCACACATGTTGTGTCATGCACATGTTAGACATAATTTCACACAAAAACAGACAAACATTTTGCTACCTGTCATGATGGATGTCATAGAACTGGAAATAGGACTCCTAATCTGGTCCTCAGGCTAGAAAGGGCCCCTAACTGTGCCTCATCCCAGAGGCGCGTCCACTGATGGTGAGATCTAGACCGCCAGCGTAGCCCTAACTACTAAATAGCCCTGGTTTAATCCCCCCTCACCCCCACCTAGGAGAGGGCCAGGACTGGAGTGGTTAATCCCACACAAAAGACAGACTTGGAGAAACCAAAACTCACACTCACAGCAAACACTCACAAAGTTATGAACAAAATGTGCTCTGCATAAGCTATTATTGAAGTTAAAGAGCATATTCCACTATCTTTTAAAGCCATGACAGGCTTCCAGAAACCCGTGATCCAAGCAGCAATTCACATGCCACCAGGAATTAACTCCTGCTATATCAACCACCAGAAAAACTCACAGCTGGTCAACGCCTAGTTTTAACTGAGAAACTGAGAAACTCAAAGAGCATCACATAGTGTGTCAAACTCTGCAGTGTGAAGAGTCCAAAGACACCATGACACTTGGTAAGTTCAGAGCCAAACACTGAGTGACACCACTTTTCCAAAATTATGGGTAAACAACTTTGTTTCAACCAGTTGATACTCATTCAAACTCACCTGTGGCAAATAACAGGTGTGGGCAACATGAAAATCACACCTGAAACCACATAAAAAGAAGAGAAGTTAACTCAATCTTTGCATTATGCGTCTGTGTGTGCAACACTAAACATGGAGAACATAAAAATAAGAGAAATGTCTGAAGACTTTAGAACCAAAATTGTTGAAAATATTAACAATCACAAGGTAAACAAGTCAATTTCCAGAGATCTTAATGTTCCTTTGTCAACAGTGCACAACAAAATCAAGACGTTTACACACATCGCAGAATTGGATCATAGTAGCATAACATTTGGCTTACACTTGCAGCACAGCGGGAGCCAAAAGTCTAAAACTTATTAAACTAGTCACATATGTTTTACCCTTCCTGCACCTTATAGGGGTTATGACAGTAGAGATAGTCTTCCCTGTCAGCATCAATGAATCGAAAGGGCCACATAATATAAAGATGGACCTGAGAAAGCCCAATGAACATAAGCTTCTATACATTCTGAGTTTGTCATAAATTGGTAATCAAAATGTCAAGATAATTTATCAAATTGTTAAAATACTTATTGCCTTGGTAATTTAACAGAGTGCATACTCAGCTCTTCACAAGGCAAATATTGCACTTGTCTGATTTAATCCACTCGACATTGGCACCTGTTCATAGTATCATAGTATCATAGTTTTTAAGGTTGAAGGGAGACTCTAAGTCCATCTAGTTCAACCCGTAGCCTAACATGTTGATCCAGAGGAAGGCAAAAAAACCCCAATGTGGCAAACAAGTTCCATTGGGGAAAAAATTTCCTTCCTGACTCCACATCCGGCAATCAGACTAGTTCCCTGGATCAATACCCTGTCATAAAATCTAATATACATAACTGGTAATATTAAATTTTTCAAGAAAGGCATCCAGGCTCTGCTTAAATGTTAGTAGTGAATCACTCATTACAACATCATGCGGCAGAGAGTTCCATAGTCTCACTGCTCGTACAGTAAAGAATCCTCGTCTGTGATTATGATTAAACCTTCTTTCCTCAAGACGTAGCGGATGCCCCCGTGTTCCAGTCGCAGGCCTAGGTGTAAAAAGATCTTTGGAAAGGTCTCTGTACTGTCCCCTCATATATTTATACATTGTGATTAGATCCCCCCTAAGCCTTCGTTTTTCCAAACTAAATAACCCCAAGTTTAATAACCTGTCTTGGTATTGCAGCCCACCCATTCCTCTAATAATCTTGGTCGCTCTTCTCTGCACCCTCTCCAGTTCAGCTATGTCCTTCTTATATATCGGTGACCAGAATTGTACACAGTATTCTAAGTGCGGTCGCACTAGTGACTTGTACAGAGGTAGAACTATATTTTTTTCATGAACACTTATACCTCTTTTAATACATCCCATTATTTTATTAGCCCTGGCAGCAGCTGCCTGACACTGTCCACTAAAGTGAAGTTTACCATCCACCCATACACCCAAGTCTTTTTCTGTGTCTGTTTTACCCAGTGTTCTACAATTAAGTACATAATCATAAATGTTATTTCCTCTACCCAAGTGCATGACCTTACATTTATCTACATTAAACTTCAATTGCCACTTCTCAGCCCAATCCTCCAATTTACATAAATCTCCCTGTAATATAAAATTATCCTCCTCTGTATTGATTACCCTGCAGAGTTTAGTATCATCTGCAAATATTGAAATTCTACTCCGCATGCCCCCAACAAGGTCATTTATAAATATGTTGAAAAGAAGCGGGCCCAATACTGACCCCTGTGGTACCCCACTATGAACTGAGACCCAGTCCGAGTACGTACCATTAATAACCACCCTTTGTTTCCTATCACTGAGCCAGTTTTTAACCCAGTTACACATATTTTCCCCTATCCCCATTATTCTCATTTTATGTACCAACCTTTTGTGTGGCACCGTATCAAAAGCTTTTGAAAAGTCCATATACACAACATCCACTGCATTTCCCTGGTCCAGGCTTGAACTTACCTCTTCATAGAAGCTGATCAAATTAGTTTGACAGGATCGATCCCTCATAAACCCATGTTGATACTCTGTCATAAGGTTATTTTTCTTGAGATACTCCAGTATAGCATCTCTCAAGAAACCCTCAAGGATTTTACCAACCGTAGAGGTTAAACTTACCGGCCTATAATTTCCCAGCTCAGTTTTTGTCCCTGTTATCTTAATAAAGATGAGAAACTGGCTGAAGTAAGTTTTTCAGATAACCATATGGAGCATCAGTCTGCCATCCACATCATAATTGCCAAATGTCCATACCTTTGTCCATTTGTAGGCTTTGTAATATACATAGGTAGTCATTAGCTCATTGAAAAAAGGCCAACAATGGGCTTTTAGCTGCAATGGCACCTGTCAGCAACAATATTAACTTTCTTCCTTTCATAGTGCTAAACCTTGCTGTGGCTGCCAAAAAAGTGCCAGGATTGTGCCCTACAGAAGCTCCATCACACGTGCCCAGCAGTGTATGTGATTTTTGGATACAGTTGGCGGTGAAGGATCACAAATTATGGGCACGTTTCCCAACATACAGACAAAACATACATCACACACATCGCGGGACTGAGTCTTTCTGTTGTGTATGCGTAACATTAGTACTGTAGTATCTAAACCTTGTTCTTTCAGTAGAAAACAGGGAATCTTGTGATCTATAACTTTACTCTTCAATTCAAGAAAATAATGAAATGTTATTAGCCGAGAACCAAACCAATTATAAATAAATCAAAGTAAATTCCTAAACCCCACTAGTCTTATGAACTAGCTAAAGAGAGTCATCATTTCGAGTAAGTGTTTTTTCCATCTCCATTACTTGTCATCAAGGCAATTGCTTTTATCCAAGTTTCAATTAATACACTATTAGATTTATGAAACCGATGGTTTCATTAAGGGTTGCTTTCTGTCTGCGCTGCAACCATAATGGTGACCTTCGGCCTTATTATAAAGTTGTGACAGTCATTCGTCTTGCTATCAGTACATGTAATCAGAGTGAGTGCAGACTATGGTACCACTACCTAGTGCTAACTAATTACAAGACATACAATTATCATAAAGAAAGAACCATAGCATTCAGGGTAGCAGTCAAGTCACCTTTGAATAATACAAGTGATAGTAGCTAGATAGATATGTAATAAAATGATTGGTACAGTACCATTTTTTTATTAATTCAGGGATTTCATTTTTAATTCTGCGCCCAATTGATATTTTTTGATTTGACTAATGTACAATTGGATTGGGTCTTGTAGTCTGCTTTGTCTATGCTTTGTCTATGTCCAGTGCTTTTGTCCTTTACTTTGGTACAGCACAATATATAATCATGGTCACCTTATTTAAAGGGAACCTGTCAGGTGAAATATGCACCCAGAACCATGACCAGTTCTGGGTGCATATTGCTAATCCCTACCTAACCGTCCCTGTAACTAGTAGCATCAAAAAAGAGATCTTTAGAAAATGTATTTCTAAAGATTCCTTATAATATGCATCCCCCGACTAGCCGCCCTCTTAGCAAGTTAGTACGCCCACAGGGGCGTGCTAACATGTTATTCAATGCAGCCTCTCCAGCGGTGATGCTCGTACCTGTGCCCGCGGTGAATGTTGAGCTGAATGCCCTGCACTTCCGATAATGCACAGTATGAAGTCGAGTGTACGCGTCCCAGCTTCAGAGAGGTCTAGTGCGCATGACCAGAAGTGCAGGAAATTCAGTTCAGCGTTCACCGTGGACACAGGTACGTGCATCACTGCTGGGGACACTGCATTGAATAGCATGTTATCACGCCCTTGTGGGCGTACTAACATGATAAGAAGGTGACTAGTTGGGGGACATAATGCCCTCACAACTAGTCCTTGGCCTCATTAGCATATTATAAAGAATGTTTTGAAATACTTTTTCTAAAGATCTCTTTATCTATGCTAATGTATACAGGGACAGTTAGGCAGGAATTAGCAATATGAACCCAGTTCAAATATCTCTCTTCACCTTCACTTACATTGATGCTTGCATAAAAGTGACATTTTCTAATCGATTTTGGACATTCCATGGAAGGGACTGGGGAAAAGACTGAACAAAATTATAATTTTTAATATATGTAAAGATATATTTAGTTTAATGATAATCCTACAGTATATGTGTATATGTGAACACAGCGTTTCCCCTACACAATTTGATTAATAATGTAAATCTCAATACTCGGTTTAGATATGAGCTACCCAGTATAAATAAATCAGTTTGACTAAATCCTCAGTTTTCCTCATTAAGATATTTACCAGTTCATAAAATGTAATGGGTAGATTATTTCCTTTATTATTTAAAAATTATCATGCGCAAATTATAAAAAGTGGAAATTGATTGTCTTTTGGTATAATAATGGCCAATAACACATCTGTAAATCTAAACTTATATGAAACATCTCATTTAGCGATGATCAAATTTGCCGAAATTAAGCAGTTCACAGGAATTTGGTCAGTAATTCAAATTTGCCTTATTATGCTTTAGGGCCTTCAAAGACTACACAGCATATCAAACATATGGTTAAAAACTTAGATAAATAATACTAACTTGGCTCTTACTTTTCCCTCTGTGGCACATCCCCTTCCTCTGCATTTGGTCTTGCACATTTCTTTTCTCAGCCTTTTCTTGACCTCTTCATGGCATGCAATGTCTTCTTCGACCATCCTCATTGAACATACTTACTGTGATGGTGGGACAGATGAGTGGTGATGACAGTATTATTTTTCCTTTTTCTTTTCATTTTTTAGCTTGGCCTACAAGGTTGAACATTTTACAGAAGGGCTCACCATTTTGAATTCAGTTTATAATATCTAAATGGTCTAATAGGACCATCTAATAAAACGTACACTTTTCTCATTTCAATTTTTTTCATCTATAAGTTTATAAATGGACACTAACATGATGCATTAAAATGGTTCCTTATTTGCTACATACACAGAGAAACAATGGAATTAGCCACTGCCAGATGACTTTAAGGGCAGCTTATCTCCATGAAAACAAAATGATTGGTCTGTTGAAATCCAACTGTCTGATCCTAATCTCTTAATATTTGTCATTTACGAACAGTCATGAGCTCATTATATGGTCGTCTTCTGCTATTCAAGTTTTCTGATTTGGGAAACACATCTAAAGTGTATGACCAGCTTAAGGGGGTACACTCAGGCTGTCTCTTGAACAGCTCACAACTTTCTTAGGGTACCTTCACACTTAGCGATGCAGCAGCGATCCGACCAGCGATCTGACCTGGTCAGGATCGCTGCTGCATCGCTACATGGTCGCTGGTGAGCTGTCAAACAGGCAGATCTCACCAGCGACCACTGAACAGCCCCCAGCCAGCAGCGACGTGCAAGCGACGCTGCGCTTGCACGGAGCCGCCGACTGGAAGCTGCGGAGACTGGTAACTAAGGTAAACATCGGGTATGGTTACCCGATGTTTACATTAGTTACCAGCGCTGTGTGCAGAGAGCAGGGAGCCGCGCACACTGAGCGCTGGCTCCTTGCTCTCCTAGCTGCTGTACACATCGGCACGGTGGCTCAGTGGTTAGCACTGCAGTCTTGCAGCGCTGGGGTCCTGGGTTCAAATCCCCCCAAGGACACCATCTGCAAGGAGTTTGTATGTTCTCCCCGTGTTTGCGTGGGTTTCCTCCGGGTACTCCGGTTTCCTCCCACACTCCAAAGACATACAGATAGGGACTTTAGATTGTGAGCCCCAATGGGGACAGTATTGCAAATGTATGTAAAGTGCTGTGGAATTAATAGCGCTATATAAATGAATAAAATTATTATTATTATTATTATTATTATTAATTAACCCGATGTGTAATGCAGCTACATGTGCAGAGAGCCGGAGCCGCGCACACTGCTTAGCGCTGGCTCCTTGCTCTCCTAGCTGCTGTACACATCGGGTTAATTAACCCGATGTGTACAGCAGCTACATGTGCAGAGAGCCGGAGCCGGCAGCACAGGCAGCGTGAGAGCTGCGGAGGCTGGTAACTAAGGTAAATATCGGGTAACCACCTTGGTTACCCGATGTTTATCTTGGATACAGCTTACCTCAGCTGTCAGACGCCGGCTCCTGCTCTCTGCTCGCTTCATTTGTCGCTCTCTTGCTGTCACACACAGCGATCTGTGTGTCACAGCAGGAGAGCGGCTTTGAAGAAAACGAACCAGGGCTGTGTGTAACGAGCAGCGATCTCGCAGCAGGGGCCAGATCGCTGCTCAGTGTCACACACAGCGAGATCGCTAATGAGGTCACTGCTGCGTCACAAAAAGCGTGACTCAGCAGCGATCTCGGCAGTGAGCTCGCTGTGTGTGAAGCACCCCTAAGTCTTTTTAAAGTCTGCTTTCTTCTTAATTTCTGGTAGGGCGGTCACTACTCATTGAATGACAGTTCTGTTGAGTAGAACGGTTGTTGTATTAGTAGAAATCGATAACTCTGCATAAGTTCTGCTGCCCTTTACACACTGAGACTTTCTCGCAATCCCACCAGCGATCCCGACCTAGCCGGGATCGCTGGAAAGTCTCTGGTGAGTCGCTGGGTAGCTGTCAATCAGGCAGACCTGGCCAACGACGCAGCAGTGATACAGACCTGCAGAACGACCTAGCTGGTCGTTGGGGACATGTCAAAGCAGCTATTTGAAAGGTAAGTCACTAGCAAAGTCATTGTAAAGGTGTCAAACACACCGATGCATGCTGCGCAGCTAGAAACAAAGGACCAAAAAATGGTCGTGAAAGATTTGTAGCGATCAGCAACCTCACAGCGGGGGCCAGATCGCTGATGCGTTTCACAGTTTGCAATGTTGCTGGAGAGGTCGCTATTACGTCACTAAACTGGTGACGTTACAGCGATATCACTAGCGATGTTACAGTGTGTAAAGGGGCCTTAACACATTCAGCTATCTGTGGTTTGTTTGAAGTCTACACTGTTATCACTGTATTTACATATAGATAATAGTGTATTAGAACAAGCACACAGCTCAGGCAGTGAGTACCATGAAATTGAGTTTCGAGGGATTATGTTTCTGCAGGATGTATTCAGGCAGAGGGAGTGGAAAGGAGGTAACAGCTAACTGCTGTATAGGAATCAATATTCTGTAGAGAGCGGACTGTAATATTAAGACATCTTGGAATGTAACTAGTTTGCACAATCAACCATGGTCTGGACTGGAGGGGAAGGGAGGTAAGCAGCTAACTGCTCTATAGGAATCAATGTTCTGTAGAGAGCGTACTGGAATATTAAGACATCCTGGGATGTATATAGTGTGTACACTCAACCATGGTCTGGACCGGAGGGGAAAGGAGGTAAGCAGCTAGCTGTTGTATAGGAATCAATGTTCTGTAGAGAGCGGACTGGAATATTAAGACATCCTGGAATGTAACTATTGTGTATACTCAACCATGGTCTGGACCAGAGGGGAAGGGAGGTAAACAGCTAGCTGCTGTATAGGAATCAATGTTCTGTAGAGATCAGACTGGAATATTAGGACATCCTGGAATGTAACTAGTGTGTACACTCAACCATGGTCTGGAGAAGCATTATTGGTCGGCTCCATGGAAACAAGCTTTACACTATGAAAGATATAAACTCTCATTTCATGTGACTGACAGCAAATAGTCAATTGAAAACATGTTTATTTTCATGCTGTCTAACAAATTAAAGCAATTCCATAATTGAGAATAACCATTTAAGTCGGATTAAATAAAAATGAGATAGTTGTGAATTTCAGCCAAAAGACACTCTAAATGTTTACTAATCAAATTTCATCATTTTTTAAAAAGAGGAATCTAAAGAAAGAGTGGGTGAGGAGATGACAAAAGGCCACCAGATGTCCCTTTATGGCACTCTGTTGTCTTTGTCCTCAGATTCAACAGAATTACAAAACAGAAAATGATGAAATGATGTCTTAACAAATATTTTTCTGCTGTATATATAAAAATGTTGAAATTTGGGTCTTGAATGCCGATGAAAACAGTCGGAGCCAATGTTTTTTAATTAACTCCAATAAGACATTATTATCAATATTGATCTATAATGGATAGATAACAATTAGAGTAATTAGAGTACATTCAGTAAAAAATGCTAAAGCAACAATTTATACAGTATAGTTTAATGGCAAAAATCATTATAGCTATTTCATGCTGTATGTGCTTGTAAAATGGATTTAAAATGACAGCCTGGAAACATGCCCTTAAGGTTAAAATGGAGGAAAGGGGTAAAGGCGGCTTCAATGATCGCTTGCTCCCTTGCCCGGAGGCGTTTAGCTATGCCCCCACATGAACATTAGCTTAGGTGAATTACCATATTTTCATTTTGCATTCAAACTTGGAAAGTAAAGAAAAATCATGAAAATTCAAACACTGCTCTTGGTATTTCTAAATGTGCATATCAATCTGCACATACCTTCCATCCTAACAACTAGGAATTTATGTTCATGAATACGACGAGCGTGTGCATACAGATCCTGAAATGAATATAAATGCTGTGAAATAGTGCGGAGATCACAGCTAGCAGGAAAGATGTATAGGTCTATGAGCCTCTAAGCGAGATGTCTTTTAAATCACCGGCAGCCCCTGATGATGTATACTTTTAGGAACTGTATATATTATGGCATCTTGTTGATTGTTTGGTATCTTTATTACTAGCGGTGCATGAACAAGCATTTTTTTTTTACATCCTAAATGTCCTTCGTTTTTTTTATTACATCTGTTATCAAAAAGCTGTGGGAACATCAGTTTATTTAATGTGTATTTGCATGTCTACATAGACAGGTACCGAACAAACAGTGCACAAAACAGCATGACTTTGATACTTTTACTATAAATAGTTATGTTTTGTGAGTGATCTGGATGTGTCCCCTGAGGTGGCCTACACATCAAAGATAAGCATCATAAATGAAATATAGCAAATCTTTCATGAGACGGGAGCTTACATTAAAGTCTATGTAATTGCACACAGATTATTTAACAAAAATATTACACATTCCTAGTAGTCAAAATTACCGTCGATCTGTCATACTTTGAAGGCTGCGCAAAATACATACATACTGCTCTGTTACAGATTCCTTTCTTTTTACATTGATTCAGGACAAAATTCTTCTACATGACTGCATGACCAGTACCTGACAGTAAAGGGGGTACCCCAGCTGAAGAATGAATATTCCCTGGCAGGGCCACCACCAGTTGGGGACAAACAGGACTCTAGTCCGGGGCCCCAACAGAAGGGCAGCCCCTTCACGCTTCATTTTTTGTCTTGTGTGTGAGGTGTGGAGGCGGAGAAGGGATGGAGGCGAAACTGGGGTGGAGTCTCAAGGGGGCCCCAAAATTATGCCAGTCAGGGGCCCTGAAATTCTTTTTGTGCAGCCCTGTCCCTTGTGATCATCTAATATGTATGAATTCTGCATCTGTAACCTCCAGTAATTGATAATTTTCATCAAGGAGCAATCTACATACGACCAACATGATGCAGTAGAGTGAATAATAGTCAGTAGGATAGACAGCATTATAATATGGCAAAGTGGCTTCAGGAAAATTATGGAACCACCATACTTAGAGGATGCTCACCCAGCTTTAAACTTTGCACAAATCACAAATATCAAGTTTTGACATCATGAAACATATCTCAAATAGAGATTGCCGAATCTGAAGTTCGATTTTCAGTGTTCTGTACAAACTCAGACTTTTCCAAGAAAACGAAGTTTGGGTTCGGATTTTGGGTGCTTTGTGAATGCAACGCTGTGCTGGGGCTGCTCAGTGTTTGGCCCAGTGTGAGCCAATTGCAATGTTTGGACGGCACATACTGGGGGTAACAACAGCATGATGAGATGTACCGTGCACCAAAAAAATCTCGCACACCCTCCCTTTGAAGTTTTCTGTTTATGGCTGGCTGCATGTGGGTGGAGACCAGAACTGAAATGAAGTTCAGGTCAAGTCTGGGTTCAAAATCAAGCTTTAAAAAAGTTCAGCTGAACCAACAGATACCAAACTTCCATGGATACACTCATCTCTAATCTCAAACTAATGAAAGTAACTTACTTTATATTATTTGGTATGTCTTTCCATATCAAGCAGGGGAAAGAGAAAGATAATGGAAAAATGCTATTTGTACTTCGCTGCCCAGTAAAATCACTGAATATTACTTTCATTCAATCAACTACACTTCATTACTTCTTTAAGTCCTCTGTAATCTAATTTTCCTCAATGCTTTTTTCTTTCTTTTTTTTGTAAATCTAATTTAATTGCATAATTTTCTCTCTTTTAATCATTTTTGTGTATTTGATTTTTTTAATTCAGAAACTTTGCTATCTTCCTTGGTTTACCAATATGTTATCCTCTTGTAATGGTATTGTTATATTTATATCCTACTGCTGGCAGGAGCCATTAGCTTGAATTGACAAGTGGTGATCATGGCAGAAGGGCTGGTGCAGAGGCCATTATTGGAATGTGCACGTGCCACCCAGCCTGTCATTCTGATAAAGAAAAGGTCTCTTCTTCTGCTAAATAACATGATTGCTGGCCTAGCTCATTTTAGTATCTTAATTCATGTAAATTAGGTCATGCTAATTGGTCAATCACTGCAATAGACAGATCTATTGCAGGGTGATGGCAACTAGCAGAGATTTTTCCTTGGTAACCTTGTGATTTTGACCCAACTTGTAGAGAACCCCACTGCTTTCTGGTTTCATGTTAGAATTCATCTTGATTGGGACAAAATATAGAAAAACATTTGCCATTACATGCGGTTTCTCACTAAATTCATGTATTGCCTATTCACAGGATAGGTGATACATTTATGATTGCTTGCCGGGGTCTGACTGCTCAGATTTCCATCACTCATATATGGGATTGACAGAGATAGCTGAGTCTTAAAGGAGTTTTAACAAGTTAACAAGTACTCAACTAACTCTGGCAGACCAATAGAGATTGAAGAAAATGAAGATGTGTATACTTAATTCCACTCTATCAAATGGGTCCTCTCCTCCGGTTTTGTGGGGGAGCTCAGCAATAAGTGTTCCCTTAGGGTATTGTTATAGAATAAAATAACTTGTTTACTTGGTACAAACTCTTTTGGTCCCATAAACATAAATATTGTATACCATCACTCCATTCATGTAGGGAATTTTGAAATCTCTTTCTGGTTTTTATTGAAATCCCCTTCCATCAGTTGGACCCTCAGAGACTATACATTTATCACTTATGTCCAGCAGACAATAAGGAATAACGTTTGGAACACCATTCTAAGTCTGAACTGGGTGCAAAAACCTAAAAAAACATCACTATGGGGAGATAAGGTATGCACACCAGTGACTATGTAAGGGGAATACATGAAATAGCAGAGGCTGCTGTGTGAATACTGACTTGAAAAATCCAATAGCTATATGTAAGAGTGAAAATGTGAAAAATGGAATCTGCATTACTGCCATGAACATATGAATCAAGAGAAATTTAGCTACTGAATTGATCAATGCAATAGAGCCCCAACACTACGCCAAAGTATTTCTCTACGTTGGGGTCCCTAGCTTGTGTGTGTCCTCTCATGCAGTTAAAAAACTTACCGTGTATGGGAAGCTGAGACCCAGGCTATTTATGCGTATGATATGGATTGGCAATAGGTGTGGTTGGGGAGGGTTCACAAATGAAAAACTACTAACAATAAGGAATAACATTTGGAACACCATTCTAAGTCTGAACTGGGTGCAAAAACCTAAAAAAACATCACTATGGGGAGATAAGGTATGCACACCAGTGACTATGTAAGGGGAATACATGACATAGCAGAAACTGCTGTGTGAATACTGACTTGAAAAATCCAATAGCTATATGTAAGAGTGAAAATGTGAAAAATGGAATCTGCATTACTGCCATGAACATATGAATCAAGAGAAATTTAGCTGCTGAATTGATCAATGCAATAGAGCCCCAACACTACGCCAAAGTATTTCTCTACGTTGGGGTCCCTAGCTTGTGTGTGTCCTCTCATGCAGTTAAAAAACTTACCGTGTATGGGAAGCTGAGACCCAGGCTATTTATGCGTATGATATGGATTGGCAATAGGTGTGGTTGGGGAGGGTTCACAAACGAAAAACTACTAACAATAAGGAATAATGTTTGGAACACCATTCTAAGTCTGAACTGGGTGCAAAAACCTAAAAAAACATCACTATGGGGAGATAAGGTATGCACACCAGTGACTATGTAAGGGGAATACATGAAATAGCAGAAACTGCTGTGTGAATACTGAATTTCTCTTGATTCATATGTTCATGGCAGTAATACAGATTCCATTTGTCACATTTTTACTCTTACATATAGCTATTGGATTTTTCAAGTCAGTATTCACACAGCAGTTTCTGCTATTTCATGTATTCCACTTACATAGTCACTGGTGTGCATACCTTATCTCTCCATAGTGATGTTTTTTTAGGTTTTTGCACCCAGTTCAGACTTAGAATGGTGTTCCAAACGTTATTCCTTATTGTTAGTAGTTTTTCGTTTGTGAACCCTCCCCAACCACACCTATTGCCAATCCATATCATACGCATAAATAGCCTGGGTCTCAGCTTCCCATACACGGTAAGTTTTTTAACTGCATGAGAGGACACACACAAGCTAGGGACCCCAACGTAGAGAAATACTTTGGCGTAGTGTTGGGGCTCTATTGCATTGATCAATTCAGTAGCTAAATTTCTCTTGATTCATATGTTCATGGCAGTAATGCAAATTCCATTTTTCACATTTTCACTCTTACATATAGCTATTGGATTTTTCAAGTCAGTATTCACACAGCAGTTTCTGCTATTTCATGTATTCCCCTTACATAGTCACTGGTGTGCATACCTTATCTCCCCATAGTGATGTTTTTTTAGGTTTTTGCACCCAGTTCAGACTTAGAATGGTGTTCCAAACGTTATTCCTTATTGTTAGTAGTTTTTCGTTTGTGAACCCTCCCCAACCACACCTATTGCCAATCCATATCATACGCATAAATAGCCTGGGTCTCAGCTTCCCATACACGGTAAGTTTTTTAACTGCATGAGAGGACACACACAAGCTAGGGACCCCAACGTAGAGAAATACTTTGGCGTAGTGTTGGGGCTCTATTGCATTGATCAATTCAGTAGCTAAATTTCTCTTGATTCATATGTTCATGGCAGTAATGCAGATTCCATTTTTCACATTTTCACTCTTACATATAGCTATTGGATTTTTCAAGTCAGTATTCACACAGCAGTTTCTGCTATTTCATGTATTCCCCTTACATAGTCACTGGTGTGCATACCTTATCTCCCCATAGTTATGTCCAGCAGAGTCCTCTCTCTCTCACCTGTAAAGTGTAAGCTCTTGTGGTCAGCAGGGTCCTCTGTCTCCTGTAGAGTGTAAGCTCTTTTGTTCAGCAGGGTCCTGTCTCTCCTGTAGAATGTAAGCTCTTGTGGCCAGCAGGGTCCTATCTCTCTTCTTTAGAGCATTAGCACTTATGACTAGGAAACTTTAAAACCCCTTTCTGTTTACCTTGAAATCCCATTTGATCAGCTTGACCTTCAGAGACCATACATTTATCACTTATGGCCAGCAGGGTTCTCTCTCTCTCTCTCTCTCTCTCTCTCTCTCCTTTAGAGTGTAAGATCTTATGATCAGCGGGATCCTCTTTTTCCTTTAGAGTTTAAATCTTATGGTCAGTATGGTCCTCTCTCTTTTCTGTAGAATGCAATCTCTTATAATAAGTGGGGTCCTGTCTCTCTTTCCTTTAGATTGAAAGGTCTTAGGGTCAGCAGGGTTCTGTTCCTTCTGCAGACTCTAAGCTCTTATGGTCAACAGGGTCCTTTTTCTCCTGTAGAGTGTAAGCTCTTATCATCAGTTGGATTCTCCTTCTCTCTATAGTACAGTGTAAGCTCTTATGGTCAGCAGAGTCCTCTTCCTCCTGTAGAGTGTAAGCTCTTGAAATTATCAGGACCCTCTCTCTTTCCTGTATGGTGTAAGCTCTTATGTTTAGTAGGGCCCTCTTTCTCCAGTAGAGTGTAAGCCCTTATGGTCAGCAGGGTCTTCTTTCTCACCTGTAAATTGTAAGTTCTTATGGGTCTCTCTTTTTCACTTTTAAAGTGTAAGCTCTCATGGTCAGTAAGGTTCTTTCCTCTACCCTACATCAATTTTATGAGCAATTACAGGCTTTCTAGCATTGAAATTCTCATAAATGTATTAAGTACCAATCACATTTTTTGGGAAAATTTGGTAAAGATTTCAAGATTTCAAAATATTCACTCTTTTCTATATTTAACTAGAAGTCACACATTGTCTTAACATTCAGGACATAGAATCTAATTCTTTCATGCTTTATTTCAGATTTCTTCCCACAAGAGAACAATGAATTTGAATTATCACACCCTATTATGCCAGAAAAGATGTCTATCCTTTTCCATTCCACTCAGTACTAGGTAACATATTGTACCGAATGCTAAATTATTCGCAATGATCACCAGCTATGATGTACCGAATAACCCCAAAATATTCTTGTTCCGACTCTTTGTTTTTAGTGGATTTGTTTTTCGGGGGGGTCAGGTCATATACAGTAAATATAGGATATGCCACTAACCAGAGGAATTTCTGAAAAGGGTTTCTAGGCTGAGGTTTTTGGAATATTTATGATGTTTAATTTAAAACAGATTTATCAGAATTTCTAGAATATAGAATGTTGCATTAAAGAATTGTATTGTATATTACAACATGTTCAGCACACCAGATACTACAAACAAACCTTTTAGATTAAAAATAATGAAAAATATAATTAACATATGTTTATCAAACCAAAATAATGACTCTCCAAATTGCCACAATTGCTGAATGAAATCTCTCCAATAGAATTGTACTTGGATATACAGCTTACAAATAAATCTAAAATTTTAATTAGAAAAACCTGAAAGGATTCTTGAGTAATTTATTACATTATGCAATGTTAATTTTGGCAGTATATCCTTGTCGATGAATAATAACAAACAAAATAATTAATATTCAACTGAGCAGATTGAAATAGGAAATGTGCAATTGTAAATCACGGATGAACACCGAACACATACTATGATGTACATTGAGAAAAGAAAACATTTTCAAAGCTGCAAGAAGAAATATGATATATATATATATATATATATATATATATATATATATATATATATATATATATATATATATATCATATGATACTCGCTAAATTACATTGCATTGAGGGAATACATCAAATAGAAGAAATTATGTGAGGTTATTTGGCTGTAAAAGATTCCAGCCACTTGTGAAAGGTACAAAATACCTCTTTACTAACCTAACTATGGTGCTACTGTATGACTCTATAGGGTTAACACATTAAACAGCTACTAAAGATGCAAAATAAAAACCCAACCTAATGTTGAAAAGTGGAATATGTCCTTTCTTATGCATTAAGTTTAAAGATGATAAATTTGCTAAGTTATATTGGGTTTTAACATTTAGATAACCAGGTATAAGGGATAAGAATAATTTGTTTGACATATTTTTCCAAATAATTTGATTTGTAGTAAATTGATTCTTTGTGACTTACAATAGTGCAAAGCCTCCAATTGCCCTGGAAAGATGCCTGAAAAACTCTGAGGTCTCTTAGGATTAAGGAGAGCACATTTCAAGTTCCTTAACACATACACTACATTAATTTTACGTTTCCTCCTATCAGTGTTTTTGGACGCAGTGACAGTTCAGCCATCCAATAGGAGTATGAGGCCTGTTGGGTTTCCTCCATGTGTCTGCTTTTCAAAGTGATTACCTGGCTATTTATCTGGCTCTCTTCCTCCAAATTACTGCCAGCTGTAGCTTATGCTTGGTGGTATCTGTGTGCATTTGGTTACTGTGCTCAGTATTTGGTCTATAGTTATCCGACCTTGGACTTTTCTTCTAGGTATCTCTTTGCCTAACCCCTTTGTCTTGATCCTCTACTTTCCTGGAATTTTGACCTTGGACCATGACCTGACTACACCTTTTTCTTTACCTTTTTGTTTAATACAAAACCTTTTTGTATTTGATCCTAGATCTCTAGACCAGAGTTCCCCAATTCCAGTCCTTGGAGACCACCAACAGTGCATGTTTTTGGGATTTCCTTAGTATTAATTTAATTACATAGCTACATAGTTACATAGGTTGAAAAAATACATAGGTCCATCTAGTTCAACCTTCCTCCACCAATTCTACATTTTGTCACTAAGTCACTTATACCCACAACAACGTATTGTGTACTGAGGAGATCATTCAGCCCTTTTTTAAAAGCTGTTGTAGTATCTGCCATTACTACATCTTGCAGTAGGGCATTTTACAGTCTCACTCATAATCGTCTGCATAGATGAGGATTCCAACATCTGTACAATACTAAGGAAACACTGAAAACATGTACTGTTGGTGGACCTCAAGAAATTGGGGAACTCTGCTCTAGACTACCCAACCTCACGGCTAGCCCATGAGAAGTGACTAGAATCACAATTAGTAATATCAAAGTGACCTCATCATAGAAATGGATGGTAACCCTGTAGTAACAAGCAGGTCAATTAACACAGCAAATTGACAATTTTTTTTCAGTTCTTTTTTTCTTTCCAATATCAAAATAAAAGTCACAAAATGATCTCATCTATTCAATTATGGTTAGGCAGATTGTTCTATTCAGAACACTGACTATAACTAAAAGGTGTCACTGTCAGAGGTAACTTTATCCTGTTGTAACAAAACAAAAATGATAGAAGTAGGTAAGAACGTATACAGACATGAAATTGTTGCAGCATGCTACAGCATAGGTGTGTATGGTTACAAAGTTAAGGCAACTTTACACACAGAGATAAATCTTTGGCAGATCTGTGGTTGCAGTGAAATCATGGACATATTGTTCCATTTGTACACAGCCACAAACCTGGCACTGATTGTCCACAATTTCACTGCAACCACAGATCTGCCGCAGATTTATCTCTGTGTGTAAAGTGGCCTTTAAGGCCCCGTCACACGCTACGATATATCTAACGATACGTCGGCTGGGTCACAGAATTTGTGAAGCACATCCTGCTAAAAAAACTAGAGGGAATTATACTTGATGAAGATGTCATTCTAGCCAGTATTGACGTGGAATCGTTGTATTCTTCAATAAGACATGATGTGGGCTTGAGAGCTGTAGCACACTTTTTGAACGGCCGAGGTAGACAGTATAAAGAGCACAATGCTAAGGTGGGAAAGTAGTCATCCTATGTCTCAAAAGAAGGGCATCCCAAAAGGGCAGTTCTCCAGACTAAAGAGAAACTGCTCCAATAAAGAGAAGTGTGTGCTACAGTTCGATGACCTTGAGAAACGATTTCGCGATAGAGGGTATCCAAACACGGTCATAAAAAGGGCACGTGAAAAAGTCAATGGGATCAGCAGGCCGACCCTGTTGTATCCACCACCTAAACAAGAAGATGTCGCTGGGCTAGTCCGCTTCATCACAACATTCAACAATGGATTGAGGGCCATGAGAGAGGTACTGGAGAGACATTGGTCCATCTTGAAGATGGACCTTGATGTTGGTAAATTTATATCAGAAAAACCACAGATTACCTTTAGACGAGCCAGGTCACTACAAGACAGGTTGACCCACAGTCATTTTGTAGACAATAGGGGCACGGGGTGTGACTGGCTCAGAAATGGTCCTAATGGATGCTTTCGTTGTAGTGGGTGTGTGGCATGCAGTATGGTAAAGGTAGGAAAGAAATTTTGGAGTACCAACACAGGGAAGGAATATGACATTCGTTGCTTTGTCAATTGTCGCACCAAGGGTGTCATATACAAGGTCACATGTTCTTGTGGACTAGAATACATAGGGAAGACCAGGAGGGAATTTAGAAGAAGGGTGGGAGAACACCTGAGAGACATAAGAATTGGGAATGATACCCCATTGGCAAAACATCTGAACACTTTTCATGGGGGTGATATTGATCAAATCACCTTCCAAGGCATTGATGTGGTTGTTCCGCTGAAGCGGGGAAGTGATTGGGATAAAAAAAATCCTCCAGAAGAAGTGTAGGTGGATTTTCCGACTAAAAACAGTCCATCCTCTTGGTCTTAATGAATGTATTTCTTATGCACCCTTTTTGTAAGTTGAGTCTGTAGTGACAGATAGGAGGGAAAGCCATCGGACGAGTAGGGGCGCCAATCACCGACTCTTTAGGGTTCCAACCCCCGCAGTAAGGTAGGGCCAGAACCATTAGATTAGCTTAGTTGGTGAAGGAGTTGTTAGCTCTTTCTCCACTGTCTTTCCACCCCCTGTAATTCCAACCTATATCTTTCCACCCCTTATCCCTGCAGTACTATAGCTTATGCCATTCTCCAGTGCTTCTCTCAGGGCTTTTTTTGTCCTCTGATAACTTTCAGAAAATAATTGTATTATCTAATGTCCTTTAATCCGCTTTTTTCTAAATCAGTGTTTTTTTCTAATTCAGTGTTTTTTATAATTCTGTGTTTTTTCTAATTCTGTGTTTTTGCCTCTGCTCTGACATCTAATCTTATTTTTTGTTTGCATGTATTCTTGAAACATGGCCATGTCATCTGGTATCCTTAGCGGTTATCGCCCGATTTAGGTATTGTTGCGGTTTTGCCAATACATTTATTTTCTTAAGTATTGCGCGGTTTTGTCAATACATTTATCCTCCTATGGTTTGGTAAGTCCGGATCACGGACTAAGCGCATGCGCGGTAGTATAGTATCGGCTGCGCCGTTCCGATCAGGTGAGGGGGCGGGCCGCTGGGCGTTGTTACGCCCCACTCCTGCATCACTATGGTGGTACGAGGAGCGCGCCGGATGGTGTCTGACGTCACTTCCTGTGGGACGCGCATTCCACAGATGCGCTCCACCGGGCAGAAGTGGTGGGCGCGGTCACGGAAGTGACGTCAGACGCCGGCGGCAGAGTGGCGATCATTTAAAAAGGTGCTGTTACTGAGCGGTGGTGTACAGCATATAGGACTGGCGCTGTCACCGCCTGGTAAGTCTCTCTGTTTATCTCTATGTTTCCTCTATGTAGAGTGAGGTCCATGTTTGGGGGCTGCAATTGAGACCCCCTCTTTTTCATCCCATGTTCTCATTTATTATAGATTAACCCAGTGTAGGTTTACTCCTCAATGCTCCCCTGATGAATGGTGTACAAGAAACGCGTCGGGAGAAGGGAGAAGGAGACTCTGGGAGAGGACAGTGAGTCCATTCATAAGGGGTCCTAGACCTGTTTGATGAGGGTCTTTTGGACTACGCCGAATATGAGGACGCACTGACCTTCTGGGAAACAAGACACCAGGAATTGTGTGAGATTGTTCCCTGTTAGACAATATCAGGTTAACAAATTGAATTTCTGCATCCCTGGATATTGTTTTTCAGTTTCAACCGGATGTGATGTGACCTAATGTTTGTTGGAGAATAAGGTCATTTAAAAACTGCCTCTTAATAGCAACTAGAGGATACTATTTTGTTGTGAATAACACCACTGCCATCATTGTGAACAGAGTTTGAATAAGCGGTTGTGTGAATAATTTTGTCCATCTCGGTTGAATGTATGTATATATCTGCCAACACCAATCGTTATCGAGGTGTGTTTGCAACTTCACAGGGTTTGCTGGTCTCTCCTAGTAATTTGGAGAATTTTAGCAATTGATTTACTCCCTGAATTGATTTTTTATGCATAGGCAAGGTGATCCTTCCCTATTTTTAGAGGAATTATTAAAAGTTATATTTTAGGTATTATTGCTGTATTTCAGCACATCCGGCATCGCTAGAGATGTCGTAGCATGTGACATCTCCAAATGACTGTGAACGAGCAAACATACTCACCTTATTGTTGCTTGTTGACACGTCGTTCATTTTCAAAACGTCGTTCCTCCTTCTGTGCACCAGTTATTCATCGTTCCCGAGGCAGCACACGTCGCTACATGTGACACCTCGGGAATGACGAACTGCAGCTTACCTGCGGCTGCCGGCAATGCGGTAGAAAGGAGGTGGGCGAGATGTTCCGGCCGCTCATCTCCGCCCCTCCGCTTCTATTGTGTGGCCGCTGTTTGACGTCGCTGTGACACCGAACATCCGTCCCCCTTCAGGAAGAGGATATTTGCCGCCCACAGCGACGTCGTTAGGGAGGTAAGTATGTGTGACGGGGGTTAACGACTTTGTGCGCCACGGGCAACAAATTGCCCATGACGCACAAACGATGGGGGCGGGTGAGATCACTCATGCGATCGCACGAGATATCGGCGCGTGTGACGGTACCTTTAGACTAGAAAAGCCTGTGCAAAAACAGACATGGGCAGTTAAATGCTTACCTTACTTTTGCATTTATTTTGCTATTTTCTTTTTAACAAAATTCAATTATCTTCTGAATAATGATGAAATAAAAATTACTACTAGCTACAAAGAGCTATTATGTGTAATAGGGTGCTATATTGGAGTGGCATATACGGATGAAAAATGTGAAAAGTAAACTAGATATGCAAAAATAAAAATTGCCACAAAAATTGTTAGGTAGACAGTCACAGATATATGTCTGGATTTTGAGGAATTTTATTTAGTAGATTTAGAAAACAATCATTTAGAAAACAATTTTTTCATCTTCACAAAAAGGATTGCATAGTAAACAGTTGCTTGTGACAAGCTAGCACACCTTCTGACATTGATTCCAATTTCTTTTATTTCTGCACAAACTATTGTGCTGATTTGCTCCTTTCTAGACTTATAATGAACGTTGTCTAATTGTTGTCTAACTTTCCCTCTATCACTATTGATGAGTTATGGAATCTAAAAGCCTTTCTATCCTAAATTACCCTAAAATGGATTCCTGCCTTGGCTTTTATAAAAGCTATAATAGTCCCTCCTGATTGGCTTTGCTATACCATGTGATATAATAGCTGCAATGCCTTATGAGAATGCCTACATGGGCATGCCTGGGGTCATGAGAGTCTTCGGTAGCTAATGCAGTCTTCTACAATGTGTAAAAGGGCAGTCAGCTATTTTTTCTGCATTTTATGGAAATCAAATCACAAATTCTTTGAACTCGCTGTGACCTGAGAATTAAAAAAAAAATCTGACTCAAATTTGATATACATTGAATTGATTTTCTCATCTTTAGTATCTACCATTATACAAATAATAGGATTAAAGCACATTTTTGATAGGATTGCTATTAGAGTTATTTTCCCAAAATTCAAATTTACCAAATTACTAGATTGACTGGAAAATCTTGAATTTTTCTAGAAAGGAATGAAAAGTTGAGAGTCTTCAGTGTTTGATAACTTTTAATGGCTACCCGAAAAGATAGTAATACATAGCAAGCTTTTGAGGCTATTCAGGTCTCTACATCAGGCATGGCACCAGATTGTTGAAAATGACAGGTCTGTGTAGGTCCCATTCTCACTGGTCATAAAGTGAATCCCAGAAACTTTTATTTGGATTTAGAATTGATTTTAGAATTGGAAATGAAACAATTCCTACCTGGTGTCTAATGGTAACTCACCGATTCTGGCTCTAGCATTGATTTGATATGAGATGAGGATTAACTCAATGAGATCCTCTTTACTGTGCAATTCTGACTACATTGTCTATTACTTTTAAGATATGTCACATTCATTATCAAAACAGATATCGTTTTTCATGAATCTGGATGGGAGGAGGATGGGGAATTCACATATATTAATACATATCCCTACTTGTTTCTCCTATTATGAGGAACGGAATGTGTTCTACAGTTTTCAAAGTGTTCATATTTTAAAAAGGAAGAAATAGAAAAAAAAATATGAAATTACCTCATTTCATGAAAAATAGATCAGAAATGTGATTTCTGTAATTCAATACTTTGTAACATCTATGCCAATGAGTTTCCCCTGAACTGTTGAGAGGTGTCACAACCTGCAAGGGTGAAGACTCTGAATTCATTCCAGTAAGAAAACTGTCAAATTAAGTGTTAGCAGACTGCAGAAAAGATTGGAAAGTAGCTAAAAATGTGGTTCATGTCACTTTACCATATTATAGCTCAGCTCACATTCATGTAAATTGGCAAGTTATTGATTGCAAATAATATTATGTTAGAACAGTAGCTAATTATTATGTAGTATGGTACTCTTTCTCGTGATATACTGTTAAATGAAAACTTTTGTGAAATGTTTGTTGCAAAACAAGGTTATGCTAAGGATGCACCAAGCAACCTCACCTACATAAGAAATAAAGCAGTTTTTCCTCAACAACTAAAGGAAAACTATACTACAGGAATGATCTTAATAAGGGTTAGCAAAAGTGAAATGAAAGTAGTTTAAAGAGAATCTGACAGATTCCCCATGACCCCGAAACAACCAACAGTTGAATGTTCCTGTCTTAATTTCCTGCCTAACAGTCCTTCACTATGCTGGACACATAAACAGATCTTTAGAAAAAGTATTTCTAAAGTCCATTTATCACATACAAATGGACCCTTAAGCCCCCTACACACGCTTCAATATATCTCACAATCCGTCGTTGGGGTCAAGTTGTAAGTGACGCACATCCGGCATCGTTTGTGAGGTATCTGCGTGTGACAGCTACATGCGATCAGGATTGAACGCAAAACCGTTGATCGCAAACACATCGTATCTTTGTCTAGAATTGAGCGTTTTGTTGCACGAACGTAGTCAATTGAAACGTGTGACATCCCTCATACGATTTTGGTGTCTGATGCTATGTGCGCAGGTGTGCGCTCTGCACCGCAGCTTAAAAAAGGTCCGCTTCAGAGCGCAGCTGAAAAGCTGCGTTCTGAAGCGCCTCACAATGTCTGTCATTCAGTAATCTCTGTCAGTCGGTCACTATCTCTGTCCCTCACTCTCTGTCCATGTCAGTCTATCCCCCTCTCTCATACTCACCGATCCCCGATCTCCGGCGCGGCGCTGCACGGCATTCACACTGCTCCGGCGGCTTTTACTGCTTTGAAAAAGCCGGCCGCCCATTAAACAATCTCGTATTCCCTGCTTTCCCTGCCCACCGGCGCCTATGATTGGTTACAGTGAGACACGCCCCCACGCTGAGTGACTGGTGTCACACTGCACCCAATCACAGAAGCCGGTGGGCGTGTCTATACTGTGCAGTGAAATAAATAATTAAATAATTAAAAAAACCGGCGTGCGGTCCCCTCCAATTTTAAAACCAGCCAGATAAAGCCATACGGCTGAAGGCTGGTATTCTCAGGATGGGGAGCCCCACGTTATGGGGAGCCCCCCAACCTAACAATATCAGCCAACAGCCACCCAGAATTGCCGCATACATAATATGCGACAGTTCTGGGACAGTACCCGACTCTTCCCGATTTGCCCTGGTGCATTGGCAAATCGGGGTAATAAGGAGTTATTGGCAGCCCATAGCTGCCAATAAGTCCTAGATTAATCATGTCAAGCGTCTATGAGACACCTTCCATGATTAATCTGTAAATTACAGTAAATAAACACACACACCCGAAAAACCTGGTTAACCACTTTAATCAGCCCCAAAAAGCCCTCCATGTCCGGCGTAATCCAGGATGCTCCAGCGTCGCTTCCAGCGCTGCTGCATGGAGGTGACCGGAGCTGCAGCAGACACAGCCGCTCTTGTCACCTCCACACAGCAACTGAAGATCAGCTGAGCTGTCACTGAGGTTACCCGCTGTCACTGGATACAGCGGTGGCCGCGGGTAACCTCAGTGACAGCTCAGCTGATCGCGCTACTCACCTCAGTTGCTGCGTGGAGGTGAGAGGAGCGGCGGTGAGTAGCGCGATCAGCTGAGCTGTCACTGAGGTTGCCCGTGGCCACCGCTGCATCCACCGCTGGATCCAGGTAACCTCAGTGACAGCTCAGCTGATCGCGCGGCTGTCTTCAGTTGCTGTGTGGAGGTGACAAGAGCGGCTGTGTCTGCTGCAGCTCCGGTCACCTCCATGCAGCAGCGCTGGAAGCGACGCTGGAGCATCCTGGATTAAACCGGACATGGAGGGCTTTTTGGGGCTGATTAAAGTGGTTAACCAGGGTATATGTTTGTGTTTTTTATTTCTAATAAAGGATTTTTTCGGGTGTGTGTGTTTATTTACTGTCACTTACAGATTAATCATGGAAGGTGTCTCATAGACGCTTAACATGATTAATCTAGGATTTAGTGGCAGCTATGGGCTGCCAATAACTCCTTATTACCCTGATTTGCCAACGCACCAGGGCAAATCGGGAAGAGCCGGGTACAGTCCCAGAACTGTCGCATCTAATGTATGCGGCAATTCTGGGCGGCTGTTGGCTGATATTGTTAGGGTGGGGGGCTCCCCATAACGTGGAGCTCCCCATCCTGAGAATACCAGCCTTCAGCCGTATGGCTTTATCTGGCTGGTTTTAAAATAGGGGGGGACCGCACGCCGTTTTTTTTAATTATTTAATTATTTATTTCACTGCACAGTATAGACACGCCCACCGGCTTCTGTGATTGGGTGCAGTGTGACACCTGTCACTCAGCGTGGGGGCGTGTCTCTCTGCAACCAATCATAGGCGCCTGTGGGCGGGGTAAGCAGGGAATACGAGATTGTTTAATGGGCGGCCGGCTTTTTCAAAAGAGGAAAAGCCGCCAGAGCAGTGTGAATGCCGTGCAGCGCCGCGCCGGGGATCGGGGATCGGTGAGTATATGAGAGAGGGCTGCTCAATTCAGTTACTCAGGAGTTTAGCGGTCACCGGTGAGTCCTTCACGGGTGACTGCTAATCAGGACGCGACACAGACAGAGCCGCAGCATGACAATGAAGTCGGGTGAAGTTCACCCGAGTTCATTCTGACAGTGCGGCTCTTTCTGTGTCTGCTGTCATCTGCCATTCAGCTCTGCTACATGGCTGTCTGTGTCTGCTGTTAGCGGCCATGTAGCAGAGCTGAATGGCAGATGACATAGTAAAAACGCATCCCTACACATTACACACGCTTGGCAAGTCAATAAAAAAAAAAAAAAGGGTGCCCAATGCATACGTCACAGAACACATGATCTAAAGGATCGCACACAAAATTGATCAATTTAACATAGACTACTAACGCACGTGTGACAGCAAAGGAACGACCTATGTGTGATCTCATAAGATCCCGTATGCAACCTGGGCGTGTCACATCGCAAACTAATTGCAACGTGTAAAGCAGGCTTTAGACTAGTCGATTGGGTGTTTGTTTTCTCAGACTAGTAGTCCCTCTCAGTCATTGCCAACTTTTTGAAATCTCGCACACGTGCTTTATTCACTTACATCATTGTGCCTTTGAAGCTGGATATATGCTTCCTGGCTTCAGATATGCTCTGCCCATGACCAGAAGTTCAGACTCTAGGCTGCAGAAAGCAGTGAAAACACTGGTGGAGGACGAAGCCAACAGCTTTCTCTTCCACCAATGACCATGTTCAACAGATACAGCAGACGTAAGGATATCGCTTCATCACATCTGCTGTGCAAAGAGTCAGTGCACCTGAGACCGTAGCAGAGTGCAGCACCGGGGGAACGAGAGTGAGGTGAGAATGTGTTTTTTTTTCTGTGAGTTGTGCAGCTGTATATAGGAGGCTATGTGAGGGCTCATACTGTATCTAGACGACTATGTGAGGGTTCATACAGTATATTGGAAGGTCATGTGGGGGCCTACACTATATATAGGAGATTATGTTGGGGCTCATGCTATATACAGTTAGGTCCAGAAATATTTGGACAGTGACACAATTTTTGCGAGTTGGGCTCTGCATGCCACCACATTGGATTTGAAATGAAACCTCTACAACAGAATTCAATTGCAGATTGTAACGTTTAATTTGAAGGTTTGAACAAAAATATCTGATAGAAATTGTAGGAATTGTACACATTTCTTTACAAACACTCCACATTTTAGGAGGTCAAAAGTAATTGGACAAATAAACCAAACCCAAAAAAAAAAATTTATTTTCAATATTTTGTTGCGAATCCTTTGGAGGCAATCACTGCCTTAAGTCTGGAACCCATGGACATCACCAAACGCTGGGTTTCCTCCTTCTCAATGCTTTGCCAGGCCTTTACAGCCGCAGCCTTCAGGTCTTGCTTGTTTGTGGGTCTTTCCGTCTTAAGTCTGGATTTGAGCAAGTGAAATGCATGCTCAATTGGGTTAAGATCTGGTGATTGACTTGGCCATTGCAGAATGTTCAGAACTTTTTTGCACTCATGAACTCCTGGGTAGCTTTGGCTGTATGCTTGGGGTCATTGTCCATCTGCACTATGAAGCGCCGTCCGATCAACTTTGCGGCATTTGGCTGAATCTGGGCTGAAAGTATATCCCGGTACACTTCAGAATTCATCCGGCTACTCTTGTCTGCTGTTATGTCATCAATAAACACAAGTGACCCAGTGCCATTGAAAGCCATGCATGCCCATGCCATCACGTTGCCTCCACCATGTTTTACAGAGGATGTGGTGTGCCTTGGATCATGTGCCGTTCCCTTTCTTCTCCAAACTTTTTTCTTCCCATCATTCTGGTACAGGTTGATCTTGGTCTCATCTGTCCATAGAATACTTTTCCAGAACTGAGCTGGCTTCATGAGGTGTTTTTCAGCAAATTTAACTCTGGCCTGTTTATTTTTGGAATTGAATGGTTTGCATCTAGATGTGAACCCTTTGTATTTACTTTCATGGAGTCTTCTCTTTACTGTTGACTTAGAGACAGATACACCTACTTCACTGAGAGTGTTCTGGACTTCAGTTGATGTTGTGAACGGGTTCTTCTTCACCAAAGAAAGTATGCGGCGATCATCCACCACTGTTGTCATCCGTGGACGCCCAGGCCTTTTTGAGTTCCCAAGCTCACCAGTCAATTCCTTTTTTCTCAGAATGTACCCGACTGTTGATTTTGCTACTCCAAGCATGTCTGCTATCTCTCTGATGGATTTTTTCTTTTTTTTCAGCCTCAGGATGTTCTGCTTCACCTCAATTGAGAGTTCCTTAGACCGCATGTTGTCTGGTCACAGCAACAGCTTCCAAATGCAAAACCACACACCTGTAATCAACCCCAGACCTTTTAACTACTTCATTGATTACAGGTTAATGAGGGTGATGCCTTCAGAGTTAATTGCAGCCCTTAGAGTCCCTTGTCCAATTACTTTTGGTCCCTTGAAAAAGAGGAGGCTATGCATTACAGAGCTATGATTCCTAAACCCTTTCTCCGATTTGGATGTGAAAACTCTCATATTGCAGCTGGGAGTGTGCACTTTCTGCCCATATTATATATATAATTGTATTTCTGAACATGTTTTTGTAAACAGCTAAAATAACAAAACTTGTGTCACTGTCCAAATATTTCTGGACCTAACTGTATTGGGAGCTGTGTGTGTGTATGAGTGCATACATATGAGGACTATGTGGGGATTCATACTGTATATAGGAAAGTTATGTGTGAGCTCAAATTGTATATAGGGAGCTATGTGGGAGCTCATACTGTTTATTGGGGCAAGGTGTGGACTCATACTGTATATAACAGCTATGTGAAGGTTGATACTGTATGAAGGAGATCTATGAGGGGGATTATACTGTATGTTGGGGGCTGTATGGTGGCTTACACTGTATATAGGAGGGCTATGTGGCGGCTCATACTATATATAGGGTCTGTGTGAAGACTGATACTGTATATATCGGCTATGTGGTGGCCCATATTGTATATATGGGTCATTTGTGAGCTCATACTGTATATAGAGGGCTATGTGAGGGATGATGTATATAGAGAGCCTATTTGAGATTCATACTGTATGTAGGGGACTATGGGGGATCATACTGTATGGAAAGCCCATGTCAAGGCTGTACTTTAACTATCCAATTAAAGAAGACCTTCTGTATTAAAAAAAATATATTTTATTTAGTTCAAAGGTCTATGCATTCTGCAGGTATTAGGAGATAAAAAAATCTTACAGGGCGACTTCTCGATGTCAAAACTACTCTCATCAAAGGGATAATATGGAGAATTGTAATGGAGAGAAAGCTAAGTTTCAATCTAAAGATGGGGGCCACATTGAACTGTGTTCTCCAGTGTTAAATGGTATTAAGTGGTGTCACCGTGAATAGAACAGAAAAGTATTTTATTGATTGCATTCTGTATTCCTTTATACTAGTCACATTTATAAAGTATAGTCTGCATTATTTTCCTATCTTTATCATTATTATTAATATTTTACATGATCATATTTATTTTCCAATGAATAATCAACATTTATAATATGGTTGGTGGCCAAAAAGTCGTCACTGAATTTTTAGAATTCAGTCTGCTCAATAAATACATTTTCAGTTTACAGTATATTAACTGCTAAAAACTACTGTATTTATAAGCTGGGCAATAAGCCTTTCTCTTAATTTCCCCTATTATGTGCTCTTTTCCAGATAACATCAATGCTTTTTAGTCCTGAATACAGGAATTTAATTACTGCCATTATAAGATAAGCGAATGTTTGGAAGTGTATTTCATGCCACAGATGATTTCTGTTCACCTTCACTGGAAGCCCTCAATGTTATTAGGTTTAGTGTCACTAGTCACTAATCAGATAAACATCTGCAACTTAATACATATTATTGTCTAACCCTGTCCAGGGTCTGGGCTTTGCTCCCCTCACAGATGCTGCAGTGTGTTCCAATGTAAAAGTCTGCTTTGGCCTATGTAAGACTTTTAGTGTTTTTGTGTTCTGCCTATGGTCTCCAGTGTTTCTACTACCTGCTTCTCAGTCTCCTGCCTGCCTGCATCCTCCAGTGCTTCTATTATCTGCTTCCCAGTTTTCTTTATGCCTATGGTCTCCAGTGCTTCTACTACCTGCTCCCCAGTCTCCTGCCTGCCTGCTGTCTCCAGTGCTTCTGCTATCTGCTTCCCAGTCTTCTTTTTACCTATGGTCTCCAGTGCTTCTACTAACTGCTTCTCAGTCTCCTGCCTGCCTGCATCCTCCAGTGCTTCTGCTATCTGCTTCCCAGTTTTCTTTATGCCTATGGTCTCCAGTGCTTCTACTGCCTGCTTCTCGGTCTCCTGCCTGCCTGCTGTCTCCAGTGCTTCTGCTATCTTTTTCCCAGTCTTCTTTATGCCAATGGTCTCCAGTGCATCTACCACCTGTTTCACACTTTTCTCACCTGCCTGATGCACCAAAGCCCATGTACTCCCCTGGACCTTGGACTTGGAGGATCCAGCTCACAAGGTGAGCCAAAACAATTACATATGTAGTATATCACTTTTTAGTTACTACATGTTAAAATGCTGAAATTGCCATTATATTCAAGTATATGACATGTCTTAAGGAGTCCATGATATGCTGATAGGGTAAATATCTGGTGCCAGAACCAATAGTATATTTATTAAGCAGCCACTTATATAAGCCCTGAAATGTGATTCAAATATAATACCTATTGTCAACGTTAATATTATGGCTAAGTGATTATACGGATACATTTTACCAGGGTAGTCTGATATATGACGTCTCAAGTTTTTTAAGTTAGAACTTAAGGAGACAATGCTGTTAGGGTACTATCAGTGCCAAAAAGTAGCATGCCATCTGAACAGCTAAACAGCCACTCATATACTGTTTGCCTTCACAGTTAACAAATGTCCTTCAATTAAAGCGTATATCAAATATAGCATCTATTGTCAATATTTATGATTACATAATTTGGTTTTACGTCCCATAACAATATGGATAAATGGTTAATATATAGCTAAATAAGTTATTTATATAGCCCATTAGTTCTGGTATCACTCCCAGGTCTATGCCATAGGATGACATTTCCTCTGGTCACAATTTTCTTTAAATACATAATTTGGTAATAACAAAGTGTTGGAATGTTCTTAAGTAGACAAGTTCATTTCTGAATCTAAATCCACATGATGCATGGAGATTTCAAACAGAGAATGCATATAAGAAACGTCATACTGTACAGTACAGACCAAAAGTTTGGATACACCTTCTCATTCAAAGAGTTTTCTTTATTTTCATGACTCTGAAAATTGTAGATTCACATTGAAGGCATCAAAACTATGAATTAACACATGTGGAATGAAATACTTAACAAAAAAGTGTGAAACAACTGAAAATATGTCTTAAGGCCACTTTACATGCAACGACATCGCTAACGAGATGTCGTTGGGGTCACGGAATTCGTGACGCACATCCGGTCTCGTTAGTGACGTTGTTGTGTGTGAAACGCAGGAACGACCGTTAACGATCAAAAATACTCACCATATAGTTGATCGTTGACACGTCTTTCTAATCACAAATATCATTGCTGCTGCAGGTACAATGTTGTTCGTCGTTCCTGCGGCAGCACACATCGCTATGTGTGACACCGCAGGAACGAGGAACATCACCTTACCTGCATTCTCTGGCAATGAGGAAGGAGGTGGGCGGGATGTTACGGACGCTCATCTCCGCCCCTCTGCTTCAATTGGGCGGCCGCTCAGTGACGCCGCTGTGACGCTACACGGACCGCCACCTTAGAAAGGAGGCGGTTCGCCGGCAACATCGACGTCGCTAGGAAGGTAAGTATGTGTAACGGCTGTTAGCGATGTTGTGCGCCACGGGCAGTGATTTGCCTGCCTCAGTGATCTAGAGATGTGTCTGCTGCTAGAACTCTGTTTGGCATTAACCTTGTCTCTAATCTGAGCTGCTGTTAACCTGCGATTTCTGAGGCTGGTGACTCGGATAAACTTATCCTCTGCAGCAGAGGTGACTCTTGGTCTTTCTTTCCTGGGGCAGTCCTCATGTGAGCCAGTTTCTTTGTAGTGTTTGATGGTTTTTGCTACTGCACTTGGGGACACTTTCAAAGTTTTCCCAATTTTTCGGACTGACTGACCTTCATTTCTTAAAGTAATGATGGCAACTTGTTTTTCTTTATTTAGCTGCTTTTTTCTTGGCATAATACAACTTCTAACAGTCAATTCAGTAGGACTATCAGCTGTGTATCCACCAGACGTCTGCACAACACAACTGATGGTCCCAACCCCATTTATAAGGCAAGAAATCCCACTTATTAAACCTGACAGGAAACACCTTTGAAGTGAAAACCATTTACGGTGACTACCTCTTGAAGCTCATCAAGAGAATGCCAAGAGTGTGCAAAGCAGTAATCACAGCAAAAGGTGGCTACTTTGAAGAACCTAGAATATAAGACATATTTTCAGTTGTTTTACAACTTTTTTGTTAAGTATTTCATTCCACATGTGTTAATTCATAGTTATGATGCCTTCAATGTGAATCTACAATTTTCAGTGTCATGAAAATAAAGAAACCTCTTTGAATGAGAAGGTGTGTCCAAACATTTGGTCTGTACCATATATGTGAAAAAAAATCTCCATAAGGAAGCAAAAAACATTTTTTTCAGATATCAGTGTCAGATACAGAAAGTTACAATAAACAAGTACTTAACATTTTCTACTTATTTCTGCCAAATGGGGACAATATATAGAAAGTGAATTGTATTTTTTACCGAGCTTTGCCTCAATTCCATAATCTTTATATTTGTATACAAAAATAATGATCAAATGAATGAAGATCAAATTCTGATGTATCCATGTATCATAAACAAGAAGCTCAATACCCTTAATGGTTTACGTGACTGTGCCAGAATGGCTAGAAACTAGTAGCTCTTCCTTGCTTTCCATACAGGCTGCAGTGAGTTATTTCCAAGTCATTGATGGTCCTTGTCAAGAAAGGTATTCTACTGTTTTCAGAAATTGAAGAAGTAAATTCAACTACACAGTAAGCAGTTAAAAAATCTATTCAACCAACCATGACCAACAACCTCACCGAGCCATTGAAGCATTAAACAAGATCAATACTTGCACTTACTTTATAATATGTTATTTTCTGTGTTGAGGATTTGTAATTCAGGGCTTAGGTTTGGTTAGACTTCTATCAACTTCTTCTTGTCGTGTGATGTTAAATAAAATCTTAAGTCTGGACATGAGCAACTGATATGAAAAGTCCAGCATGATACAATGGAAAAGTCAGTTTACAACCTAGCATGACAAGGATGAGAGTTCCTCAGTCCAGTTATATCAAACCTGACTGTTCCATATAAATATATGTTATAGAATATTTGGTGCAAACAAAAAAATTCTCCTAATCCCTTAAGGGCTAGGCAATTTTTCATTTTTGCACTTTTGTTTTTTATTTCCCTTAATCCAAGAACCATAACTTTTTCATTTTTCCATTAATATAGCCATGTGAGGGCTTATTTTTCCCAAGCTGAGACGTACTTTTGACGGGCTCCATCCATTTTATCATATGAATATTTGTTGTGAAGCTGAAATGACACAGATAGGAGGCGCAAATGGTGTCTTATCCGGTGGTACCAGAAATATTTTAATTAGGTGCACTAACCTGGTATAGACACAAGCACTATAACCACGTGTTGAGGAAGGCTGCTGAAGAACCCAGGAAGATAACGTTGGAGGAGATGGAAGAAAAGGGTTAACCTGCGCTGCTAGAAGAAGATCACTGAGGATCAATGGGGATTAAGACACCGGATTTTATTGTTCTAAGCGTTTCAGAGCTGTATAAGCCCTTCTTCAGGAACAAAAATCAATAATGTACTTTTATGGGTTTTTTTCATGTTTTGCTACTTTTACACCATTTAAACTATTTTAGGCTAGTTTCACACTTGCGTTGGACGGGATCCGTAGCATTGCGTTGTATGACGCATGCAACGGATGCGTTGCATATAGTGGCACAACGCATGCTACAGATCGTACAAAATAACGCAATCCGTTATAGTTTTTTTTCCTTGACTTTACACATCTGAGCATGCGCAGTGACAGCTGCATTAACGGAATCCGTCAAATGACGCATTCTAACGGAATCCGCCACCATAGGCGTCCATTATAAAAACAACGGATGCCTAACGGATTCCTGCAGGTTGCGTTTTTTTGACACTCCGCCAAGCGCAGAAAAATGTTACATGCTGCGTTCCATCCGCCCGACGCAGCGTCAAAATAACGACGCTGCGTCGTCCAGCGGATGCAACGCAGACACTTGCGTTACAGTGCGTCGTCAATACAAGTCTATGGAGAATAGTGCAGTGCGTTAACGGACTGCGCTATTCTCCATAGTGACAGAATGCGCTGAACGCAGGTGTGAAACTAGCCTTACACAAAATAAATTGATTTTGCATTGCTATATTCTGAGAGCTCTAGCTTTCATATTTTTTTTACTGATGGAGCTGTATGGCAGCTTGTTTTTTGTTGGACGAGATGTTGTTTTTCATGGTACCATCTTTATTTACATATGAGATATGGTCTATAAGTACATCAAATGTCATGACGGGGTTAATCCTATATGCCTATAAACCTGATATCTAACCTAATCTTTTTTGTAATACAATTTAATTAAAAATGATCTATCCTTCCCTCACTACACCATCTAACTGCTTTGTTTTGTCTACTTTCTCTTTGATGATGCTTTGTTTGAGAATTCCAGTGCGGTCACTGCTGCAGCCCCTACACCTCTCTGAAACAACGCATCATCAGTGACCTCCATTTCAGTGGCTGGGCTTGTCCCTGCTCTACTGAGCATGTGTCGGTTGTCATTTGCAATGGATGCTTAGCAGAATATTTTCACAATGACAGTGCACTCTGTGCTGACTTTGATCAAAAGTAACAAGCTGTCAGAACAGTGCACTGTCAGTGTGCACATTGTAAGAAGTATTGACGTGCAGTGACCAGTGCCGCTCCTGCAATTTTAACAAGATAAGGATAGGGAAAATTAGATTATGGCATCAGCTAGATGGGCATTTAGGACTAAAAATATTTTCTGTTTCAGACCACCCCTTTAACACTAGAAGTCCCAGGAATTTCGAGCTCCATAGGGTTCCAATGGTAGAAATGTTAAATGACCCCTCTCTGGGACTTCTAGTGTTAAGGAGGAGCTGTATGTCTCAACTCTGAGACAAACTGTTTTGTATCTCTATGACAGCATAGGATGGCAGAAAAAGAAATAGGAAACATTTGCACAAAATGACTTTTGGTTTATTCTTCTACTGCTCTGTTGTGTTTAAACATCAGGGAACCAGATCATTACCATAACTTAACATTATATTCCCTCTGTGGCTTCACAAATGAATGAGGCACAAATGATCATTTAATATCTGCACTATATGCAGACATGCAGTGAGCTTCATCCTACATAAATATGCTTGTTTGTACATTGCGATCTAGTCTTACACCTCTCTTGAGACCGACACAATTCTTCTTCTGGCATTATACATCACTATTATTAATTGCCACCAGACTTGGCACTTTGACATTCTTAGACTTGGCATAATGCTCTGCAGCCCAAGCTATTTTACATAGATGTTAACCATCGTGAATTTATATAGTAAAGTTGAGTTTCTAAAACTCAGGGGCATATTTTTTTCTTTTATTAGCTCCATTTAATTAGCATGTGATTTACATACAGTATGCTCTTGCCATCATTTTCTATCATGTACTTCTATGTCATAAATAAATAGATCATGTCTTATGAAATATTTTAATTAAGGTATTATCTTTTAGCTTGGACAGAGGGGTACTTTGCACACTACGACATCGCAAGACGATGCTTGCGATGCCGAGCGCAATAGTCCCCGCCCCCATCGCACATACAATATTGTGTTATAGCTGCCGTAGCGAACATTATCGCTACGGCAGCTTCACACAGACTTAAGCTGGTGTCACACACAGCGACAACGACAACGACGTCGCTGCTACGTCACCATTTTCTGTGACGTTGCAGCGACGTCCCGTCGCTGTCGCTGTGTGTGACATCCAGCAACGACCTGGCCCCTGCTGTGAGGTCGCCGGTCGTTGCTGAATGTCCAGCTTCATTTTTTGGTCGTCACTCTCCCGCTGTGACACACACATCGCTGTGTGTGACAGCGAGAGAGCGACGAAATGAAGCGAGCAGGAGCCGGCACTGGCAGCTGCGGTAAGCTGTAACCAGCGTAAACATCGGGTAACCAAGGGAAGACCTTTCCCTGGTTACCCGATGTTTACGCTGGTTACCAGCCTCCGCCGCCCTTGCTGCCAGTGCCGGCTCCTGCACTGTGACATGTGGCTGCAGTATGCATCGGGTAATTAACCCGATGTATACTGTAGCAAGGAGAGCAAGGAGCCAGCGCTAAGCAGTGCGCGCGGCTCCCTGCTCTCTGAACTGTGACATGTAGCTGCAGCACACATCGGGTTAATTAACCCGATGTGTGCTGCAGGAGAGCAAGGAGCCAGCGCTAAGCGCGGCTCCCTGCTCTCTGAACTGTGACATGTAGCTGCAGCACACATCGGGTTAATTAACCCGATGTGTGCTGCAGGAGAGCAAGGAGCCAGCGCTAAGCGCGGCTCCCTGCTCTCTGAACATGTAGCACAGCGACCTTATGATCGCTGCTTCTGCTGTGTTTGACAGCTAAGCAGCGATCATAACAGCGACTTACAAGGTCGCTGTTACGTCACCGAAAATGGTGACGTAACAGCGACGTCGTTGTCGCTGTCGTTTAGTGTGAACCCAGCTTTACAGTGCCTACAAGTAGTATTCAACCCCCTGCAGATTTAGCAGGTTTGATAAGATGCAAATAAGTTAGAGCCTGCAAACTTCAAACAAGAGCAGGATTTATGAACAGATGCATAAATCTTACAAACCAACAAGTTATGTTGCTCAGTTAAATTTTAATAAATTTTCAACATAAAAGTGTGGGTCAATTATTATTCAACCCCTAGGTTTAATATTTTGTGGAATAACCCTTGTTTGCAATTACAGCTAATAATCGTCTTTAATAAGACCTGATCAGGCCGGCACAGGTCTCTGGAGGTATCTTAGCCCACTCCTCCATGCAGATCTTCTCGAAATTATCTAGGTTCTTTGGGTGTCTCATGTGGACTTTAATCTTGAGCTCCTTCCACAAGTTTTCAATTGGGTTAAGGTCAGGAGACTGACTAGGCCACTGCAACACCTTGATTTTTTCCCTCTTGAACCAGGCCTTGGTTTTCTTGGCTGTGTGCTTTGGGTCGTTGTCTTGTTGGAAGATGAAATGACGACCCATTTTAAGATCCTTGATGGAGGAGCGGAGGTTCTTGGCCAAAATCTCCAGGTAGGCCGTGCTATCCATCTTCCCATGGATGCGGACCTGATGGCCAGGCCCCTTGGCTGAGAAACAGCCCCACAGCATGATGCTGCCACCACCATGCTTGACTGTAGGGATGGTATTCTTGGGGTCGTATGCAGTGCCATCCAGTCTCCAAACGTCACGTGTGTGGTTGGCACCAAAGATCTCGATCTTGGTCTCATCAGACCAGAAAACCTTGAACCAGTCTGTCTCAGAAACTTCCAAGTGATCATGAGCAAACTGTAGACGAGCCTTGACATGGCGCTTTGAAAGTAAAGGTACCTTACGGGCTCGTCTGGAACGGAGACCATTGCGGTGGAGTACGTTACTTATGGTATTGACTGAAACCAATGTCCCCACTGCCATGAGAGCTTCCCGGAACTTCTTCCTTGTTGTCCTTGGGTTACCCTTGACTCTTCGGACAAGCCTGGCCTCGGCACGGGTGGAAACTTTCAAAGACTGTCCAGGCCGTGGAAGGCTAACAGTAGTTCCATAAGCCTTCCACTTCCGGATGATGCTCCCAACAGTGGAGACAGGTAGGCCCAACTCCTTGGAAAGGGTTTTGTACCCCTTGCCAGCCTTGTGACCCTCCACGATCTTGTCTCTGATGGCCTTAAAATGCTCCTTTGTCTTTCCCATGTTGACCAAGTATGAGTGCTGTTCACAAGTTTGGGGATGGTCTTAATTAGTCAGAAAAGGCTGGAAAAAGAGATAATTAATCCAAACATGTTAAGCTCATTGTTCTTTGCGCCTGAAATACTTCTTAATACTTTAGGGGAACCAAACAGAATTCTGGTGGTTTGAGGGGTTGAATAATAAATGACCCTCAGAATAAACTTTTCACAATTTAAAAAAAAAAAAAAAGAAAGAAATAACATTCTTTTTTGCTGCAGTGCATTTCACACTTCCAGGCTGATCTACAGTCCAAATGTCACAATGCCAAGTTAATTCCGAATGTGTAAACCTGCTAAATCTGCAGGGGGTTGAATACTACTTGTAGGCACTGTACCTGCCCTGCGACATCGCTCTGGCCGGCGAACCGCCTCTTTACTAAGGGGGCGGGTCGTGCGGTGTCAAAGCGACGTCACAGGCAGGCGGCCAATAGAAGCGGAGGGGCGGAGATGAGCGGGACGTAAACATCCCGCCCACCTCCTTCCTTCCGCATAGCCGGCGTGAGCCGCAGGATGCAGGTAGGAGATGTTCCTCGCTCCTGCGGCTTCACACACAGCGATGTGTGCTGCCGCAGGAACGAGGAACAACATCGTAACATCGGTCCTTCCGAAATTATGGAAATGACCGACGCCACACTGATGATACGATTTCGACGCTTTTGCGCTCGTTAATCGTATCAAAAACGATTTACACACTCCGATATCGACAGCGACGCCGGATGTGGGTCACTTTCGATTTGACCCCACCGACATCGCAGCTGCGATGTCATAGTGTGCAAAGTACCCCTTAGCTTCTTCCTGTTAAGATGGCACAATATGCAAAGAGAAATGGCGCTAGGGACATACAGAAGAGAAGCGGACGATTTGGTCAAAAAGAGGTCCTTTAAAAAGTTGAGGGTATGGGTTAAAAAAGAAACAAAAAGGTGATGTTTGTGAAGCTATTTTCTGAGCCCCATAGCTTTTTTATTTTTCTATTGGTAGAGCTGCTTGAAAGCATGTTTTTTTGCGTTCTGAGTTGATTGTTTTATGTTTACCATTTTAGAGTATATACAATGGTTTTTTTTATTGGATTTTTGAAAGGGGTGTAATTCTGAAGTTTTGGATATTTCTTTTTTTTTTCAGACTTTTACATATTTTTTAAAAATATATTTTGATAGATCGTACTTTTATGGCCGTGAAGACACCAAATCTTTTTTTTTTTTTTAATTACTCATTAAATAGGGGAGTAATTTAAACTTTCAGATTTTTTAAAGCAATTTTTTTTTAATAATTATTCAATTTATTTTACGCACCATCAGAGGACTTGACCTTGCAATCACTTTTTTTATTTATACTATATACTATAATTTAAATTTATTTCAGTATATACTGTAGCTAAATTGCCATTGTGTGAAACCCAGTTGCAGTTTGGACTTCATAGGAGTATATACATGCCCATCATGGGAGATGTCCACACATTTTGAGCTGCCATGGTCACCCATCGGCACCTCAATCGTTATAGATACCGGAGATTGAGTGAGACAATAAGTTAGCCATTTGCTCATAGCATCATTTAAATAGTCAACAGCAGCAAGAGTTAGCGCTAGCGGCTGCCAGTATAGGAAAATGCTGGCTGTGTAAATGTTTATGAGACTTCTTCATACTTCCCTAAATTATGCATCCATAGGTAGAGATGAGCGGACCCAGGAAAGTTCAGTTCGGCGGGTTCAGCTGGACTTTAGATAAAGTTCAGTTCGGTACTCGGACTTGACGAGAACTCCAATGGAAGTCACTGATTGGGTAGTTTGGGTGTCCACCCACATTCAGCCAGCCATAAACAGCTCACTTCTGGCAGAGTGTGGACAGGCTTTTTCCATTTTTTTGGTGGTGCTCACTGCATTCAATAATGCTGTTGTTACCCCCAGTCTGAGCCATTCAAACACTGCAAGTGACTCACAATGGGTTGAGCACTGAGTGTACCCAAGCACAGTGATAAGCGCACGAGGGGTCAGCATACGCAAAGCACCCAATTTTATTTTTTGTTAGTAAACTCTGTGTTCCGTACTAACACCGAACTTTTCTTTTCAGGTTTGCTCATTTCTATCCCTAGGTTATTTGGTAGTAAATAGGTTAACCTGTTACTTGAGACGGCTAAATCCTGACAGTGTGTAAGGCCCACACTGTCACAATTTCCCTGTATTTTCTGAGCTAGTGGACGGTCACATGAGCACATGTATGTGAATTGTGGTAGTAAATAAGTTAACCTGTTACTTCAGACGGCTAAATCCTGACAGTGTGTAAGGCCCACACTGTCACAATTCCCCTGTATTTTCTGAGCTAGTGGACGGTCACATGAGCACATGTATGTGATTTGCTTAGTTTTAGTCATTACAAACTAGACTTTTAATCACTTCAAACAATAGCACATTGAGGCAAGCAAATAGCATACATAAAGCCATGAGAAAACCTACATACATAGAGAATGCAGAGTATTTCTCCGATTCTCGGATTTCTACTGCACATTGCTGTGAATGTGCATAATGCATTCTATCATCATCACATTAGATTATATCTAAATCTGAATGTGTGTATGTATGTATGTGTGTGTGTGTGTGTGTATGTGTGTGTGTGTGTGTATGTGTGTGTGTGTGTGTGTGTGTGTGTGCGTCCGGGATTGGCATCTGCACCGTCGCAGCTACAGCCACAAAATTTTGCACACTCATACGTCTGGACCCCGAGAGCGTCATAGGCTACATACATAGAGAATGCAGAGTATTTCTCCGATTCTCGGATTTCTGCTGCACATTGCTGTGAATGTGCATAATGCATTCTATCATCATCACATTAGATTATATCTAAATCTGAATGTGTGTATGTATGTATGTGTGTGTGTGTGTGTGTGTGTGTGTGTGTATGTGTGTGTGTGTGTGTGTGTGTGTGTGTATGTGTGTGTGTGTGTGTCCGGGATTGGCATCTGCACCGTCGCAGCTACAGCCACAAAATTTTGCACACTCATACGTCTGGACCCCGAGAGCGTCATAGGCTATGTTGTGAGGTAAAATTTTAACCCCGCGCATTCCAATTTACCAATCAACTTTGCCCCTATCTACATAATGGGGAAAAAGTGAAACGAAAAGAGTATCCGCACCGTCGCATTTACAATCACAAAATTTTGCACACTCACACATCTGGACCCCGAGAGCGTCATAGGCTATGTTGTGAGGTGAAATTTTAACCCTGCGCATTCCAATTTACTAATCAATTTTGCCCCTTTCTACATAATGGGGAAAAAGGGAAACGAAAAGGGTATCCGCACCGTCGCATTTACAATCACAAAATTTTGCACAGACACTTCATGTGACCCAGGGAACGTCGTAGACTATGTTTTGACAGGAAAATTTAACCCCGCGCTTTACAGTTACTCTCCAAAAAACATGCCATCATTAAAGTAAATGGAGCCTGGAACTATAGGTTATTAGTAGGAGCTGTGAGTGGCTGCTATAGAAACAAAAGACATTCATAGTATAATTAGCTTATATGTGAGGTAATAAGATGTCGGTGGGGAGATGGATAGAGAGAGACAGAGAGAGACAGATAGAGACAGACAGAGAGAGACAGACAGACAGACCGGGAAAAAGACAGAGAGATAGAGACAGACAGGGAAAGAGACAGACAAAGACAAACAGTGAAAGAGACAGACAGAGACAGACGGTGAAAAAGACAGACCTGGAAAGAGACAGATACGGAAAGAGACAGACATACATGCAGACAGGGACAGAGACAGGCAGACAGGGAAGGAGGAGACAGCCAGAGAGACAAAGATAGATGGGGAAAGACACAGACCTTGATAGAGACAGACGGGGAAATAGACAGAGAAATAGAGACAGACAAAGACAGGCTGACAGGGAAAGAGACAGACAGGAAAAGACACAGACAGAGACGGGGAGACAGACGGGGAAAGAGACAGACCTGGGAAAGAGACAGACCTGGAAAGAGACAGATGGGGAAAGAAACAGAGAGATAGACACAGACAAAGAAAGACAGACAGACAGGCAGACGGGGAAAGAGACAGACGGGGCAAGAGACAGACGGACGGGGAAAGAGACAGACGGACGGGGAAAGAGACAGATCTAGAAAGAGACAGATGGAGCACATTACTTGGCCAATTTAGTTAAATCTGTGTGGAATATCTGTGGTGATGAAATATATGTTGTGAAATGATTCTATTAGCTTAGTTTTTGACTTTTAATAATTACATTTCTATTTGTTTTGTGGTTTTTGTATGCAGAATACATTTTTGTTAATACATTCTATTTTGTTTACAGCAGTTATTAACCCGGGCGAAGCCGGGTAGTACAGCTAGTACTAAATAAGATAGCAAAATATAAAAGTTAATCATAGATGGATTGGTACTATAGTTTGGCTCAGCCACAAGCACAGCAATATTTATTTCAAGACTTATTTATCAACATAAATTATTATTGGAAATGTGACTGGAAATTAAGGTAAAACACTGTATGTTGTAATATAGGAAACAATTCAATGCTTCTGTGAGACGAGACAGAACCAGTTCATCAGGAATTAGCGGGTGCTCTGCTCTAATAACTTTTCTATGGAACCAAACACCTGCATTTATAATAAGCACATTTTCCATCAGCCATTTCCTTTGATAATTATCTCAACTAATATTTGCCATGAATGTTTGCTTTATATTAGTACCATCTGTAGTGCCCTCAGTATTCTATACTCTTTTAGTCCAAGTGAATCTTTTGAGTAACATAATAATTTTAGTTTTCAGATGAATAACACATATATAACACTGATTTAACACTTATCTCTCAACAGATATGTGTATTGCGCACAGAAAAGTATTGGAAAATGCCTAAATATTCATTAATTAGCACCAATATGTTCTTAGATGCACTCATTGCTTGTGACTTTTTAACCTTTGGTTCCTAAGATGAGTTTATGGTCCATTTCTGATGCTAAGTATTTTCGCTATGCAAAAAATGTAGGATATTATACTTTCAGGAAAGAGTAAAATTAATAGAAATCTCATGCCCACTGTGCTTTCTTTAATACTGTGTAAACTGACTTACAGTGCATTATTGACTAAGAGGAATGGAAAGGCAGGAAATTTGGGAAGACTCGTGGACTTAAACGTTGTTGAGTTAGATCACTCATATAATACACTGCAATACCTCTTTGTATTGCAGTGAATTATATCTGTCATCATAATGCTGACAGGCATTCTATTAGACCATCCCTCAGACAGGGTCTAATATGAGTAGGAGTAAGGATATGGCAGCCATGTAAGCCATTGTTAGGTTTGTGGCTGCCATAGCAAACTATCGGAGCCTGCAATCATGTTGTTTGAGTCTGCTGGGTGAGAAAGGATGCCTCCGATTAATGATATAGATGCTTCGGAAGCTATTGACTGCGCAATATAAAGCAAGAATGGACATACCATTAGTGCAACCTAGAGGTCCAAGAGGTAATGGTGGGCACTTCTATCTCCAAAGCAGGTAGAATTGTTCATTATGATGAGATTATTGGACTGCACAGTAGCCCTCTTCTCTTTTCTGTCTCTGTCCACTCCTGATGTAAAGGGTTAAAGGGAACTTGTCAGATTACTGTTGGAAGCTGCCACATATAGCTTGTGCTTCCCTAAATAGCTCTGTGTTTTCATTTCTTTTTAGTATTGGTGTTTTTCCCATTTCACCTCAACTTGCTGTTTCATGCTTTTCCTGCCTGGTAATTTTGTACCTTTCTGGCCTATTGGTCCCTGACTGCTCTTTTCTGCCTACGGTTCACACCTCTTGACGGCAGCCCTTCCGTGGCAATCCACTGGACCTCAGTTGTAAATCCAGATCCCCATATACAGGTTAAAGGGTGTCAGGATTTCTCTGGTTTATGGTAAATGGAGTGTGTTGTGCCAAATCTGTCCGAGGTAGCCTTTTTGAGCATGTGACCTCAGACAACAGATGTCATATTCAGTTTTCCACCCACAGGCAGCCAGTTTTGCAATATTGTTGTAATACAGCAGAGCTGTGAAAGCTGCAGCAAATATATTTGTAACAAGTCATAGTTCTTTTCTACTCTACTCTGTTACTTACATGCCTCATACTGGTAATATACTTTTATTAAAAATTATCTCTGGAGGCAGATTCTCATGTAGATCTATGTCCAACCCATAGCGTGGAACAGCTCATTCACATATAAGACAAACATGGATTTCTCTAGAATAAGCTATTGGATCAGAGATATCAACGTATCATTTTATTTAACTTCCTATGACCTATATTCTGATATAGATAGCTTAGAAACATTAAAAGATATGTCAGGTCTGAATCCACAAGTCTGCAGTGACTCTAGGTGACTGCAGACATGAATCCTCACATTGCATGCACTGTGTGCTGTAAGGATTCTCCAAAGTCTGAGTTGGGAACAGCAGTCACATGGCCTTGAGTATATGATATGCATACTCCCGGCCACATTTCGAGTAGATTGGCGTGGCCTAGCTCAATAAACTTACATTGAGCAATGATGAGCCCATCTAGTTGGATTTTGGCTGGGAGTATGCATATGGCATATACAGTGCCTACAAGTAGTATTCAACCCCCTGCAGATTTAGCAGGTTTGATAAGATGCAAATAAGTTAGAGCCTGCAAACTTCAAACAAGAGCAGGATTTATTAACAGATGCATAAATCTTACAAACCAACAAGTTATGTTGCTCAGTTAAATTTTAATAAATTTTCAACATAAAAGTGTGGGTCAATTATTATTCAACCCCTAGGTTTAATATTTTGTAGAATAACCCTTGTTTGCAATTACAGCTAATAATCATCTTTTATAAGACCTGATCAGGCCGGCACAGGTCTCTGGAGTTATCTTGGCCCACTCCTACATGCAGATCTTCTCCAAGATATCTAGGTTCTTTGGGTGTCTCATGTGGACTTTAATCTTGAGCTCCTTCCACAAGTTTTCAATTGGGTTAAGGTCAGGAGACTGACTAGGCCACTGCAACACCTTGATTTTTTCCCTCTTGAACCAGGCCTTAGTTTTCTTGGCTGTGTGCTTTGGGTCGTTGTCTTGTTGGAAGATGAAATGACGACCCATCTTAAGATCCTTGATGGAGGAGCGGAGGTTCTTGGCCAAAATCTCAAGGTAGGCCGTGCTATCCATCTTCTCATGGATACGGACCAAATGGCCAGGCCCCTTGGCTGAGAAACAACCCCACGGCATGATGCTTCCACCACCATGCTTGACTGTAGGGATGGTATTCTTGGGGTCATATGCAGTGCCATCCAGTCTCCAAACGTCACGTGTGTGGTTGGCACCAAAGATCTCGATCTTGGTCTCATCAGACCAGAGAACCTTGAACCAGTCTGTCTCAGAGTCCTCCAAGTGATCATGAGCAAACTGTAGACGAGCCTTGACATGACGCTTTGAAAGTAAAGGTACCTTACGGGCTCGTCTGGAACGGAGACCATTGCGGTGGAGTACGTTACTTATGGTATTGACTGAAACCAATGTCCCCACTGCCATGAGATCTTCCCGGAGCTCCTTCCTTGTTGTCCTTGGGTTAGCCTTGACTCTTTGGACAAGCCTGGCCTCGGCACGGGTGGAAACTTTCAAAGGCTGTCCAGGCCGTGGAAGGCTAACAGTAGTTCCATAAGCCTTCCACTTCCGGATGATGCTCCCAACAGTGGAGACAGGTAGGCCCAACTCCTTGGAAAGGGTTTTGTACCCCTTGCCAGCCTTGGGACCCTCCACGATCTTGTCTCTGATGGCCTTAGAATGCTCCTTTGTCTTTCCCATGTTGACCAAGTATGAGTGCTGTTCACAAGTTTGGGGAGGGTCTTAATTAGTCAGAAAAGGCTGGAAAAAGAGATAATTAATCCAAACATGTGAAGCTCATTGTTCTTTGTGCCTGAAATACTTCTTAATTCTTTAGGGGAACCAAACAGAATTCTGGTGGTTTGACAGGTTGAATAATAAATGACCCTCTGAATAAACTTTTCACAATTTAAAAAAAAGAAAAAAAAGAAATAACATTCTTTTTTGCTGCAGTGCATTTCACACAGGCTGATCTACAGTCCAAATGTCACAATGCCAAGTTAATTCTGAATGTGTAATCCTGCTAAATCTGCAGGGGGTTGAATACTAGGCACTGTACATGGCCAAGTCCACGCCATTTATTGCTCTGATGCCAGTGAATCCTCACAGCACATATTGCATCTATTTTTGAAGTCTATTTTAAATAGTTAACGTAGTTTATATGGTTGAAGAAAGACAAATGACCATTAAGCTTAACCGAAGGATGGGAAAGGACAAAGGGAAAGGACACATGCACAACCACAATTCATGATCTAGTTAATCCCAAAACTGATCTTTCCTGCCTGATCCCATTTGCCGATCTACTGGACCAAACATTCACAATAGAATTTTCCACATTTACATAATCATTTATGTTATTTTCTTTTAAAGAAACATTCAAGCCTTCTTAGAGGTTTCAAAGGTTCCTGTTGTGTCCAGCTCTGAGGGTAAAATGTTCCACAGATTAATAGCGCTTGTCGTAAAGTAGCCTTTTCTGCTCAGGAAATTGAACCCTTGTCTCTTGAGGGGGTTTTTACATGAAACAGGTTTTGACCATTCTCTTTCTACAGGTCATTTAAGTACTTGTACAATTTAAACATGTCCCCTGTTAGATATCTTTTCTAAAGACTAATTTTATTTCTTTTAATCTTTTGTTAAAAGTAATAAACTACATGCCCCTTATTAGTTTTGTGGTTTTCATTTATACGTTTGGTAACTGCAATGAATCCAATTTTCTATTGGTTCATTTGTTTTTGTTTTTCAGTTAGCCATTGTAGGCAAGTATTTTTAATCAGAATGTTTGCAGAGAATTTTTTATTTGCGATTTTTCTTTCGAAGTTACAAAATTTGTCACAAATCTACTCCTGGATTGGTTTTGTATGCCAGAAAGTTTTGGTAACAGTTGCTTGCAATAAATTAACGCATTGTGCAACTTTTCGTTGTAACAAGGTAACAAAAATAAAGATAATTTTTTATTTTGCACAGAATTCATGCCCTAATTTGAAGAATTACCAAATTACGAATATCAAAGAAAAAAAAGAAAGTAAGTTAAAAAATAAACACAAATGATGAATCGGGCCTTTGGTTTCCTATCCTATCCATCTTAACAGGAAGAAGCTAAGGGGTACTTTGCACACTATGACATCGCAGCTGCGATGTCGGTGGGGTCAAATCGAAAGTGACCCACATCCGGCGTCGCTGTCGATATCGGAGTGTGTAAATCGTTTTTGATACGATTAACGAGCGCAAAAGCGTCGAAATCGTATCATCAGTGTGGCGTCGGTCATTTTCATAATTTCGGAAGGACCGATGTTACGATGTTGTTCCTCGTTCCTGCGGCAGCACACATCGCTGTGTGTGAAGCCGCAGGAGCGAGGAAAATCTCCTACCTGCATCCTGCGGCTCACGCCGGCTATGCGGAAGGAAGGAGGTGGGCGGGATCTTTACATCCTGCTCATCTCCGCCCCTCCGCCGCTATTGGCCGCCTGCCGTGTGACGTCGCTATGACGCCGCACGACCCGCCCCCTTAGGAAGGAGGCGGGTTGCCGGCCAGAGCGACGGTCGCAGGGCAGGTGAGTGCATGTGAAGCTGGCGTAGCGATAATTTTCGCTACGCTAGCTATCACAAGATATCGTATCTGCGACGGGGGCGGGGACTATCGCGTGCGGCATCGCAGCATCTGCTTGCGATGTCGCAACGTGCAAAGCCCGCCTTACAGCCAATGAAAACCCAAAAGTCATTATCTTAGAAAATTAGAATATTATATAAGACCAACTGAAAAAATGATTTTAAGCTCAGAAATGTTGGGCTACTGAAAAATATGTACAGTAAATACACTCAATACTTAGTCAGGTCTCCTTTTGCATGAATTACTGCATCAATGCGGCGTGGCATGGAGGCGATCAGACTGTGGCACTGCTGAAGTGTTATGGAAGCCTAAGTTGCTTTTATAGCAACATTCAGCTCGTCTGCATTGTTAGGTCTGGTGTTTCTCATATTCCTTTTGACAATACCCTATATATTCTCTATAGGGTTTAGGTAAGGCGAGTTTGCTGGCTAATCAAGCACAGTGATACTGTGGTTATTAAATCAGGTATTGGTACTTTTGGCAGTATGCACAGGTGCCAAGTCCTGCTGGAAAATGAAATTTCCATCTCCAAAAAGTTTGTCAGTAGAGGGAAGCACACACTGATCTAAAATTCCCTGGTAGACAACTGTGCTGACTTTGATCTTGATAAAACACAGTAGACCTACACCAGCATATGACATGGCTTGTTGTCAGTAGTTTATAGAATAAAAAAACAATTTACATGTTGCTCAAAAATCTAATACACAAAGCTGTGTGTGTGTGTGTATGTGTGTGTGTGTGTGTGTGTGTGTGTGTGTGTGTGTGTGTTTGTCCGCTAAAGGAATCTGCACTGTCACATTTACAATTACAAAATTTTGCACAGACACCCCATGTGACTAAGGGCAGGTCATTAATAGCAGCTCTGATTGGTTGCTATAGGAATGAAGGATATTCTTAGTATAAGGAGCTTATGTGTGAGGTGATATGATTTCTGTGGAGAGATGGATAGAGACAGACAGGGAAAGAGACAGACAGGGAAAGAGACAGACAGGGAAAGAGACAGACAGTGAAAGAGACAGACAGGGAAAGAGAAAGACAGGGAAAGAGACAGATAGGGAAAAAAACAGACTGAGGCAGACTGGGTAAGAGACAGATAGGGAAAGAAGCAGACAGCAAAAGAAAAGGCACAAAGACAGAGACAGACAGAGAAAGAGACATACAGAGGCCGGCAGATAGAGGCAGACAGGGAAAGAGACAGATAGGGAAAGATACAGACAGGGAAAGAGACAGATGGGGTAAGATAAAGACAAACAGGGAAAGAGACAGACAGAGAGATAGACAGACAGTAAAAGATACAGACAAAGAGACAGACAGGGAAAGAGGGAAAGATACAGACAAAGAGACAGACAAAAAGACAGACAAAGAGACAGAGAGATAGATATGTAGACAGACAGGGAAAGAGACAGACAGAGAATGAGGCAGACAGAGGCAGACAGGGAAAGAGACAGAGAGGTAAACAGGCAGACAGGGAAAGAAGCAGACAGGGAAAGAGACAGACAGAGGCAGACAGGGAAAGAGACAGATAGGGAAAGATACACACAGACTAGGAAAGAGACAGACAGGGAAAGAGACAGACAGAGAAATCGACAGACAGTAAAAGATACAGGGAAAGAGACAGACAGGGAAAGAGGTACAGATACAGACAAAGAGACAGATAGACTAAAAGACAGACAAATAGACAGAGTGATAAAGACATAGACAGACAAGGAAAGAGACAGACAGAGAAAGAAGCAGACAGAGGCAGACAGCGAAAGAGACAGACAGGTAAAGAGGCAGACAGGGAAAGAGATGGCCTTAAGCATACAGGGAAAGAGACAGACAGGGAAAGAGCTAGACAGGGAAAGAGACAGACAGGGAAAGAGGCATGCAGACAGAGAGGGAAAAATGCAGACAGACAGAGACAGACAGGGAAATATACAGACGGAGGCAAACAGACAGAGGCAGACAGGGAAAGAGACAGATAGGGAAAGATACAGACAGACAGGGAAAGAGACAGATAGGCAAATATACAGACAGATAGACAGGAAAAGACATAGACAGAGAAAGAGGGAAAGATACAGACAAAGAAACAGACAGACCAAAATACAGACAAAGAGACAGAGAGATAGAGACATAGACAGACAGGGAAAGACACAGACAGACATGGAAAGAAACAGACAGACAGGAAAAAAGACAGACAGACATACAAAGACAGACAGACACACAGAGACAGAGACATACAGACACACAGAGACAGACAGACACACAGACAGACAGTAAGATAGAGAGACACAGACAGAGACAAACAGAGAAAGACAGAGACAGACAGACACACAGAGACAGACCGACACACAGACAGACAGAGAGATAGAGAGAGAGAGACAGAGATAGACACTTAGAAAGACACACAGAGACAGCCCGGTAAAGAAACAGACAGAGAGACAGACAGAGAGAGACAGATAGATAGATAGAGACAGACAGACAAAAAAATACAGAGACAGATAGGGAAGGAGACAGACAGAGACAGACAGAGAGACAGGCCGAGACAGACAACGAGATGCAGAGACAGACAGGCAAAAAGACAGACAGCGACACCCAGAAAGAGACAGATAGACATGGACAGACAGAGACAGACAGACAGAGAGAAAGACAGACAGAGACTGAGAGAGAGGGAGAGAGGGAGAGAGACAGTTACTATCCCGGGTAACGCCGGGTACTACACCTAGTATACCCATAAAGAGAAAAATCTGAAAAACTGACAATTTTGCAGTGGTCTCTAAATTTTTGCCAGAGCTGTATGTGTTTCCCTTTTTGTATTGAATTACTGAACTAAATTATCTTTTTGATGATATTCTAATTTATAGAGAAGCACTTGTAATTGTCACATAGACAGGGAGACTTGCTATTGGATCCATTTGTGTGCAAAAACCAGTGAGAAGTAATCAGTTAAACAAATTAATCAAAATGCATGTGCACAGTACAAAAAGAATTATACACTGCTATTACCATGAAATAATGTTTTTCCGTGTTGGTTGTAGTTGGTTTCATCATTGTTGGACATTGATTTTGTAGCTTGTGTCATGTTAATGATGACGATAAAGGTTGGATGCAAATAAGTGACCTTTACAGTTCAGAAATTTATATTCCATATATTGGTAAACAGTCATAAAAAATAAACCAGTGTTTGTATGGAGTATATTTTTACTAACTTTTCCTTGCAGACAATATAATGATTATCTCATTCACCACTAACTGTCCTATGGACCGCTCTTCTGGACTGCTTCTTTACAGATTTATGTTTTGAAGTATAAACTTACAAATCAAATGATAGGTATCAATTTTTCATGGGGAAATAACTGCAGTGGATTTTTTTTAACAAAACTTAATAAAGAGTATTGTGCAGCCATATAAAAAAATCTTACAGTAATTGTTACCTACAGGTACACAACAATCAAATGTAACAAATGATTTTCATGTTTCTAATGTGTAAGACAAGCATAATAATGATGTAAGGAAAGCGGAATGATGCAAGTGTACAATGCAGTCAGTTGAAAAACATCATTCTCAAGGAGGAAACTGGCTTGGTGGCACACAGTTTTATATGTGGCAATAAGCGTGACAGTTTCAACAACCTAGCATGAGGAAGTAGGTGTACTTAACCAGAGATTAATAACTGATTAATTTAAAGTTGTGACACTTTGCTGACAGGTGTAGTCATCTGCTGGAACTTTTCTTCAGCAGCACCTCCATCGCTCCATAACAGTTACTCATACACTCTCTGAGGCCTCTTTCACACATCAGTGAAAAACACACATGTTTTTCCCGGACGTGTTGAAGGTGCATATGGCCCTCCGTGTGCGTGATTTTGGTACACGTGTGTTTTCCGTGTGCGATCCAACGCTGCTGTCCGTGGTGCTGATGTCTCCGACCCTGCAGTCACACTTGCTTCTGGGTCCGCGGTGCAGAGAATATGCAATGAACATAATGAGTCAGCCCTAAAGCAAATAACAGCAGCGCTGAAAACAGCAGCGCTGAAGACAGCATCGCTGGAGACAGGTGAGTATAGAAATGCATTTTTTTTCAAAGACACGTGTTTTGTTTGGTACATGTCACATGGATCACACCACTGTGTGGTCCGTGAAATAACAGTGCTGCCGGAGAAAAATGGACTTGTCTCTGTGCCGAGGGCCTGTTTCACACGTCAGTGAAAAACACAGATATTTTTCACTGTCGTGTTAAAAACGCATATGTCCCTCCATGTGTATGTTCTACATGTGCTATCCGTGATAACACATGGAGATAAACTCCCCTGTCCCCGCTTCTGCTGTCCATGGTGCTGAAGTCTCCTGGATGCTGTGTCCGGCCGCTGTGTCTCTCACTGCTGCAGCTACTTCCGGGTCGGCTGTGCAGTGCATAACTGCATATTCTGGAGAATAATTAGCCAGGCTGCAGGCAACAGGCAGCAGCAGCCAGAGGCAGAGTCGCTGGTGACAGGTGAGCTTGAAAAGCTTTTTATTTTCAATATACAAGTTTTTCTGGTACGTGTTTCATGGATCACACCATAGTGTGGTCCGTGGGACATCAGTGATGCCAGAAAAAAATGGACATGTCTCCGTGTGGAAACAAGGACACATGTGTACACCACACGGAGACATGGTCAATGAAAAATCACTGATATGTGCACAGACCCATTCATTTTAATGGGTCTGTGTATGTCCATGATTCTGGTACATATAAAAACTATCACATACGTACCAGAATCCCTCACATGTGAAAAAGGCCTAACACACAGACACACGTGTGCGCCATATGGACACACAGTCCATGAGAAATCACTGATGTGTGTGCAGACCCATTGATTTTAATGGGTCTGAATATGTCTGTGATTTCGGTACGTATATAAATGGCGTCATACATATCGGAATCACTGACGTGTGCCAAAAGCCTAAAACCCCCTTTACACGTCCGTGATAAAAACGCACATTTTTCATGGTCCATTTTGTACATCCATGTGACGATCCGTGTGTCCGTGTGTGTCATCTGTGTGTCGTCTGTGTGTTGTCTGTGTGCTGTCCATGTCTCTGATTTTTATGTCCTGGTGACATCCGTGTGATCGATGCTGGAAAAAAACAAACAGATGATGTAATTAAGGGTTTTTATGTTGAAAATGTGCGTAAATGAGGAATTAGTGTTTAAAGACCTGTGTCCAAGAGGGGGCCCATTCTTTCCTGCAAAATCAGTGCACATACAAACACCTTCTCTACCAAACTCCAACACTCCACACAGAAAGTGCATGTAGCACCCCTGAATACATCAGGGTGCTACAGGGAACTGCATCCTGTCCCCCAGGGTGCAGGGCCTACCCCCTCGTGGTTCCAGGTTCCCATCAACAGTGTCACTGACATCCGCACTACAAATCCCAACCACAACTCAAACCAAGGCTTGACAGACACACCAGTGGGTTGGTCAAGTTGGAGTACGGCCTCCCACCTAGGGGTCAGGCAGACTGGTTGGAGGGGAGACGTAGAGTAGAGAATCAGCTCTCAGTGTGAGAGGAGCTGAAGTGGCAGCTCCTGGGGAGTGAGGAGAGAGAGTTAGCCCTCAGAAAGTGAGGAACAGGGGAGTTGGAGCTCCCAGGGAGGTGGCAGGTTGGGTCACAAATGGTGGTCCATGACCACAGGAGTCAGGGACTGGTATTAGAAACACTGGACAGGAGTGTAACAGATGCAGTCTAGGAGGACTGTTGGCACCCCAGCCACCTTAACAGTACCAAGCACGGCGGGGTACAGGACCCTAGATCGGGGAGTAGCTTCAAGCAACCTAATAATTAACCTGTGAAGGATAGTGTCTTTACGAACTTTCCCCAAGCGCTCAGAGATTGGAGGCATCAACACAGTAGGGTTCTCCAAAGCACGCAACCCACGGAAATCCCAAGTGCCATCCACCAAGAGCACAGCTGCCAAAAATATGGGTAGAGGGGCCCCAAAAGCTTCAAGCCAAGGGGCCACAACAGTAAAACAATTTGTGCACTGAGGCAGGGCTCCAGACTTATCAAGTGACACAGGTGGGAGCGGGACCTGGATGGGCTCCCACTGAAAAGACTGCGGTGCCTAGAGACTTTGGTTTACCATCTGTGTGAGTGTCTGCTTAATCCACCACCATGACTACCACAGTGAGTAATCTGACCCCTTCACCCTGCTTCCCAAGGCAAAGCAAGCTACCCATTTGCCAAATCCCCACTATGCGGGACCTTCCCTACCTGCGTAAGGACTGACACCTGGCTGCCCCACACCATCTGCCCGGTACTCCCATCGGCAGCGGCGCTACTCACCTTTACCGCAACCCACAGGTGGCATCATGAACATTCATCTCCTGTAAATATCCCCTTACATTTGAAGTGGCCACAAGCCCCCGGATCCGGATACCCTCAAGCCACAGCAACCCCCGGATCCGAGCAGTTTGACAGCTGCGGAAGGCGGCACATGCACACCAGAATTTAATCAAGGATCAAAAAAGGAGCTGAACAAAGTAATTCTTCTTGGTACAAAAGTAAAAAAAAATGCACACAAATGACAATACAGAGAGACGTCATACGTACCAGAGTCATGGACATGTGAAGGGGGCTTTAAGTCGGGGATGTAACGATTGTGGTCATAGAGGGTACAACTCCAACTAAGTCCATCAATGCCGATTTGACCTAGATGTGTATCCTCGGACATTGAAATAAATGTTGATGGATAATCAGAGGTTGATGTCGACTTGCCAGTGACTGGCAGCATATGTCACTGATATCATGCAATGCCTATGCCAGCATGCACAAGTCAGCTGCTGGCTTTCATATCGGCTATAGAGGAGGATGCAACACATTGTGGGAGTGGGGAAAAGTAAAAATAATTCTTTATTTTTAACCCCTTTAATGACCAAGCACGTACTGGTACATCGTTGGTCACCTAGTTCCACTTACCTCAGGTTCCGGTGGTGAGCCCATGGTATTCCCTGCAAATTTTTGCTGATCTGACTAGCAGACATGTGCACCTGTTAACCCCATGGATCACATTGTCAAACAATAATTTAAATTGGCCATGATGGTGATCGCACCATTCCCTGCCACGATTGCCGGCGCCATGACGCGATCACAGAGCGCCATGGTGTTGACATGGTAGCAAGTGGTTAGCTGATGATCCCTGATGCTCTCATGACTCACTTCCCGTGAGAGCCAACAGAGCACTGACTCTCACAGGAGATGAGCATTTCTTCTGATAAGAGCAGTGCTGCAGCATCGCATCAGTAGACCTGCACCCCGTAAATTAGCGGTCTCGCCTCGCTATAGAAATGTCAGGCATGTGGACGCTAACTGTGGTTTAGGTACAATGTGGGGCTCAAAAGTGAGGGGGAGGGGCATTTAGATAGGGGAATTCTAAGTTTGCTGGATTTCTTTTGGGGGTCGAGGAGCCATAGCGTTTTTCCAGAGTGTTTATGCTTCCAGTAGCTTGGAAGCCCCCTATATATCTGTTAACAGATGATGACTTGTTTTTTGGGGGGTTGAGTAAATGCTTTTATTGGTGGCATTTTGGAGTATAGAACATTTTGGACTAGTTGACGTTATCACGTGCTCTACTCTGAGCATTTTCATCTAAATCTACAAAATACGTGATTCAGGTGAAATCCCCTACTGATTAATTCCCTAATGTGGTAGCAAAGTTACTTCTGTTTGGTGATGTCCGGCCTTTAAGATGTGCACAAAAGAGGTGAGCAACCGCATTTTTACATACTCCTAAAAAGACTTGAATGGCAGGATCATAAGACAAAGAGTGTCTAAAGTGACTCCATCTTCCTTATTATAGGGACTCTTCCATCAGGGGTTCAGTCTGAATTGCGTATTTCAGAGATTTATATGTATACCCCGTTGTAAGCGCTCAGTATAGAGCACAAGATAAATGTAAGCTGAGCCATACTGACATCTTTTGGAGGAAAAATTAATAAATCAACAGCAGGTGAAGAAGTGAAGAATTTCTCTTTTATTTTTTACGAGGTTCACTCTGCAGTATAAGTGAATATATGGCTTTATTCTGCAGGTCAGTGCAATTTCAGTGATACCAGATTTCTTTATTTTTTTTATTTATTTATTTTTTTTTTAGAAAGTGTTTGCCCATATTTTCAGAGCTATAACACAGGTCTACAAAAAATATTTTTTGTAATCATCGCAGGTGACTTTGTACTTTTCTGAATCATCTTTTTGTCCTGATTTAACAAATGTATATCATTTTTCTGTAGCACGTGTAGTTTCCTTTGCGCAGCATCATTGTTATAAAGTATAGGAAATATACTGGCGACATTAAGAAAACAGTGATCTACATATCAGAAAAAAATACTTTACCTTATAAAACAGTTTTTATTGAACCAAAATAATTTCACATTCAAAATAGAAACCAAACTAAGAGCAGAAATGAAAAGTGCTTGACATTAGACTGTCGTTGATACGATTTTTCAGGGTTGTCCCTATATAACATCCAACAATAATCTGCCATCATTGAGTCATTCAAAAAACCCTGGTAGCGGTGTTCCATTACTTTAATGTCCTGGTGAAACCGCTCGCCTCTTTCATTGCTTATATCCCCAAGATTTTTAGGGAAGAAATCTAAATATGAATGCAAAAAGTGTATTTTCAGAGACATGCGACATCCAAGACACTGGTATGCATTTAGCAGTTCCTCAACACCTTTAACATATTCTGGAGATTTATTTTTTCCTAAGAAATTTTCACAGATCCACTTGAAGTTTTTTCTAAGATCTCAATTCCTTATCATTTAGAGTTCCTTCAAATGCATCATCTCTCATAAGAATGTCTGTGAAATGTACTGGTAGCCTTGTGAATTTGTCTTTGCTGTGGCTTTCACAAAGTTTTTAATCAATCCCAACTTTATATGTAGTGGAGGAAGAAAGATTTTTGTTGGAGCAGCTAAAGGATTATGCTGAACATTGTCTCTACCTGGAGCATAGATGTTTCTCTATCCACAATCACGATTAACATAATGCTCTACTGTATTTCTACTTTCCCATAAACACAAGAAGCAACAATATTTTGTGAAACCTCCTTGCATTCCCATTAGCAGAACAATCACTTTCAAATCTCCACAGATATTCCATTGATGATGCTGATGATGCTTATATTGTATAGCATCCAAAACAACTGACAGATTTTCATAACTTTTCTTTAGATGACATGAGTGGGCAATAGGGATTAATGGTTTCATATTTCCATTGTGAAACAGCACTACTTTGAAACTTCTCTGGGATGAGTCAATTAACAATCGCAAATCTGCAACAAAATACTCTTAATTCAGTTCTTCAAAGAGGCCATTCACATTGTTACAATACACCATTGTCCATCAACTGTGAAAAATTGTGTTAAAGTGTTACTTCTGTTTCGGTAATAACACACTGACATCATCATGAAGAAGGTTTTTCTGTTTCAACCTAGATGCAAGAAGTTCAGCTTTATCTTTTAACAATGAAAGGTCTCTGATGTGATAATTTAATTCATGTTGAGTAAAGCGTTCTGGCTGCTCAGCTGCTCCATCAGGTACATACTCATCTTGACTTGAGGTCTCCGTGTCTTCGCCAGTAGCTTCAGCTCCATAGTCTTTATATTGTACTTCATTTTCATCCAATCCAGACAATGGTGGTACAGGGACTGGCAAGATACCATCATGTGGAACTGGCCTAGTTGCAGATTCAAGTTCAGGGTAATTAATCTTATATTTGTTCTTTGTAGAAAAGCCCTTCAGTTTGACAAAACAAAAGTAGCAGTCATCACTATGATTTTTGGGTTCTCTCCAAATCCTGGGAACAGCAAATGGCATAGCCACTTTCCTCATATTCAACCAGACACGAAGATCATTTGAACAACTTCAGCATATCACATGAGAGGCCCAGCATACATTGAAAATGCAGAAATAAGATAATAACAAAAATATTTATATCTCAGAAACTTTATGTGATATAGCAAAAGTAAGCATATTTTTGGAATCAGCACATCATACTCCATAAAACAGACAGACCTTTGCTGATGATTTTTTTGTGTTGACCAGTGTCATTTTTCTGTATTTATGCTAACAGATTCATGTGAGTGCTTGTTGTTTGCAGAGTGAGTTGACATTTTTATTGGTACCATTTTTGGCACATATTTTTTTTGATTGCCTTTTCCAATTTTGGGGATGCAGAATCAACAAATCCAGCAATTCAGAAATAGTTTTTTAAGCCATTGAAAAAAAGTTATGAAATGTCTTTATTATGCAAGTTAGTATGGTTACAGCGATAGCACATTTTATATTACTTTTTTATATTTTGTTACTTTTACACAATAAAAACTATTTTATAGAAAAAGTATTCTTTTTGCATTGCTGTATTCTGAGAGCTGTAGATTTTTTATTTTTTCACTGATAAAGCTGTGTGGTGGCTTGTTTTTTGTGGGGCAAGATGTTGTTTCCAGATGTATCATTTTTATTTACATTTGTCTTTTTTATTGCATTTCATTTCACTTTTATTTCGACAGTATGATGACCAAGCTTTGTTTCTTGCTACTTTTTTTTTCTTTTTTTACATTATCCATTGTAGGGGTTAAATAGCGAGACAGTTTTATAGATCAGGTTGTTCCGGACGTATACTACATAAATGTAACTTTTGTTACTCTGATCACTGGTCCTGTCCTGAGACCTGTCAGACCACACTGACAGAATGCCTATCAGTGTAATCTGACCTCACAGGCAACCATACCTGGCCCAGCAAAAGAAGTCTTTTGACCTCCTGCCATGGCAACTATCGGTTCCCCATAATTTCGTCATAGGGGGACAATGGAGGTCAGAAATGGAGCGCACTACCCCCCATAATCTTCTAAATGCCGCAATCGCTATCGATCGCAGCATCTGTAGGGTTACCCAGCCAGGGCCAGCATGACACCCCCCGCTTATGAAATGCTATGTCAATCATTGGTCATTAAGGCATTAATCCAAGATGTAAAATATTATTACAATTAAGGCGCCAAGATGGAGGACATTACAGTATCATTGTCCATCTGACCAACAGTCTGGTGGGGGCCAAGGTCTAAATTTTGTACGGGGCCTATAGGATGGTAGTTATGCCATCCTTCTCAGTTACTGTGTCACAGTACCTTACACACATATTTAAGCCTCCTAGCCATCTCTGACACTCTTCACACACAGTCAACAGCTTACAGACTCCTTGGAAGTATATTTCTGTCTGCTTCGGGTGACTGTTTGCCTACATTGGCAGAGGCAGGATTAAGTCAATATGCTCTCCTATACTACAGCAATCCTAGCATCTCTAATGGTGGCATTCTTGGAAACATGACCCAGTCTTTTCCACCTCAGGTTTAAGCTTCTTGTGGGCTTTTCTGTGGTGCTATCTAAGCACTAGTATTTTTCCCTTTATAAGTAAGTACTTCATCACCCTCACTTCTAGCTGACAGGAAATGAACCCTCACCATATCTAGCATAGCAAGAATCTATATGAAATGGTAGTGATTGGAGCTAAGCTCAAATTAATGTTGTCAGTCTCGGACAGCGGCATTTAAGCCACGTGACCACAGGTGGGCACATTTGTGGGTGCCTAGTAACCCCTCTGTAAAGTAATTGCAGGGTGCTTTTGGTTGCCATGGGAGTGTAATACTATTGTATGTACTGAGGATTTCGATTGCGTTAGGGCAATGACAACCAGAGACGAGTTCTTGGTGCAAGAACGTTTATAATATGCAACCGACAATATGTACATAAACAGAACAAAAACACAGTAGAACATAAACACAGGAAATACCTTCCAGGATCGGAGCGAAGGGGAATTCCCGGGGCCACGCACTGGACTCCCCCAGGGAGACCACCAAGAGCGAACCTCTATACAGGGACTGTCTGGCTCTCATAGACTTGTATTAAAAGCTTGTGATGTAAGTTCTGACATTGGACAGTCAGAACTTACGATCACAACTGCTGGGGGACTGGTGTAATGCAAAAAAAAGATTAAACCGCCAGAGGGTGAGTAAATGTCCCCCTGTGTTATACCCACCATCCGGCGGTTTCATCTTTTTTCGCAGGAGACTTAGATTAAAAACACCATTCCAGGGCTGATAGAAAAAAATTGCTGGAGTGACGCTTTGCGAAGAAGACATTAAAAGAACACAGACCCTCGTATAGTGATGTTGACGGAAAAATAAAAAGTTCTGGCTCTTGGAGGAAAGGCATAAAAGAAAGCAAGAACTCAAAAAAACCCCTAAAACTTGCATAAGTAGAAATGGGTTAAAAAACAGAGAGAACATGGAGTAATAAATAGTGCAAAACAATGACAAATTTTATTCAAATGTGTGAAATAGACAAGACACAAAAAAGGGGAATGGCCATATAAAACACCATAAAATACACAGAATGGGGGGATGGGAGTAGATGGTAACCCCAGGGGAAAAGGCAGCAGCATGTATGGAGACAATCAAAAAATGTCAGTATATTAACCTAACTGGCAGCTATTACAAACAAAATACCAACATGACAGCATGTAATAAATAGATAGTCATAAAGTGCTGCTGAGTGCATAAGTGGATACAGTGCAAAAAATAGCAGCATACAGAGATTGTAAAGTGCCAAGTGCACTGTTTTGCACTATTTATTACTCCATGTTCTCTCTGTTTTTTGATATTGTATAGGAGTATTTGCTAGGCACATGTTCTGCGCCATTGTGGGCATTTGTGCCTTATATTGTGATAAATGACGGTCATGAGGTATAGCTTTCTCATGCTAATAACACTTGCCTCAAGCTTTTCTGCTTGCATGAGCTAAGTGTAATTCTTCAGTACTTTGATTCTCTTGCATGTGAGAATGGGAGAATGTGTCGCCCTGGCAAAACCAGGTAGTCACACACTAGGCCCCCACATAACACCTTCCCTCAGCTAAGAAACATAGAGCCAACCTGAAACCCTAGTCACCCCCCTCAGGTCAAGACAGGCACACCAGTAGGCGAGACCAGGTGGTTAGGGAACGCCCACCTAGGGGTCTAGACAGCCCGGGGCGGGAAAATAAGTAGGTTTAGTTCTGTTCAAGTTCAAGTTGGGAGTGGAGGTCCCAATCTGACTGGCGCCAGGGTTGGAGCCCTGGTGCCCTGGCTAGGCTAGGTGGTAGACAGCGGTACCCGTCCCATCTGCCTGTGAGGACACGCTACCGGAATACTCAGGCCACGAGCACGCCACCGCTTCGGCACCCGCACCAGCTCCCAGCCAGACTGAAGCCTGGAAGATATCCCTTCCGGTCCCGAGCCAGGCCACAGCCCCGATGACATCACTCCCAGTCCTGGAAAAGGCAGCGCACTCGATGACGACGGTCCCGGCAGTCCGCCTGGCTGCAGCAGAGGCGGCGCCCGACCGGAAGTCAGTAGCGGCAAAGACGTTCACCGCTCCCCAGTTCCCGGTCCTGGCTGAGGTGCAGCCGGGATGCACCTGTGGGGCAACAGAGCGAGCCATGACACAGCGGAGCCCTCCATTGCAAGTGGTGCCAGTCGTAGCCGGCATGGAGGGTGTCCGGCTGGGCTCGGCCCTTGCGCAGGCGGAAACGGAGCCCAAAACCGGTGCCCCGTATTGGGAGCGGCAGTAGCGCCAGTTGAAGAAGGAGATTGCAGCCCGGGAGAAGAGAAAGGCGGAGGTGCTGTCCCGGACATACACCGAGAAAGACCACCTCCGGAACGCCACCTTCCGGGTGCGGGGCCCAACATATCAAGGGCAGGTCCGGCACTTCAATGCCCAGAGAGGTTGGGGCTTCATATATGAGCCGGGTCTGGAGGACGATATCTTTGTATCTTGGAGGGATGTGACCCCTCACCTGCCTGTTGGCCACCCAGACCGAGACCTGGAGCCCAGAGAAATGGTCTTGTACACCCGGCACTGCGGAGAGAGGGGGTGGTTTGCCCTCGACATGAGGAATTGGGTGAAGATGGGTGCCCTAAAGCACACCCGCCTCTCTCCGTCATCATCACCTGATTAAAGTTAAGGTAGCGGAAACCCCGGCTACCCCAGTAATGTGAGACCCCGTTGGGACTGCGCACTGTTGCTGAATGTTGTAATGTTTTAAAAATGGGCCACGGCCGTTAACTGGCAGGCCAACCCAAAAACTATTGGGCTTTGTAAACAATCCCTGACCACCCTTATCACCGTGCTGCAGTCTCTGGAGAGGCAGATTGGAGGAAGGGCCTGCGGTAGAGTAGGTCAAGGCCCAGTCACCATAGAGACCGGTGACTACTCTCCAGACCAAGGGTCCCGGACTGGGGGGCCCATGATCAAAGACTGCCGGGTAAGGAACTTTTTACCCGGCCTGTAAGGGCAACACCCGGACCTGTCCTGGACTTGGGCAAGGGGTGCACACCATTGCTTAGTGGTGGCACCAGGGGGCAGGTTGTTTTTAGTGGGGGTGAGGTGAGAAGGACCCGGTCAGTCCCATCCCGGTTTAAATGTGCAACGTTTAAGTGAAGTGCCTCCCGTAAGGGAAGAAAAACAAATGTACCACTGTTATTATACTTGTCAAATGTTCCTTTTTTCTATTTAAGTTCCTGTTAAATAAATGTTGTTGGTTGGACAGCCCGCGGACGGTCTGTATTAAACCAAGGGGGAATGTGATGCCTTGGCAAAACCAGGTAGTCACACACTAGGCCCTCGCATAACACCTTCCCTCACCTAGGAAACATACAGCCTGAAACCCTAGTCACCCCCCTCAGGGCAAGAGAGGCACACCAGTGGGCGGGACTAGGTGGTTAGGGAATGCCCACCTAGGCGTCTAGAAAGCCCGGGGCGGGAAAACAAAGAGTTTTAGTTCTATTCAAGTTCAAGTTGGGAGTGGAGGTCCCAATCTGACAGATGCCAGTGTTGGAGCCCTAGTGCCCTGGCTAGGTAGTAGACGGTGGGTTCCGTCGGCAGGCGACGGGAAGACGGTAGCCGGAGATCCAAGGTAGACCGGGACAGGGTTGGAGCCCACCGGTACTGACACCAGAGACCCGACCCGAAAACCGTGCACAGAGGGGGTACTCGGACCCTGAAGCCAGGACTGGAACCAACGGCCTAGCTAATCAACCAATTGAAGGCAGGATTTTAGGTCCTGTCCCAACCTAAGTCCCAAAAAGTAGACAACCACTCACAGAGAGGGATAGGGCCACTGCCAGGGCCTGTAGATCCCACGGGGCAGCGTCAGACGGGCACGGCTCAGGTACACAAAAGGCCGGGAGCGGACTCCCGTGTTCAACAGGCAAGTCCATAAAACCAACAACAACAAGACGGCGACCACCAGCCTCGGGGGGGGACCAGAGTACAACCGGCTGCGGCGGCTGGCCACCAGCACCTTGGTTTACCAAAAGACTCGTATGATTCATTCGATTGTGAGTAACCAAACACCCCCTGGTACGTCCGGGCGAGCAGGCCCCTGCCATTGCCATCCCCTGCACAGAGACACTGGGTCCTGGGACAACCATCCCTACCCACGGAGGGATTAACATCCAGCTGCCATTACATCTCCCCCGGGTGTCCCACAACAGCAGCGGTGGTGTCCCACTTCACCACACACCGTGGGTAGCATCACGAACTGAATACGGCCGAGGCCGTACAACTACGTCCCCCTTTTTATTTGGTGTGTCCGCGTGACCCCCAGGTCCGGAGGATCCCTCGAACCACACAGTGGGTCCAAATCAGCTCGGCTGCTAAGGGCGTGGGGACGGCACAAGAACATGTCCGGAGAAAATGGAGTGATTAATTTCTTTATCTTCTCCATTGTCTGACTCTGCATATATCGGATTGCACTCCGATGTTTCCCATGCACCCATAGACTTGTATGGGAGCTCATGAGGCAAGATAAGCGGCCAATCTCAGCCCACTGCAATTGTTCTCTCTTGTGCCGATCCAGCATGCGAAAAAAAATCCCAGCTGTGCACTGCCTCATTGAAAAACATTGGTAAGAGTGCAATACAAATATTTCTCTCATTGCACTCGTCCATATTATATGCCAGTGTGAGTGTTCCCTAAGAGTGCGCTCATACTAACGTATACATGAGAAAAGTTTGGGAACGAGGATACCACCCTAAATGGGATCACCTATAACACATCAGAAGATGAACTTATAGAAGGGAGAAAAGAAAGATGTTAATAACAAAAGATCACCATAAAAATATATATACAGTGGATCCTCGGCTTACGAGTAACTTGGTTTGTGAGTATTTCGCTAAACGAGCAAAGCTTGCAGCAAATTTTTAACTCGGTTTGCGAGAAAGCTTTGCTGTATGAGGAAATACTCACCGCACAGACTTCCAGTACCGTACTTTCACCGCGGTCCGACCTGCTCTGGCTGCGGTAATAATGGCAGCCCATGCAGGGGCTGCTGCCATCTTTGCTCCATGTTGGCTGGTGCTGAGCTGTCTCTGCACACCTCCCACAGGCAGCATGCTGGCCAATCAGAGGCAGGTGGCTCATGCCTATGACGTCAGCGCGCTGGCCAATCAGAGGCAAGCGGCTCATGTGTATATAGTTAGCTGCGCTGAAGCACTGACAGCAGCAGCCCCTGCATCGGCGCGATCATTACCAGGTCCACATGCCTGCGGACTGCAAGAGCCAAGGAAGAAACCAGCGAGGGAACGGAGGATAGGTGAGAATAATATGTGCGTGTGTGTTGGCACAATAGGGGACCAGGATGGGACATTAATACAAGTTGTGAAACAAATTGTCTGAGTTCCAATGATTTCCTATGGGAAAATGTGTTTTGCTCTATGAGTAACTTGGTTTACAAGCACACTCCCAGATCGAATTAATCTCGTAAACCAAGGGTCCACTGTACTTTAATAATCAACAAGAGAAAAAAAATATTAAAAACACTTAAAAAGCCAAATGCTAAAATGCATCAAACAAGTACTCATAATAAAGTGCTTGATGTACTATCCTAAATGGAAACACATGGGAAATCCCTGGAGACAACAATAATAAGCTGAATTATATAACACATTTATATCCATTAAGACTAAGAATAAATATAAAGGATGAGGATGAAAATCACCTCAAATTGCAAAAGGTTTCTATTGGCTCCCCCATACAACTGTGAAAGAGTACACAAAGAAAAGAAGCGATCAAACTTCCAATACCAATAATGAATATTTATTGTGAGCATATATATAAGGCACAGTGACAAGCATACAAAGGTGCACAATCCGGTGAAACCATGAATAGATTATTGGGAAGGAAAGGATAGACAATGGCAAACCCCCCAATCTATATCACAATGGTTACTCAGAACCTAATGTGGTAGTTTATACTCCTGGAGTGCTCAATAAACAGACACCCCTCCCTTTGGGTGGGGTGCCATCCGGTGTGACCTGTGAGATATTCCCTGGTAAGTTAAGACTACGCTGTACACTACCTTTGTGTTCAATTTTGGTAATATCTCACAGGGGAGGTTTGATAATGGTATACTCCTGGAGTCCTAACTGGCATATTAGGTTCATAGTAACCAGTGCGATATGGATGTCTGTTTATTGAGCACTCCAGGAGTATAAACTACCACATTAGGTTCTGAGTAACCATTGTGATATAGATTGGGGGGTTTGCCATTGTCTATCCTTTCCTTCCCAATAATCTATTCATGGTTTCACCGGATTGTGCACCTTTGTATGCTTGTCACTGTGCCTTATATATATGCTCACAATAAATATTCATTATTGGTATTGGAAGTTTGATCGCTTCTTTTCTTTGTGTATGTTGTCGGCTGGCGATTTTTCCATGGTCCTATGATCTCATACACCATGTCACTGATATAAATTGTGGTGCAATTGGGTTTATCATGGTGGTGTATTTGTTGGAAAGTAATCTCCTAACTGTGAAAGAGTGTATCCGAACCTCAGTGGGTGTACTTTGATTGGGGAAAATGGACTGTATACTGTGTATTGTTGCTCTTGTAAAGCTGAAGGAAGGCTCCTGTTTTTTTTAACCTGTGCTGGTGTCTGAAGGGTTTAATTACATAGTTACATAGTTACATATAGTTACTTAGGTTGAAAAAAGACCTAGGTCCATCTAGTTCAACCTTCCTCCACCAGTTCTACATTTAGTCACTAAGTCATTTATAACCAACAATGTTGTGTGTGCTGAGGAAATCATCCAGCCCTTTTTTAAAAGCTGTTATAGTATCTGCCATTACTACCTCTTGTGGTAGTGTATTCCACAGTCTGACCGCTCTAACTGTAAAGAACCCTTTCCTATTTAGGTGTCGGAATCGCTTTTCTTCCACTCGCAGTGAGTGCCCCCTGGTCCTTAGTACTGTCTTTGGAAGAAATAAGTCATGTGCCAGTCCTTTATATTGACCACACATGTATTTATACATATAAATGAGATCTCCTCTGAGACGTCTTTTTTCTAAGCTAAACATATCTAACTTTTTCAACCTTACATCATATGGGAGGCCTTCCATTCCTTGTAGTAGTCTAGTTGCCCGCCTTTGAACTGACTCTAACTTCTGAATGTCCTTTTTAAAATGTGGAGCCCAAAACTGGATCCCGTATTCCAGATGTGGCCTTACAAGTGATTTATAGAGGGGTAACAATACGTTGGGATCACGGGATCTAATCTCTCTTTTTATACACCCTAAAATCTTGTTTGCTTTAGCAGCTGCTGCTTGACATTGAGTGCTGCTGCTCAGCTTATTTGTAATGAGAATACCCAAGTCCTTCTCCTGTTCTGTAGTCCCGAGTTTACTTCCATTTAATGTATACGCAGTTATAGGATTACTCCGTCCTAGGTGCATTACTTTACATTTATCAACACTAAATCTCATTTGCCAAGTATCTGCCCATTCTGACATCTTATCCAGATCTTTTTGTAATATTGTACTACCCAGGTCAGTTTTTAATATCCTACATAGTTTGGTGTCATCGGCAAAGACTGACACTGTACTATCAATCCCATCCACAAGGTCATTAATAAAGAGAGTAAAAAGAATCGGTCCTAGCACAGATCCCTGCGGCACCCCACTGCTGACTATAGCCCATTTAGAGAGTGTACCATTTATGACTACTCTTTGTTTCCTATCTTTTAGCCAATTCCTTACCCAGTTGCATATTGTGTCCCCTAGTCCTTGCTTCTGGAGCTTTAGTATAAGGCTATTATGTGGTACAGTATCAAATGCCTTTGCAAAGTCCAAATAAATCACATCAGCTGCATTACCAATATCCAGGTTTGAACTTACCCCCTCATAGAACCCCAACAGGTTGGTTAGACATGACTTATCTTTCATGAATCCATGCTGTTTGTCAGTTATCATATTATTTTCTGCAATATATTTTTGCATGTCATCCCTTAAAATGCCCTCAAAAACTTTGCATACTACTGATGTCAGGCTTACTGGACGGTAGTTGCCTGGATCTACCCTCTTACCTTTCTTAAATATCGGTACCACATCAGCAATCCTCCAATCCTGAGGCACCAACCCTGTTACAAGTGAGTCTAAAAAGATGAGACACAGCGGTCTGTCAATTACGGAGCTCAATTCCCTCAATATTCGTGGATGAATGCCATCTGGCCCTGGGGATTTGTCAATGTTTAATTTACTCAGACGTAGGTGTACTTCTTCTTGTGTTAAATTAATTATATCGGGTGGTGAACTTTGATTTTTCACTTGTTGAATGATCCCTGGTACAGTCAGTTCCTTGGTGAATACAGATGAGAAATGCCTATTTAATATCTCAGTCTTTTGTTTGTCCTCTATAACTAACTTGTTATTATATTTTAAGGGGCCGATACTATCCTTTGTTTTCCTTTTGGCATTAATGTATTTATAAAAGATTTTGGGATTTATTTTAATGTCATTAGCGATTTTTGTTTCAGTATCTAATTTTGCTTGTTTGATTTCTTTTTTACATTTCCTATTGTTATCTTTATACTCCTGCAATGCTATTTCTGTATTCTCAGCCTTTAAGATTTTAAATGCCCTTTGTTTTTGTTTTATTATACTTTGTACAGTCTTATTAATCCATAGTGGTTTCTTTTTATTCCTGGACATTTTATTACCAGAGGGTATACGTTTTTTACAGGACTCTAGTAGTATATCCTTAAACTTACCCCATTTATGTTCGGTATCCCCAGTTACCATGACTTTGTCCCAATCTACACATTTAAGCTCTTCACTTAATTTGTTGAAATCAGCTTTCCTAAAATTCCAGGTTTTAGCATTTCCCCTTTGAAATGTTCTATTGAATATTATGTTGAAGCTTACCATATTATGATCGCTGGTGCCCAAGTGCTCCCGGACCTGTAGATCTGAAATTGTATCCGGTCTATTTGACAGGACCAGATCTAGCAAATTATCTCCTCTGGTCGGTTCACCTACCATCTGAGAGAGGAAATGGTCTTGAATGGTAGATAAGAACTTACAGCTTTTAGCAGAACCAGAAGATTCTATGACCCACTGAATGTCTGGATAGTTGAAATCCCCCATAATAAGAACCCGATTATTATTATTAGCTGCCTTTTCAATTTGTTCCAGCATTTCACCCTCTATTGGTTCAGGTATGTTAGGAGGCTTATAGCAAACTCCAATTAGCATTTTTCATTATTCCCCTCCCCATGTACATTTACCCATACTGACTCTACATTGTTGCTGTTCCCCTCAATGTCATCATACAACACAGGTTTTAGGTTAGATTTAATAAATATACACACCCCACCACCTTTTTGGCCTTTCCTGTCCTTCCTAAATGTACTATAACCCTGTATGTCACCCAGTCATGGCTTTCATCCAGCCAGGTTTCCGTAATGCCCACCACATCATAATCCATGGCTGACATAAGAGTCTCCAATTCATTCATTTTGTTTGCAAGACTTCTTGCATTTGCCAGTAGACATTTAATCCTATTAACACCTTTATTACTCCTAGCCTCCCTACATTCCTTGTATGTCCCATCCCCCCCTAATCCTTCATTGACCCCTACCGTCTCCCTGTCTCTATCTGCTCTATCTATCCCCTTATTTGCTCCACTACCCTCCCTCCCCCCCGATCCTAGTTTAAAAGCTCCTCCATCCGTCTGACCATTTTCTCCCCCAGCACAGCTTCACCTTCCCCATTGAGGTGCAGCCCGTCCCTACCGTAGAACCTGTAGCCGACTGAGAAGTCGGCCCAGTTCTCCATGAACCCGAACCCTTCCTTCCTGCACCAATTTCTAAGCCACATATTTATCTCCCTAAGCTCCCGCTGTCTTTCTAGTGACGCTCGTGGCCCCGGTAGTATTTCTGAAAACACCACCTTGGAGGTCCTGGACTTCAGCTTCTCTCCTAGTTCCCTGTAATCATTTTTAAGGACCTTCCACCTGCCTCTAACTTTGTCATTAGTACCAATGTGCACCATGACCGCTGGGTTTTCCCCAGCCCCACCCAGCAATCTGTCTATCCGATCCACAATATGCCGAACCCGAGCACCCGGCAGACAACACACTAAACCATCCATAAAGTGTTTTCCTTTCGCTACCTTCTGGACCAAGCAAAGAGAGTAACGCCATAACATATAGTGATTGCAATATCACAATATATATTATAAAAAGGGTATAAATGTAAGACCATTTTGTTCTTGGCCTTTTTCTTAATTTTCTTCTTGTGAGATTCATCGCGGAAGGTATTTGATTTTTTATGAACTTGGAATTCCCCCAAACAAACATAAGAACATTTTGATAACTTATTAAAGAAAAGGTGAGCTGAAGTGGAAAAATGAGGGAGAGAGGAGTGCAAGAGCATCAGATACTATATACTAATGACACTTGGCTCAAACATTGCTGTGAGCGTGAGACAAGAGTCACTCACTGTGCACTGATTCTCTCACATCTGAGAATCGGAGCACAGGTGTGAAGGAGAGATTAATCTCTCAATCATCTTCAATGTCTATATCTGCATATATCAAACGGATGTCATCCAAGTGCAGTCCGAAGTTTCACTTGCACCCATAGACTTGTTTGGGTGTGTGCGATCCAAGATACGTTTCCAATCACAGCATCCTGTAATTTTTTTTCCCATGCAGAATTGGCAGGAGAAAAAAACTGTTGATCGGCACTGCCCCATAGTATAACACTGGGCCGAGTGCTATTTGCTAACAAATCAAGTAGCATTCAGCCGTGTTGTACACTAGCTATACGCCAGTGTGAGTGCACCCTAACATTGCTGGATAACAAAGTGACATTATCCAGGGGAATATTATGCTTTATGGCCTCATTCAGATGACTATGAATTACGTGTTCACATGCCCAAGACAAAATCCCTGATGTCTGAACGAGGCCTTATCATTTAGTTTCCTTCACAATATATCCAAGCTAAAGAAGTGCACCCTTTTTAGAGCCTCAGTGTCAAAAATGCACATAGCTGCCATGTACTCAGATGCTGTCACCAGTATTTTAGAATAAAATGAATCCAGAAAGTGCCTTACCAACACTGTACCAATGTTAATACTGGGTGTCATCAAAAGTGCAGGTAAGAAAGGGATGATACACTGTTCCACTCAGAGGTAAATTATTGTAAATTATGTATCCTAAAGAGTACCCCAATATATATATATATATATATACAGTTAGGTCCAGAAATATTTGGACAGTGACACAATTTTCGCGAGTTGGGCTCTGCATGCCACCACATTGGATTTGAAATGAAACCTCTACAACAGAATTCAAGTGCAGATTGTAACGTTTAATTTGAAGATTTGAATAAAAATATCTGATAGAAATTGTAGGAATTGTACACATTTCTTTACAAACACTCCACATTTTAGGAGGTCAAAAGTAATTGGACAAATAAACCAAACCCAAAAAAAAATTTTATTTTCAATATTTTGTTGCGAATCCTTTTGAGGCAATCACTGCCTTAAGTCTGGAACCCATGGACATCACCAAACGCTGGGTTTCCTCCTTCTTAATGCTTTGCCAGGCCTTTACAGCCGCAGCCTTCAGGTCTTGCTTGTTTGTGGGTCTTTCCGTCTTAAGTCTGGATTTGATCAAGTGAAATGCATGCTCAATTGGGTTAAGATCTGGTGATTGACTTGGCCATTGCAGAATGTTCCCCTTTTTTGCACTCATGAACTGATGGATAGCTTTGGCTGTATGCTTGGGGTCATTGTCCATCTGTACTATGAAGCGCCGTCCGATCAACTTTGCGGCATTTGGCTGAATCTGGGCTGAAAGTATATCCCGGTACACTTCAGAATTCATCCGGCTACTCTTGTCTGCTGTTATGTCATCAATAAACACAAGTGACCCAGTGCCATTGAAAGCCATGCATGCCCATGCCATCACGTTGCCTCCACCATGTTTTACAGAGGATGTGGTGTGCCTTGGATCATGTGCCATTCCCTTTCTACTCCAAACTTTTTTCTTCCCATCTCATTCTGGTACAGGTTGATCTTGGTCTCATCTGTCCATAGAAAACTTTTCCAGAACTGAGCTGGCTTCATGAGGTGTTTTTCAGCAAATTTAACTCTGGCCTGTCTATTTTTGGAATTGATGAATGGTTTGCATCTAGATGTGAACCCTTTGTATTTACTTTCATGGAGTCTTCTCTTTACTGTTGACTTAGAGACAGATACACCTACTTCACTGAGAGTGTTCTGGACTTCAGTTGATGTTGTGAACGGGTTCTTCTTCACCAAAGAAAGTATGCGGCGATCATCCACCACTGTTGTCATCCGTGGACGCCCAGGCCTTTTTGAGTTCCCAAGCTCACCAGTCAATTCCTTTTTTCTCAGAATGTACCCGACTGTTGATTTTGCTACTCCAAGCATGTCTGCTATCTCTCTGATGGATTTTTTCTTTTTTTTCAGCCTCAGGATGTTCTGCTTCACCTCAATTGAGAGTTCCTTAGACCGCATGTTGTCTGGTCACAGCAACAGCTTCCAAATGCAAAACCACACACCTGTAATCAACCCCAGACCTTTTAACTACTTCATTGATTACAGGTTAACGATGGAGACGCCTTCAGAGTTAATTGCAGCCCTTAGAGTCCCTTGTCCAATTACTTTTGGTCCCTTGAAAAAGAGGAGGCTATGCATTACAGAGCTATGATTCCTAAACCCTTTCTCCGATTTGGATGTGAAAACTCTCATATTGCAGCTGGGAGTGTGCACTTTCAGCCCATATTATATATATAATTGTATTTCTGAACATGTTTTTGTAAACAGCTAAAATAACAAAACTTGTGTCACTGTCCAAATATTTCTGGACCTAACTGTATATATATATATATATATATATATATATATATATATATATATATATTGTCTGCAAAGAGAGGCTTCATTAATGGTACAGTGAATACATTTTCACAGTGCCAGCTAAAGAGTTTCCCATAAACAGTGTTGGTATCAGAGAGTACAAAGTACCAGACAAGTGGGGTGCTTATGAGAAAGTACCCACATCTAGTGACCCCACCAGGGCAGTTAGGAAGAGCCGGCTAAAGCACAATGGATGAAAGAATCCTGGGCTGCTGTAGGTTGCTATTTTTAGGCTGGGGCAGCCCAATAATCATGGACCTCCCCAGCCTGAGAATACCAGCCCCCAACTGTTGGGCTTTACCAGCTGTTGGGCTTTACCATGGCTGGGTTTCAAAATTGAGGGGAACTGCACGCCGTTTTTTTAAATTATTTATTTAAATAATTATGAAAAAAAAGCCACATGTGGTTTCTCTTATTTTGGTAAAAAGCCAAAAGAGGCGCATGGCTGGTGGCTGCAGCCTGTAGCTGTAGGCTTTATCTATGCTGGGTATCATAATATGCATATGAATGAGCAATGATGAGTGGCCCAGGAAGTGAATAAGAGACCGTGGAAGCAGTGTATATCCACGCTGGAGCCTCCGTAAGTATGACGTGCTTGCTTCATTATCATATTCATTATTTTTCTATTAATTTTTTTATTATTTCCTTAGCTCCAGATCCAGATCAATATGGTATCCGGGGCTCAGGTTTGGTACTTGGTTACCTTTGAAACCGAGCGGCTCCGGAATTTTACAGTCTGGGTCTGCCCATCACTACCCATATCAAAAATGGTTCCTGACAGTACCTAAATATAAAATATAAATACTGCTAACTCAATTCTAAGTAATGGCATGAATTGCTTGCAAACACTCATATGCACTAACAGTATCTTAAACAGGGTTCCTTTTCTCAGCTGCTGACTAGCTGCAGCACTCATGTCATGCCCCAACAGTCTAGTAGAGTGGTAATGGTCCAGGAGGTGGGCATCAATTTGTATTTTCATTTTCTCACCTCCCCAGACCCATTATTAAAGAACTGTGCTGAAATGAACAGTCATCGAAAAGGTGATATTTCATTTGGATTTTCTCTATACTGAGTACAAAATCTATATTTCATGTCTGCAGCTAATGGTGTAGATGGCACCTTACCCTGTTGTACTCATATAAACATCTAGAAAGCACTGTGCAATGCAAGAATAGGATAAAACATGTTTTCCAGTAACTAGGACAAATGACGATTTTCCAGTAGCTAGGACAAGAGTAGTAGGACAAGTGACGATTTTCTTTGGAGCACAAGTGGATCCTTTCCTGAATGCTTTTTACTAAGATATCTGTTACAAATGAAAGACATCTTTCCCCGGGGTGTGATAAGGCACATGATTTATCTCATAAATGGCACCGGCCACTTCTATTAGTTCTGCTAACGTTTCATTGCTTATGAATACATAACCTATATTATTCCTTTTATCATGCTATGGAGAACACTTTATGAAATGGTCTGTTATCTAAAGCTGGAGTCTCATGCTCAGATACATATACTGTATAAGAGGAGCCTAGGCACACAAAGTAATAGGAACAGAAATGCAATATGTAGTTCTGACTTTGATATGATGACCCCCTATGGATCTCTATGACCACAGACTCCAAATTAGCAGTCAATTTTAGTTTCTCAGAGAATCAAATAGGAGAACAATTTAACCCCTGAATGTCCTGGTTCATACTATGGTGGACCTAGCCTATATACTGTATTTATTACAATTATTAATATTATTATTTATTATTATAGCGCCATTTATTCTATGGCGCTTTACAAGTGAAAAGGGTATACATAAAAACTAGTACAACAATCATTAACAGTACAAAACAGACTGGTATAGGAGGAGAGAGGACCCTGCCCGCGAGGGCTCACAGTCTACAGGGAATGGGTGATGGTACAATAGGTGAGGACAGAGCTGGTTGCGCAGTGGTCTACTGGGCTGAGGGTTATTGTAGGTTGAAGACTTGTTAGAAGAGGTGGGTCTTCAGGTTCCTCTTGAAGCTTTACACGATAGGAGAGAGTCTGATATGCTGTCGTAGAGTGTTCCAGAGTATGGGGAGGCACGGGAGAAATCTTGTATAGGATTGTGAGAAGAGGAGATAAGAGAGTAAAGTAGGAGATCTTGTGAGGATCTGAGGTTGCGTGCGGGTAGGTACCGGGAGACTAGGTCACAGATGTGAGGAGGAGACAGGTTGTGGATGGCTTTGTATGTCATGGTTAATGTTTTGAACTGGAGTCTTTGGGCAATGGGAAGCCAGTGAAGGGATTGGCAGAGTCACGAGGCTGGAAATAGCGAGGGGAGAGGGGGATTAAGTGGGCTGCAGAGTTACAGTGACCCTTCAGTTGTGTGACAGCCAAGTACTGCAGTCTGCTACCTCCAGAATTCCCATAGACAATTGTACAGAGCGGTGTTCTGTATGCTCCACCACCACAGTATATAGACGTTTATCTGCAGATTCACTGGGCATTTAAACAGTGATTAGCACTTTATCTCCTATCCCATGTATTGATGATAACTTTCTATCTTGGCGCATTAATTTTGAGGAGTTGGAGCTCAGATATCATGCCACAATATTTGCTGCTTATTCTGCACAACATTTTGCTAGGGACATTGGCACATTCAAGCTTAACTGAGGCATCCTATTAGTACCTTAAGCCTTTAAGGCAACTTGTCATAGCCTCACATGAGATTATCCTGAAGATATATTATCAATTTACAGGGTAATAGCATATCAAAGCTTCCCAACCACAGTAGTAAAATGTTGGCTATTGGCAGAAAATTAACTTTATTTTTTTCCGGGTTCCTCCGACTTTCAGTCATAGAGGCACGGCCAGAGCAGCTACAGTGACCACTCAAAGCACTACAAGTGGTGCATGTAAGCACGCACCGGTCCTTTGATTGACAGCTCACTCTGCAGCAGATCTATGCTATCCATCAAAGTGCAGGACAGACTTAGATCTGCCTCTTACTGCATGCTGAACAGTGACTGTAGACGCTCTGTGTACGCCTCTACAACTGAAAGCCGGCAGATGCCGGAAGGAATAAAGCTAATTTATAGTGATATGGATGGACTTTTTAATGCTATTAACCTGCAGATTACTCCTATATTTGTAGGTTAAAGTGAATCTGACACCAGGTTTTTGCCACCTAATCTGAGAGCAGCATAATGTAGAGAGAGACCCTGATTCCAGACATGTGTCACTTACTGAGCTGTTTGCTGTCATTTTGATAAAATCACTATTTACTCAGCAGTAGATTATCATTAGAGGACTACTTGGCCTACTGTTAGGTAGTCCAGCATATTAATGAGTTCTGTATAACCCCGCCCCACCACTGATTGGCAGCTTTCCGTGTATACTGCAAATGGGCTGAAAGCTGCCAATCAGAGATGTGGGAAGGCTTTTAGAGCTCCACATTCAAATAGATGCTAGATCTACAGCAGAGAAATTGGAAATTTTCTCAAAATGACAGCAAACAGGGTCTCTGTCTCTACATTATGCTGCTCTCAAAGGGGGTAGCAATAACTTGCTGACAGATTCCCTTTAGTAGCGACTGGGAGCATGACAGTTCCCCTTAAATTGCTAGTCTTATCAGCAAATGTCCACTGCTGTCATGCAATATATTGAATACTATGGGGTTGGCTACAGTCACCAATTATCACATATATCAAACTTATGAAAACTAAACTAATGAAAATTAAAGGTGTTTTCCACAACAATCAGGCTAGTCCTTTTTTACTCCCTTGAAAACTAGGGGCTGAAATTAGATTGGTTACTACAGACTGTATTCCTTTACTCCTTCTTTAGAGTATATATGATAAATCTTGCACTTGCCATCTGGTTCTATTTCTCACCATTTTTCTAATTTTTGTTTCCTCCTGGAAGATGAATCATTTTTGTCACATATGAAGGGTGAAAACCTGTGAAGTCTTATTTCAATTTAGGAAATCATTCTAGGTAATGGTATGCTAGATACCTAATATATCGTATGTGACTCAAATGTCTCATTTATCCTAAACTTTTCTACAGTCCTAGTAAACTTAAAGTTGTTGTCTGCACTTTATTTTCTAGCCTTCTTCTTCATTAATAATGAGAGGACCCTGTAATACCTGTTACCTATTGAAAAAACCCTCATCAGGTCTCTTCTTCCTCATGATACCTGGTGACAAATATAAATTCCATGAACTGCATAGGCAGAGAATGCTGACCGCTCCATATACAGCATTCACCACCATGAATGATTCCTCATGTGATATGCCGTCACTTTATAACCTCGATGATTATTGGGACAGACTGAAGGATTTCACATTTTCATATGTTATTAAACTTTTATTTATCATATATTTTATCCACTTTGGGAAGGAAAGCTTGTTTTGTTTACTGTCCTGTAGTGGCTGTCCCTATTTTGGTTAATCCCTTTACGACCTTGGACGCATATATATGACCAAGGTCCTATCTGTCCCTTTAATGTGGGCTTGCGTGGCGAGCCCGCATTATTGCTTGCACGTATTTGCTGATCTGATCAGCAGACATGTGCAGCTAAAGCCAGCTTTACACCTTACAATTAGGTGTGCGATCTCGTATGCGATGTGACACGCCCAGGTCACATATGCGATTGAATGAGATCGCACGTAGGTCGTTCATTTGCTGTCACACGTGCGTTAGTAGTCTATGTTAAATTGATCAATTTTATGTGCGATCCTTTAGATCATGTGTTCTGTGACGTATGCGTTGGGCACCCTTTTATTTTTTTTTTTATTTATTGACTTGCCAAGCGTGTGTAATGTGTAGGGATGCGTTTTTACTATGTCATCTGCCATTCAACTCTGCTACATGGCCGCTAACAGCAGACACAGACAGCCATGTAGCAGAGCTGAATGGCAGATGACAGCAGACACAGACAGAGCCGCACTGTCAGAATGAACTCGGGTGAACTTCACCCGACTTCATTGTCATGCTGCGGCTCTGTCTGTGTCGCGTCCTGATTAGCGGTCACCCATGAAGGACTCACCGGTGACCGCTAAACTCGTGAGTAACTGAATTGAGCAGCCCTCTCTCATATACTCACCGATCCCCGGCGCTGCACAGCATTTACACTGCTCTGGCGGCTTTTACTATTTTGAAAAAGCCGTCCGCTCATTAAACAATCTCGTATTCCTTGCTTTCCACGCCCACAGGCGCCTATGATTGGTTGCAGTGAAACACGCCCCCACGCTGAATGACAGGTGTCGCACTGCAACCAATCACAGCAGCCGGTGGGCGTGTCTATACTGTGCAGTGAAATAAATAATTAAATAATTAAAAAACCGGCGTGCGTTCCCCCCCCCAATTTTAAAACCAGCCAGATAAAGCCATACGGCTGAAGTCTGGTATTCTCAGGATGGGGAGCTCCACGTTATGGGGAGCCCCCCAGCCTAACAATATCATCCAGCAGCCGCCCAGAATTGCCACATACATTAGATGCGACAGTTCTGGGACTGTACCCGGCTCTTCCCGATTTGCCCTGGTGCATTGGCAAATCGGGGTAATAAGGAGTTATTGGCAGCCCATAGCTGCCACTAAATCCTAGATTAATCATGTCAGGCATCTCCCCGAGATACCTTCCATGATTAATCTGTAAGTGACAGTAAATAAACACACACACCCGAAAAATCCTTTATTAGAAATAAAAAACAATAACAAATTCCCTCATTACCAATTTATTAACCCCAACAAAGCCCTCCATGTCTGGCATAATCCACGGACCTCCAGCGTCGCATCCAGCTCTGCTGCATGAAGGTGACAGGAGCAGCAGAATACACTGCCGCTCCTGTCAGCTCCATACAGCAAATGAGGTGAGTAGCGCGATCAGCTGAGCTGTTAGTGAGGTAACCCGCGGCCACCGCTGGATCCAGTGACAGCGGGTAACCTCAGTGACAGCTCAGCTGATCGCGCTACTCCCTTCATTAGCTGCGTGGAGCTGACAGGAGCGACGGTGTCTTCTGCAGCTCCGGTCACCTCCATGCAGCAGAGCTGGAAGCAACGCTGGACCATCCTGGATTATGCCGGACATGATGGGCTTTTTCGGGCTTATTAAAGTGGTGAACCAGGGTATATGTTTGTGTTTTTTATTTCTAATAAAGGATTTTTTCGTGTGTGTGTTTATTTACTGTCATTTACAGATTAATCATGGAAGGTATCTCGGGGAGACGCCTGACATGATTAATCTAGGAGTTATTGTTAGCTATGGGCTGCCATTAACTCCTTATTACCCCGATTTGTCAATGCACCAGGGCAAATCGGGAAGAGCCGGGTACAGTCCCAGAACTGTCGCATCTAATGTATGCGGCAATTCTGGGCGGCTGCTGGCTGATATTGTTAGGCTGGGGGGCTCCCTATAACGTGCAGCTTCCCATCCTGAGAATACCAGCCTTCAGCCGTATGGCTTTATCTGGCTGGTTTTAAAATTGGGGGGGCTGCACGCCGTTTTTTTAAATTATTTAATTATTTATTTCACTGCACACTATAGACACACCCACCGGCTGCTGTGATTGGTTGCAGTGAGACACCTGTCACTCAGCGTGGGGGCGTGTCTCATTGCAACCAATCATAGGCGCCGGTGGGCGTGGAAAGCAGGGAATACGAGATTGTTTAATGAGCGGCCGGCTTTTTAAAAATAGTAAAAGCCGCCGCAGCAGTGTGAATGCCGTGCAGCGTCGCGCCGGTGATCGGGTATCGGTAAGTATGAGAGAGGGGGTAAGAGGGATAGACTGACATGGACAGAAAGAGAGAGGGACAGAGATAGTGACCGACTGACAGAGAGTAGTGAATGACAGACATTGTGAGGCGCTTCAGAACGCAGCTTTTCAGCTGCGCTCTGAAGCGGACCTTTTTTAAGCTGCGGTGCAGAGCGCACACCTGCGCACATAGCCTCAGACATCAAAATTGTATGAGGGATGTCACATGTTTCAATTGACTAGGTTCGTACAACAAAACGTCCAATGTATGAGGAATAAACGACGTGTATGCGATCACCGTATTTGCGTTCAATCTTGATCTCACGTAGGTGTCACATGCAAATACGTCACGAACGATGCCGGATGTGTGTCACTTATAACTTGACCCCAACGACGGATTGTGAGATATATTGAAGCGTGTAAAGCGGGCTTTACAGGCGCAGGTTGGTCAGAGATCCACCCGTGCCTGTTAACCAATTAGATTGCACTTTCAAAATCTGACAGCATGATCTAACACGCTCCGGTGGGGATAGTGCCAATCCCCACCATCATGGGTGTTCCCGTGACATGATCACGGAGCGCTGATGGGTTTTCATGACAGCATTCGGTCAGCTGATGACCCTTGTCACTGTCATGATGTGCTTCTGTGAATGCCCGCAGAGCGTTGGCACTCACAGGAGAGCTGTATTTCTGCTGATCAGAGTGATGCTAAAGCATTGCTCTCAATAGTAGAAGCAATCAGACAGTATCAGCTTTAAGACCTCTAAGGGCACTACTAAAATCAATAAAAAGTTTTAAAAATTATGAAAAAAATAAAACAACTTAAAAGTTCAAAGGACCCCCCTTTTGCCCCACTAAAAGTAAAGCAACTAAAAAAAAACATATTTGCTATTGCCGAGTTTAGAAATGCCCGATCTATCAAAATATAAAATCAATTCATCTGATTGTTAAAGGGGGTAGGGAAAAAAAATCTAAAATGACAGAATTATGTTTTTTTTTGGGTCAAAATGCAACAATAGGCAATCAAAACAGCGCATCTACCTAAAAATGGTATAACTAAAAACATCAGCTAGAGATGCAAAGAAAAGCCGTCAGTGAGCCCCAGATCCCGAAAAATGAGAACACTACGGGTCTCGGAAATTAAGCATTATTCTTTTTTACAAACTTCTGATTTTTTTTTCACCACTTACATAAAAGTTAAACTATTCAAATTTGGTATATATGAACTCATACTGACTTGGGGAATTATATTACCAGGTCATTTTTACCATACAGTGAACATGGTGAATAAAACCTCCAAAAAAAATCATGCAATTGCACTTTTTTTTGCAATTTCAACACACTTGAATTTGTTTCCCATTTTTCAATTCAAATTAACCCCTTCACGACCGGCCGATTTTTCGCTTTCCGTTTTTTTTTTCGCCATTCTTTTTCTGAGAGACGTAACTTTTTTATTTTTCAGTCAATATGGTCATGTGAGGGCTCATTTTTTGCGGAACGAGCTGTACTTTTAAATGAAACCATCAGTTTTACCATATTGTGTACTAGAAAATGGCAAAAAAATTCCAAATGCTGAAAAATTGCAAAAAAAGTGCGATAGCACTATGGTTTTTGAGATATTTTATTCACTGTGTTCACTATATGGTAAAACTGATGTGTGGGTGTGATGCCTCAGGTCAGTGCGAGTTCGTAGACACCAAACATGTATAGGTTTACTTTTATATAAGGGGTTAAAAAAAAATCGGAAGTTTGTCCGAAAAAAGTGGCGCACGTTTTACGCCATATTCCGTGACCCGTAGCGTTCTCATTTTTCGGGATCTTAGGCTCAATGACGGCTTATTTTTTGCGTCTCGAGCTGACGTTTTTAACGGTACCATTTTTGCGCAGATGCTACGTTTTGATCACCTCTTATTGCATTTTGCGCAAAAGTTGTGGCGACAAAAAAACGTCGTTTTGGCGTTTGGAATTTTTTTGCCGCTATGCCGTTTACTGATCAGATTAATTGATTTTATATTTTGATAGATCGGGCGTTTCTGAACGCGGCGATACCAAATGTGTGTATATTTTTTATTTTTTTAACCCTTTAATTTTCAATGGGGCGAATGGGGGGTGATTTGAACTTTTAGGTTTTTTTGTTTTTTTTTAATTTTTTAAAACTTATTTTTTAACTTTTTTTTTTATTTTACTAGTCCCCCTAGGGGGCTATTGCGATCAGCATTCCGATCGCTCTGCAGTATCTGCTGATCACAGCTGGAAGGCTGTAAACAGCAGATACGCTGTCTTTCTCTTTTGCTGTGCCCCGGGCACAGCGAAAGTGAAACCAAGTCATGTGTAGTACAGGAGTCATCACATGACCCTGTGCTACCCTGACAACTATCGGGAGTCACGTGATCGCGTCACGTGACTTCCGGTTTCGGGCGGTAAGTAAATGCTTACCGCAATCGCGCTTATAATGGCGCTGTCATGTATTGACAGCGCCATATAAGGGGTTAATCGGCACGAGCAGATAACGATTCTGCTCGTGCCTAGCAGGCACACATCTCAGCTGTGAAAATCAGCTGAGATGTGTGCCGATCGCGGCATGCTGCCGCCGGAGGACCGCGGGCAGTAAGATTATGTCATTTAGGACGTAATTTTACGGCCCGCGGTCGTTAAGGGGTTAATGGCAGAATGAATGGTGTCATTCAAAAGTATAACTCGTCTTGCAAAAAACAAGCCCTCATATGGCTATATTGATGAATAAATAAAAAAGATAGGACTCTTGGAAGAAGGGGAGGAAAAAACGAAAAACGGAAAATCACCAGGTGATGTAGGGGTTAAAGGAGTAGTTTTATTATTTAGATATTAAAACGCATATTTAGGATGAAGGAATGTTCCTAATACAAGGTAGATTGTTTTGATAGAAAGCTATTTCCATTCTCACAGGGGCGGACATATCATTGATGCACTGTGTGCAGCCACACAGGGGATGTAAGGGGGCCACTTTTGTACATTTGTATAAGCAAGCAGGCCCTGTCAGAGACAAAGAGGGACCCATATTCTATCAATACACTGGGACCCTCTACATGTCCGTCACTGCAGTCCGATATACAGTATCAGGGGTGCACACAGACAGAAGAGGGCCCAAGAACAACACCTGGGCCTATAGCAGTTCTATAATTGCCTCTGTGACAGAAGCTGTTTGCTACATTGTAGGTGGAAAAGGAGCATCCTCAGGTATTACTGGTACAACCGCACAGGGGCCTAAGAAATGAGCGGCCCATTTCCAACTCAAAAGTAGGTGGAAGTATGCATTATTTTGAGTTATTGCACTGCAAAGGGCTCATACATTGTTCTTGCACAGGGGCCCTCTTCTGTCCATGTTTGCCAAATTGCACAAATAGTATGTCGTCCACTCCTGCTATATAAATACACTACAGTTCAAAAGTTTGGGGTCACTTAGATATTTTCTTATTTTTAAAAAAAGGCACTCTCATGTGAAACTCGACAGTCTATTTTTGTTCTTAGAAATTAAGGATATTCCATACAAGAAATTGCCAAGAAACTGAAGATTTCCTATAACACTGTGTACTACTCCCTTCAGAGGAGAGCACAAACAGGCTCTAACCAAAGTAGAAAGAAAAGTGGGAGGCCCCGCTGCAGAACTGAGCAACAAGACAAGTACATTAGAAACAAAACTGCAAAAGTAGAAAATAAGAACATTTTTATTTACAAGATTCATCTTGGCACTTAAACATTACTATAACATGAGTTCATCAAACCAACGGTGGAATGCTAGGTCAGTAGTTAGGTTAGTAGTGGAGGCTCAACCTGCTCCGTTGCAGCCTCTTCCTGTGACAGTCCAGTTCCAATGTCCCGGATCCCATTAACCCACCACCCAAACAATCTGACTGGCTGCATACCTATTGTGGGTTCATGACCAGGTTAAGGTCTCGGGTGTTGCAAAACACGACTCTAGTGGGCACAGGAGGTGCAACTATTTACAATACACAAGTCTGCGTTGGTCACAACCAGTCCTATGACCATGGTCCATTTTTACTACTATAAACATTAGTACATAAATACAATGAAGTCCATGCACCTGGTGCACACATGAAATAATCTATTTTCCAATCAGGTAACTTTTCTTTGTTCATTCAAACCTTGTTGATTGACACCTATCTTCTAACATTTTCTCTATATGAAAAACAACTAACTTTGTGAAATAATAAAAGAAACACAGATGCCTAACATCATACAGTTAGACATTACAGGTACCATTAACATTCTTCCCTATACCTCTGTGGGGGCTGACCAAAGTTAACCCGGGTCGACCTTCTCAATTCCAGCCCCTCATCCCCCTCTTGTGACATGACAACATTGTCTACAGGTTCCTTGCCCTCAGTGCTAGGTGTAGCTGGTAGGACTCTATGTGTGCGTGGCAAGGGTACAGATGCTACTCTAGATGCTGAAGTGGGTGCAGTATCAGTAAGCCTTTCCTGTTATGGTTCTTCCACGGGTTGTGGGAATGTTAACACAGGGACTATTAGTGCTCCATTCTGCATAGGCCAATCTTCCGGAAAGTCACCTAGAATAGTACGGATCATTCTCTTCCTTCCTTCCACCACTTGAGGTTGGGGCTGAGGCTCATCTGCTACTCGTAAGGGCTCTGGACGTTTTTTTAGATGGTCTCGGGAGACAGTAGCCGTGGTCCTTCCCTGATCCTTGCTGATTAGGCAGGTCTTCTGGTTGTCAAAGTTGGATGGTTGTACCACATATGGCTCATTTTCCCATTGATCATCCTGTTCGTGACGCCAGGAATTTGAGGTCTGCTGCCCTCGTGCCTGCAGCCGGGCTGCTTGGATCTCGATCCGCGGTGGCTCGAGGGGTCTCCGGACCCGGGGGTCATGCGGCCACTCAAATGAAGGGGGTATTTACAGGGGATTGTGTTAAAGTTTGTGACGCCACCCGTGGTACGTGGTAATTTGGAGTACCACCGTTGCAGTTGGGAGTACCCGGTGTGATGGAATGGGGCAGCCAGGTGTTAGAACCCTCCACAGGTATGGGGGATTCCCCGAGACTCGGTGATGGTGAGGGGGGGGTGCCGTTGGGTGCAGAGGGGGTCACTTGTGTACTCACTCAGTCCATTAAACTGACACTGACAACTGGATAAACCAAAGTTCTGGATACCCCTGCCACTGAGGGAAGCTAGTTCGGGTCCCGTCCCCAATGGTGCTGCCTGGTGATCCGTGACATGCCTCCTGGCACTAACTTTACTTCTGTGTTGGTCCCGGTAGTTTGGAACTTGCCGGGTCCCGCTCCCCACTATGGCTAAGTGTGGGAGCTTGCTCTCAGGGTTCACGCTTGGGATTTTCTGGACCATTTTAAGTGGAAAGTCCTATTCCCTCGTTGCACTAGTACCCCGATTTTGGAGCAGGGGGAGAGCGGATCTTGAAGGCTCCGTTCTCGTTGGGTAAATTGTCAAGTGGCCTGTAGCTACTCCCTGACCTAGGGTCCTCGTACCCCGTCATGCCCTGGTCCCAGCCCGGTGATGGTGCAAGGCCGCCGGCTATCCTCCTCGACAGTTCCATGCCCCTTGCTACGATCCCCTGCGACCAGGGGTCCAGCTCCTCTAGGCCCAGACTACCATCGGCTACCTAGATGGCTTCCTAGGAACCTGGCTCCTGACCTCCTCTCTCCTTCACTTCCAAACTACTTCTCCTCACTACTACTGACACTTCTGACATTCCCTAACCAACCCTTCCAAGTGGGCGACCCTGTTCCACTCACTGGTGGGTGTGGTGCAGAGTGTACCTAGGACCTTAATTAGCTGATGTAGGCAACACCATGTAGTTGGGGACCCATAACCAAGAAGGAGGTGGATATTGCACGGGAGGGCAGATTGTACAATACCCTGTGATGACCTGATAGTCCAGGGGTGTCACAAACTAACGAAGAAGCAGGCAGCTGGTATTCTATCTGTAATGGAGTGGCCAGCCCAGTCACCAGGTCTCAACCCTATTGAGCTGTTGTGGTAGCAGCTTGACCGTATGGTACGCAAAAAGTGTCCATCAAGCCAATTCAACTTGTGGGAGGGGAAAGCATGGGGTGAAATATCTCCAGATTACCTCCGCAAATTAACAGCTAGAATACTAAAGGTCTGCAAAGATGGAATTGCTGCAAAGGAGCATTCTGTGATGAAAGCAAAGTTTGAAGGAGAAAATTAATCTTTCAAGTAAAAATCATTATTTCTAACCTCGTCAATGCCTGGGCTATATTTTCTACTGATTATGCAAATCATTTGATAATTAAAAGCATGATTTTTCATGGAAACAACAAAATCTAGGTGTCTAGGTGACCCCAAACTTTTGAACTGTAGTGTATATATATATATATAGAGAGAGAGAGAGAGAGAGAGAGAGAGAGATAGAGAGAGAGAGATTTATTTATATATATATAGAGAGAGAGAGAGAGAGAGAGAGAGAGAGAGAGAGATTTATAATATATATATATATATATATATATTTATGTATATATATATATATATATATATGTGTATATCTACACATATAATCTTAGGAAGATCCTTACTAGGTGAGAATTATCCATCACATTATTACAGTTTTATTATGATTTTTTTGTGGTCATTTAAAAATACCCCTAGAAGGGTTAGATAGGGATGACCCCCATTTTAATTTTGTACAGAGTAATCCCACCCCCATAGCACTGTAAGTCACATTGCATTGTAACAGTGCACTTGCAGGGAAGATGTCTTGATGAATGCTGAGGATCAGGTATCAGCAGCTCAAAAGGAAATCTTGGCTTTCATTGAGGCTGGCAGCGGTGATTTATAAGGCAGCCCCTCTCCTCCTTTGTTAGTGGCAGGGTGTGAATACATAGTGGTGGATACAGTATTTCCTGTAGGCTATAGTAGTGTGTGTCTAGCAGAGCAGTGTCTGCATCCAGCAGCAGAGCACCAGGAGCCGTGTGCCCTGCTGGCAGCAGACAGGCAGCATGGCATTCTCCATCCTGTGGTGCTGCTGAGGACAGAGCTTCTTCTGAACTTCACACTGACTCCATCCCTTCGTGTCCTCCAGAGCAGGATGTCTGCACAGTGTCCCTGGCAGCAGCAGTGAGGGCAGTGGAGGCTGCTGGCACTGAGCTGTTACTGCCTGTCATCCCTTGCTCCTTCTCCAGCACATCCAGCTATTTCCCATCCAAGGCTGCCCTCTATCACCCCTTGTCACTCACTGTCCTATTCCCTATGTGCCAGCATTACTGTAGACATCATTGCTGCCTGCTGTCCCCCAGCCCTGGGAGATCTGCCTCCCCCTCATTCACCTCCTCTTTTTCTTTTCCATCCTACTAACGTCTGACTTTTGCTTGGGGAGACGAAAAGTGTGTGTGGGGCTGTCCTTGTCACATCTCTCATCACACCACCCCCATCATCTGTCTCCTGCAAGTCTTCCTCATCATCATCATCATCATCATCACACACGCGTCCACATCAAAGTGGAGAAGAGGAGGAGAGAAGAAGGAGGCACATCAGGGTTATTTGTAGGAGAGGAGGAGGAAGGAGAGCAAGCCTTACACCTGATCACATCCCAGGAAGACACGAGCACTAAGAGGAAAGGACAAGTTCTTCACCAGCTCCTGGATTCAGAAGGATTGTGTGAGTGGACATCTAGGGAAGAGGTCCTCTACTGAAGGATTACTGCTGAGAAGATGCTGCGCCCCAGGTCTGCTGGACTGCCCTGCTCTAACACTGGAGGTTCCCGGACTCTGGGGTCTGGATTTGCCTCCTATTTCACCATTTGGATATGGTTTATTACCTGCAGCTACATCTCGGGGACCTCCAGTAGTCCAAGCAATGAAGGTAAATAAAGCCTCTCCTTCATGTTCCCCACAATATCACAGTACAAGCTAAGTGCGACATCCCTGACATTAGTCGCACCCATCACTTAGTTATGGGGATGCTAGAACATAGGCACGTAGGACCCTAATTCTGACCATGCCTGGTGTAAGTCAGTGGTCGCCTACTGCCCAGCATCCAGTGACCACTGCTGATCAGCTTCATGGATTGCTGTTTATGCTGGATGGATGAAGACATTCAGTGTTACTGCTCATCAGATGTAGAAAGGAGCGTCCAGAGAACATACTTTATACATATGCATATTTATGTATTTATTGATGTGATCATTTGTTGTATATACATATATTGTATCTAAACATCTACTCATTTTCAATTCACAAACTTATAGCATCTCCCCCCTCAGGGAAATGACAAAGTGTGGGGCATGTGTCCATGCAGGTCTCACCAATATTTATCATCTCCTCTCAGGAATAATCTGACCTAAAATGTAGAAATGCTTTACCCCCTTGTGTTGCTTTTCAATTACCCAGCTATTGTGGAAAACACAAAAACTTCATTTTATATTGGAATGTCATGTACTTTATACACTTTTACGCTTGCTTGGACAAAATTAATGTGTATTTAGTCCTGCCAGTAAAGCTTTTTGACTTTGAGATATATATATATATACAGGATATAGTATTATGTATATATACATATATATATATATATATATATATATATATATATACACATATATATATATGTATAATATATAAAATTCTGATTTATGCTGCGAATCTCTATCCATTGGGGTTGAGAGTTCAGCCCACATATTGCCCATCAGCACTAACTTATCCCATCATTTAGCTCTTGGGCTGGATCTACCTATGTATCTATCTATCTATCTATCTATCTGTCTAACTATCTATCTATCTATCCCTCTATCTATCTATCTATCTATCTATCTGTCTAACTATCTATCTATCAGCCGTCAATATCTATCATCTATGCATTTATCTACCTATCCATCTATATGTCATCTATCATCTATCATCACCTATCTCACTATTATCTATCCGTCTAAACACTATATATATATATATATATATATATATACATACATAATACTATATACTGTATATATATACATATACATATATATCTCAAAGTCAAAAAGCTTTACTGGCAGGACTGAATACACATTAATTTTGTCCAAGCAAGTGTACAATAGGGAATAGGAATAGGGACTGTAGGGATGACGGGTAGGCTATCTTCTGTAAATAAATATATTTAAATATATATATATATAGCATATATATAGGTGTATATATATACATATATATATATATATATATATATATATATATATATATATATGGGTATATATATATAGGTATATATATATATATATATATATATATATATATATATACCCATATATATATATATATATATATATATATATATACACCTATATATATATATATATATATATATATATATATATATATATATATATATATATATATATATATATATATATATATATATGAAAAATATATATGCGCAAGCAAATATAAATAAATATATATATATATATATATATATATATATATATACACACACACACACACACACACATACCAGCATCTTGTTTGAGGGGAATGATGCATCATCAAACAACCCCTCTATGTATGTCTAGCCTTCCTGGTCCAGCCACTGTCAGTAGTGAAGAACACCAAAGCAATCTCATGCTGTGGAGTCCTGATAATATTGTAGAGGAGATGAGACTGGAGTTGACTCTTGGGTCACAGCAGTGCTGCAGGGTTTATGCTGATGTCTTGTTAGGAAGTTGCTCTTTGAGCCTTGGAAATGAGTCAAGAGCTATAGAAGTCCCTGACTTTATTAGATGACTATTGATAGTGTACATGATACTACCTTCATTTGTCTTTCACCATGCACGGTGGAGTGTTGGTAATGGAAAACGTGTGATGGCAATTGTATTTTGATCATTGGCTAGTGAAGAGTACTCCATGCAGTATATTATGTTTAGTATTCAGGATCTGTAGGCCTAAAACATAAGAGACATTGCACATGGTTATCACTGAGAATGGTTGGTATATTGAGAAATTCCCGTGTTCAAAGAAATTGGTAAAATAATGATTTGTAGCTTTTTATCATTGAAAGTCTTGGTCCCGCATATTAAAAAAGTAGGATGGACTAAGGAGATATAGCAACCTTTGAGGTATAAGTGTAATATGCATGATTTTCCCGTATATAGGTATGATTTTACCGTTGTGATGTAGTATTTACAACATTGGTGCTCCAGTATACAGATATATTTTTCGTGGTGACTTTTGTCCCTGTTTCACTCTATTATTAAAATTTGTTTCCTGCCGATACTAAATGCCATGTGACCTTTCCAATTTTACATGACCAAAAATACAAATTAATGAAAAATCTGCTTTGGTGAATAAATAATAATTAAAAAAAATGGGAAATTTAATATTCACTTATTACAGCCTGGAAGTGTGACTATAGCCAAACCTAAAATTCCATAAAATTGACATATTGGATATTTTGTCAATACTTTTGTAATCACTTTTCTAAAAATGAATAATTTTCATAGGAGGGTTCTACTTAGTAGGAATTTTGTAGTTTATTTGAATCCATCAGATGTAAGAAACTTACACCAACCCATATGTATTTTTCTCTGTTCATTGTATAATGGCTTCCAGACCTATTTCTTTGATTATACTGTTGTAGTAAGATTAGCAATCATAATACTAGGAGTAGTACTGAAAATTTAATTCTCAAGTCCAACGCGTTATATTGGTAAAAAAAAATCTGATAACTGTAATATAATGGTGGTACCTTCACATTAATTTCCAGTATATCTATATCCAATTTGGGAATTTCCCATCTATTCCGTAAGGTTTGGAAATAACCACGATTGCTGTAGCATGACTTGTATGGAGAGACAATTTGTCATTTTAGACAAGTGAAATAACTGTCTACTGTTCCATCATGAAACAGGTAATTGTCTTGAATGAAAAGTTTCCTTGCTCGTGTAACTATGATACTGACGAACCTTAGCAGCAATGCCTTCAGGCTAGTGTTAGTAAGCAGTGCAGGTAATAGAGGCTAGTAATAATTTACATGTCAGTATCAGTTATTTTGAATTATCACCAGTCACATATAAATTCAGAATTTTTGTTCCAGTACTTTGTAAGCACCAGAATGTGTTGGGAGAACATTTAGCCCTTTGCTTGTCTCACAGTGGTAAAACTGCTTCAGCCATAGTTGGGTGTAGGGTCAACTTGGGAGAACCTTCATGAGTGTAGGGTCAAGTTGTGAGAACCTTCACGCATATAGGGTCAAGTTGGGAAAGGCATCATAGGTGTAGGGTCAAGTTGGGAGAACATTCATTTGTGTATGGTCAAGTGGGGAGAACCTTCATTGCTGAATATTCAGGTTAGGAGAACCTTCATTGCTGAATATTCAGGTTAGGAGAACCTTCATGGGTGTATGGTCAAGTTGGGAGAACATTCATTGGTGTAGGGTCAAGTTGGTAAAACCTTCAAGGGTGTAGGTTCAAGTTGGGAAAACGTTCATTGGTGTAGGGTCAAGTGGGAGAAATTTCATGGGTATAGGGTTAAGTTGGGAGAACCTTCATTGGTGTAGGGTCAAGTTGGTCGACTTTTAATGGGTGTAGGGTCAAATTGGAAAAACCTTTATGGGTGCAGGGTCAAGTTGTGAGAACCTACATGGGTGTAGGGTCAAATTGGAAGAACCTTCATCTATGTAGGGTCAAGTTGGGAGATTCTTTATGGGTGTAAGGTCAAGTTGACTGATACTAAAAGTTAACTACAGGATAAGTACATCCTCTATATCAGTATATACTACTTAGACATAAAGAAATAGTTATCACTAAGCTTTATAAAGTCACATATTTCTCTTTGTGATGGGTTATTACTGTAAATCACAATAACCTTCTCTCTATGGGTGAAAGCTTGAGGTTCTAGAGAAGAAGTACATCTGCTTATCACATCTATACATCAAACGTTAATCAAAAAAATTACTCCACACTGTCCATATCTATAAAATATAAAACTAGATTTACAATTCATAGATCCAAGGATCTAATATATCTTTGTCCTAGGCTCCTTGGGAACATTTTACTTTGGGAAGGCAAGGTTTCAGGTGCTGGTATTGCCCACTATTAAGACTTCTACTGATGATGGTAGTCTAAAGTAAGGTTACCTCTGTATTAGACCAAGTAAGAATAGATCCTCTTACCCTGGGTCCTAACAAGCCTTTATTATCCCTTATCCATGTGGAAAACTGTAAGTGACTTACAAATTCACATCTGGTGGAGGCGGCCTGTTAAACCTCTTCAGAAATTGTTTGTTTTATTATTGTAGAATGATGATTTACTGTTGTAGTTTATTTTTCTATGACTATAATATTGTCCATGCAGTTTTGCTATTTAGTTCCCTAATAGTTGTCAAGACACATCCTCCACTGAAGATCTATCAATTATTTTATGGTTTCCGAACGTTATCAGCGGAGTAGTGTCAACATAAAAAAGCAAGTGTAATGTTTATATGTGTCACGGCCGGGCGGTCGGGCAGACCCAGGAGGTGGATCCACTGGACCGAACTCTAAGATGGAGGTAGGGAGTCCGGCAGCTGAAGCACTGAAGGGCAGCAGGATAGTCCGTGCAAGTGAAGACAGCGGAGGAGTCCCTGGGACCACGGAGACACAGAAGGTAGTCTTGGTGACGTAGCTCAGGTTCGGAGGCCGAGATGATATCAGGCGGAGTCCGGAACCTCTGGAGCAAGATGACGGGTCACCGCAGGGATCCGAGATGGCAGGTGCTGTCGGATGGCAGACGGACAGCGTGCGGGGTTCGGGATACGGCAGACTGGATGGCGAGGCAGGTACGGCTCTACAAAGAGAGATAGGTGAGTACAGGCACATAAACACCAGGAGACCTGACTCCTAGCTCAGGGAACACGAAGATCAGGCCCCGCCCCCTTGGACAAGAACCCCCTTTATACCCTGAACCTGACTAACCTCATTTCCTGTTACTGGACGCTGGCCCTTTAAGAAAGGGTCAGTGACCGCGCGCGTGCCCTAATGCGCATGCGCGCGGCCCGGGTGCCAGAAGCCAGGGAAGGAGGCTGCGAGGAGGACGCAGGAGAGCCGGCCAGGGCCTGGGAAGATGTCGGACGCCGGGATCGGCGACCAGAGGACCTATGGAGGACGGGCACCGGAGGCTGGGACGAGGAGAGCGTGGCAGGTGAGCCGGGGAGCGGAGCTGAGGACCCGGGGAGGGGAGCCGAGGACCCGGGGAGCGTGACAGTACCCCCCCCCCCCACGCCCCCCCTCCCCGCAACCGGGACATGAAGGCACGGATAAGAGGAGTGCCTACGTTCTCCCTGGGCTCCCAGGACCTATCCTCAGGACCATACCCTGCCCAGTCCACCAGGAAGAACTGCCGACCTCGTACGGTCTTCATGGCCACGATATCCCTTACCGCATAGATGTCATCATCGGCAATAGGTGGAGGAGCTGGACTGGCAGCAGCGGAGAAGGGACCAAGGACCACCGGCTTGAGCAGGGAGACGTGGAACGAGTTGGGTATCCTCATCGTGGCCGGGAGCTGCAGCTTGTAGGAGACCTCATTGATCCTGGTGAGGACTTTAAACGGCCCAATGTAGCGAGGACCCAGCTTGTATGAAGGTATCTTCAGGCGGACGTACTGGGAAGAAAGCCAGACGAGGTCTCCAGGAGAGAAACACGGAGGATCCAGGCGTTTCTTGTCTGCGTGTCTCTTCATCCGCAGGGAAGCACGTCCTAGAGACACCTTGACAGAGTCCCAAATGGTGGCAAAGTCACGGGCTACTGTATCTGCAGCAGGGACATCCGAAGAGGGGGATACAGGCAATGGGATGGAAGGCTGAAGTCCGTAAACAACATGGAAGGGAGAGCTGGAGGACGACTCACTGATGTGGTGGTTGTGGGAGAATTCAGCCCAAGGTAGAAGAGCGGACCAGTCGTCGTGATGGGCGTTAACATAGTGACGTAGAAATGAGGTCAAGATTTGATTGACCCTCTCTACTTGGCCATTAGACTGAGGATGGTATGCAGATGAAAAGTCCAGAGTCACTCCCAGATGGTTACAGAGAGCCCTCCAGAAGCGGGAGGTGAACTGAGTTCCTCTGTCTGATACGATGTGTAATGGAAAGCCATGCAAGCGGAAGATGTGTTGTATAAAAGCGTCCGCGAGTTCCTGAGCAGAGGGCAGTCCAGCCATAGGAACGAAATGGGCCATTTTTGAGAACCGGTCCACCACGACCCATATGACTGTGTGCCCGGATGACAATGGCAAGTCCGTAATAAAGTCCATTGCTATGTGTTGCCACGGCATCGAAGGTATCGGCAGAGGCAGAAGGCGGCCATGTGGGAGGTGTTTGGGCGTCTTGTTTCTGGCACAAGAGGAGCAGGCAGAGACAAAGGCGGCGACGTCCGTGCGAAGAGATGGCCACCAGTAATGGCGTACAATCGCACCCCATGTTCTCTTCTGGCCTGCATGGCCGGCTGTTTTTGAGGTATGACCCCAGTGTAAGACCGTTAGCCTGTCGGTCTCCGAGACATAGGTCTTCCCCGGTGGTATCTGGGCCAGAGTGACAGGAGCCACCGGAACAATCTTGCTAGGAGAGATGATAGGCTGGATGGTCTCTTCCTCCTGTTCCATGGGCATGAGAGACCTAGACAAGGCATCAGCGCGTACATTCTTGTCCGCTGGTCGGAAGTGGAGCTGGAAGTCAAACCTGGCAAAGAATAAGGACCACCTGGCTTGCCGTGGGTTCAGTCGCTGAGCGGACCGCAGGTATTCCAGGTTTTTGTGGTCCGTGTAGATAATCACGGGGTACACTGCTCCTTCCAGGAGGTAGCGCCACTCCTCCAGAGCCAGTTTGACCGCCAGTAGTTCTCGGTCACCGATGGTGTAATTACGTTCGGGTGCTGAGAAGCTCTTAGAGAAGAAACCGCAGGTCACCATCTTCCCGGAGGAGGATTTTTGCATGAGCACTGCTCCGGCTCCTGAGGAGGAGGCATCCACCTCCAAGGTGAACTGGCGGTTTAACTCCGGTCGGTGGAGTACAGGGGCGGAGGCGAATGCTCGCTTCAAAGAACAAAATGCGGCGTCTGCCGCAGGTGACCAGTCCTTAGGATTAGCCTCCTTTTTGGTCAAAGCGGAGAGAGGAGCGGTCAAGGCAGAGAAGTGCGGGATAAACTGGCGGTAGTAGTTGGCGAATCCCAGGAAGCGTTGGATTGCCTTCAGTCCAGAAGGCGGAGGCCAGTTGATGATGGCGGAGACCTTCTTGGGGTCCATCTGCAGTCCAGTATCAGAGATGATGTACCCCAGAAAGGGGAGGGAAGACTGCTCAAAGACACACTTCTCATACTTTGCGTACAGGCGATTCTCTCTCAGTCTTTGTAAGACCAGCTGTACGTTTTCTCTGTGGGTTTGGAGGTCCGGAGAGAAGACGAGGATGTCATCTAGATAAACAACCACACAGATGTAGAGAAGGTCCCGAAACACGTCGTTCACCAGTTCTTGGAAGACGGCAGGAGCGTTACACAGACCGAAGGGCATCACGCAGTACTCATAATGTCCATCGCGCGTATTAAACGCGGTTTTCCATTCGTCACCAGAGCGGATGCGTACCAGATTGTAAGCACCCCGAAGATCCAGCTTGGTGAACACACGAGCTCCTCTAAGCCGGTCAAATAATTCGGGAATGAGCGGCAGGGGGTATTTGTTTTTCACGGTGATTTGATTGAGACCCCGGTAGTCTATGCATGGGCGTAAGTCTCCCTCTTTCTTCTTGACAAAGAAGAAACCTGCTCCAGCAGGAGAGGAGGATCTCCGAATGAACCCTCTTGCTAGGCTCTCTGAGATGTAATCTGACATGGCCCTGGTTTCGGCTGGAGATAAAGGATATATCCGTCCTCTAGGTGGGGTTGTCCCTGGAAGCAGGTCAATGGCACAATCGTATGGACGATGTGGCGGCAGTACCTCGGATTCCTTTTTGTCAAAGACATCGGCAAAGGACCAATAGGCCGAAGGCAGCCCCGTTAGGGTCTCAGGAACCGGAGGTCGTCGGAGGGGTGGTATGGACTTTAGGCACCTCTCATGACACGAAGAGCCCCAACGGGTGACTTCGCCAGTACCCCAGCTAACCGATGGTTCATGTGTCCGCAACCATGGGAGTCCCAACAGGATCTGGTGGGACATGTGTGGGAGAACGTAGAGAGCGATGTTCTCGGTGTGAAGAGCACCGATGCGTAGTTCGACAGGCCTGGTGATCAAGGAGATGGTATCAGAGAGAGGCCTCCCATCCACCGAGGCAATCACTAGGGGTTTGTCGAGTGGCATGACAGGCACCCGGTACTTGTCCACCGTGGCCTGCTGGATGAAATTGCCTGCTGCCCCGGAATCGAGGTAGGCATCAGCCGTGAACCGCGTCTCTCCCGTGGTCACTTGCACTGTCCATGTAACTGGGTCAGAGAGGGTCCCAGCACCTAGGGTGGCCTCTCCTACCAACCCTAGGCTTTGGAGTTTCCCGGCCTCTCTGGACAGGAGCGTAGCAGGTGGGTGTCCTCACCACAGTAAAAGCAGAGGCCCTGGGCGAGCCGCTCTGCTCGACGTCGTTCAGACTGCCGCACTCGGTCGATCTGCATGGGCTCGTGGACGGGAATCCCAGCTGTTGAGGACTGAGGAACGGAGGACTTCTGCGGAGGAGGAGAATGCCGTACCGGGCGTCTCTCCCGAGATAGCTCTTTGGAGCGCTCCTGAAAACGTATGTCCACACGAGTTGCTAGGGCGATCAGTGCATCTAGGGTGGAGGGCACGTCCCGACCCGCCAACTCATCCTTGATGCGACTCGAGAGTCCTTCCCAGAAGGCGGCTGTTAGGGCCTCATTATTCCACCCGAGTTCTGAAGCCAAAGTGCGGAAACGGATGGCGTATTGACCCACCGTCAGTGTCCCTTGACGTAGGCGGAGGAGTGATGAAGCAGAGGCAGAGGCGCGTCCTGGCTCGTCAAAGGTACTGCGGAAGGCCTGTAGGAACTGTTGAAGATCCTTGGTCATGGGGTCCTCCTTCTCCCACAAGGGGTTCATCCACGCCAGCGCCTCGCCCTCTAGGTGGGACATTATAAAGGCGACCTTGGCTTGGTCGGAGGCGAACAGATGTGGCAGCTGCGTGAAGTGAAGGGAACATTGATTTATGAAGCCCCTGCAGGTCTTGGGATCTCCAGCATACCGAGGAGGTGACGCCAAACGGAGTCGGGAAGCATCTGAAGAGGCTGCCACTGGTACGGGAGCCATGGCTTGCCTGGCGGGGGACCTGGGTGCCGCAGGCGTCATTGATGCTTGTAATGTGTACAGGCGGGTGTCCACGGAGGTCATGAATTGCAGCATGCGGGTCTGGACTTCACGCTGGCGTTGGAGTTCCTCTTGCAGGGCCATTAGTGCAGCAGCGGGATCCATGGCCTGATCTTACTGTCACGGCCGGGCGGTCGGGCAGACCCAGGAGGTGGATCCACTGGACCGAACTCTAAGATGGAGGTAGGGAGTCCGGCAGCTGAAGCACTGAAGGGCAGCAGGATAGTCCGTGCAAGTGAAGACAGCGGAGGAGTCCCTGGGACCACGGAGACACAGAAGGTAGTCTTGGTGACGTAGCTCAGGTTCGGAGGCCGAGATGATATCAGGCGGAGTCCGGAACCTCTGGAGCAAGATGACGGGTCACCGCAGGGATCCGAGATGGCAGGTGCTGTCGGATGGCAGACGGACAGCGTGCGGGGTTCGGGATACGGCAGACTGGATGGCGAGGCAGGTACGGCTCTACAAAGAGAGATAGGTGAGTACAGGCACATAAACACCAGGAGACCTGACTCCTAGCTCAGGGAACACGAAGATCAGGCCCCGCCCCCTTGGACAAGAACCCCCTTTATACCCTGAACCTGACTAACCTCATTTCCTGTTACTGGACGCTGGCCCTTTAAGAAAGGGTCAGTGACCGCGCGCGTGCCCTAATGCGCATGCGCGCGGCCCGGGTGCCAGAAGCCAGGGAAGGAGGCTGCGAGGAGGACGCAGGAGAGCCGGCCAGGGCCTGGGAAGATGTCGGACGCCGGGATCGGCGACCAGAGGACCTATGGAGGACGGGCACCGGAGGCTGGGACGAGGAGAGCGTGGCAGGTGAGCCGGGGAGCGGAGCTGAGGACCCGGGGAGGGGAGCCGAGGACCCGGGGAGCGTGACAATATGCAAAGCTCTATTCCATGTTTGCTTGTCTTCTTTTTAAATGCTTATAGATAAGTATTAGGCCCACCATTAATTCAGATTTTCTATCGTCAGGAGTTGAAATAGTAACCACACTAACAGTAACCATAATAAAAAAATAATTTCATTTAATTTGTCCGTAGAATCAGAAACCTTATTATTTCTACAAATATTACATAAGATATTTAGATATCAAATTGAATGGATGTAGCCATGATTGAATATGGAGACTTTTGTGGAGATTTGTCTGCATAATAGCCACCATTTCACTAACAATCCCATAAAGGAGGTGCTCTTACCATAATTATATTAGATAGATGATAGATGGATTGATAAATAAATAGCTAGATAGAAAATTGATAGATAGATAGATAGATAAAAAATAGATAGAATTAGATCAAACAATTAGATAGATTGATAGAAAGAAAGATAGAATTAATTAGTTAGAAAGATAGAATGAATTAGATAGACAGCTAGATATAGATAGATAGATAGATAGATGGATAGATACATACATAGGTGGATAGATAGATAGATAGATAAATGGATAGAAAGAGGGATAGATAAATACAAATATAGATAGGAGAAATATAGAAAAATACTAGATAAAGAGATGGTCAGATAGATGGATAGATAAATAGATAGATAATAGAGGGATAGAGAAATAGGTAGATGGCTACATAGATAGGATAGATGAATAGATAGATAATAGATATAGGGATTGATAGGTAGATGGATAGATTGATAGATAGATAGATGAGATAGGAGATAGATGACAGATAAATGATAGATAGATAGATAGATAGATAGAGGGATAGATAGATAGATAGGGATAGATAGATAGATAGATGGATAGGAATCAATAGATAGATAGATAGATGACTGATAGATGATAGATTGATAATAGAGGGATAGATAGATAGATAGATAGATAGATAGATAGATAGATAGGGATAGATAGATAGATAGGTAGATAGGGATAGATAGATAGAGGGATAGATAGGAATCAATAGATAGATAGATGACAGATAGATGATAGATTGATAATAGAGGGATAGATAGATAGATAGATAGATAGAGGGATAGATAGATAGATAGGTAGATAGGGATAGATAGATAGATAGATAGATAGATAGATGGATAGGAATCGATAGATAGATAGATGACAGATAGATGATAGATTGATATTAGAGGGATAGATAGATAGATAGATGGATATATAGATGGATAGATAGAGGGATAGATAGATAGATACCGTAGATAGAGAGATAGATAGATAGATGGATAGATAGAGGAATAGATAGATAGATACCGTAGATAGAGAGATAGATGGATAGATAGATAGATAGAGAGGTAGATTGATAGATAGAGAGATAGATAGAGGGATAGATAGGTAGGAGATAGAAGACAGATAGATGATAGCTTGATAATAGAGGGATAGATAGATAGATAGATAGATAGGTAGGTAGATAGATGGATAGATAGATAGGTAGATAGATATAGATAGATAATAGATAGATAGATAGATAAATAGATAGAGGGATAGATAGATGGATAGATAGATAGGTAGATAGATAGAAGAAAGATAGATGATAGATTGATAATAGATAGGTAGATAGATAATAGATAGATAATAGATAAATAATAGATAGATAATAGATAGATAGATTGATAATAGATGGATAGATAGATAATAGATAGATAGCCCCCCCCAATCCCCACCCTGGATATGCCCCAACCACCGTTACTACAGTCCCCACCCTGGATATGCCCCATCATAAGCCATGGACTTCCATAGCCCCCATCCTAGAAGTGCCCCCACAGTCCCCACCCTGGATGTGCCCCATCCATCCTTCCTACAGTCCCCACCCACCATCCCCACAGCCCCAGTCCCTAATGTACACTTGCTTTGGCAAAACTAATTTGTAGTTGGTCCTGCCAATAAAGCTTATTTGATTTGATTTGATTTGATAGATAGATAAATAGATAGAGGGATAGATAGATGGATAGATAGATAGATAGATAGATAGATAGAAGACAGATAGATGTTAGATTGATAATAGATGGATGGATAGATAGATATATAGATAGATAGATAGATAGATAGGAGATAGAAGACAAATAGAAGATAGATTGATAATAGATAGATAGATAGATAGATAATAGATAGATAATAGATAAATAATAGATAGATAACTACTGTTCAGCTATTTGAGAATGTAAGTAATAATGACTTTTGTGCATCAGAATAGTAATCTTCAGGGCTAATAGCCATAGTATATACTGTATACTAAATGTTTAGATGCTTTGTTAGCTTTGATCTTTGTAAAATACGCCTCCTGCCATTGTATTTATTTCACAGATATTAAAGTTTTAGTTTAGAGGGGATGAGACATGAAAACAGTAGCGCCATATAGTGAATATAGACATATAATACTCTTCACAGATAACTAGTGATCACTTTTCCACAAACAGATGGCCAGGTAAATCCTGTAGGCTACCTGGAAGTATTCATACTGCAGCTGGACCAGTGGTGGCTTTAGAGCGTCACTTTGATGAGCCACCTTAGAAACTGTTTGACAAGATTCAGATAGACAAACAATGGGTGATAGACTAGAAGTCACAACATATGTGTGAGCTGGAGGAAGAGGAGCAGTATAGAATTACTGGGTGGAACACATTTCAGGTTTCTTCGTCAGTCAGGATTTCAGCGTGCACATAAATAAACACCCAGCAATGGTCTCCTGATATTGTGCCAGATATTCTGTGATATTAACAGTACTTACTATGGAGGGGATTGTCACTGTACTGGGGCCCATCTGGAACTAATGAGGTTAAGTAAAATCCCTGTGTTACAAAACTCCCCTCTAAGCCTATTCTTTCTTCCCTAAACCACACAACACAAAGGCTGTCCTTTTTACTGCCAACGTCTCTGCCCTCTCTGACCCTTTCCTGCTAAAATCAGGGGAACATCACAAAGAGAAGAGGGTAAGCACATGAGGCTAGGAAATTCAGATATTGTTTGAGGTTTTTCAGCTGTTTTCAGGAACCAATATGTGAAATCTTTGTTATGGTAAATAGTTCATACATACTAATGAAAGAAATGGGCCTGCTATCATTTGACGACTTCCTCTGCGATGGAGTCACTTATAATAAAAGCCTTGGATTTCCCTTTTTTATATAAGATGTATTGTCAGTGAGATGTATTATTAAACCTCCAAAAGTGCATATGTGTGTGGTATCGAGCCTCCATAGTGGCAACGCCATCGAGAAAAAGCTTCATCGTTATTATTAAAATAAAGTAAACAAAATAAACTTCAAGAAAAAGTGTCACAATGCACTATATTTTTATTTCTTTTTTTATTACTATTTTTACCACATGAAAAGCAGAGCAAATTATAAAAATATGTAAATAATATAATAAACTAAGTAAATATATAAAATAGTAATTCAATGTAAGCAGATGCATGTATTGCCCCTGATGAAGTCATTATTAACTGCATTTTACTCTCAATAATACAGTGCAGTATGGGAGCATATTCATGGCCTGTGAATAGCATAAAAAACTTCCATTGCTGTCACTTGGGTTGTCTTTGTGGAGAAATACCTATTTTTCTGTGAAATGTAATTATATGATAATCACAATTAAACAGTAAGGCTTTATCTAGTAGACAATATATAGAAAGTCTAAAATAATTGGAGAACGATGCAGTATATGTAGTTGTTATTGTAAATTCTTAGTATATAATTTTACCGCCAACACAGTGCTATAATATCATTGTCAATTGTGATTATTAGTACTACTACTATTTAATTATTTAATTTATTAATAATTAGTTCTTCGAGGTATTTCTTCTTCTTCTCCTTCTCCTTCTCCTTCTTCTTCTTCTTCTTCTTCTTCTTCTTCTTCTTCTTCTTCTTCTTCTTCTTCTTCTTCTTCTTCTTCTTCTTCTTCCCAGCACAACAGCCACAAAGACGATTACCAAGACTTAAAAATATACATTATTATTATTACTATTATTATCATTTGAACTACTAATACAAACACCGCAATGACCGGTATTACTACTTCAATGTATATATATATTATTATTATTTCTGCTGATTCTATTAAAACAGCCACAAGCACGATTACTAAGACTTCAAAATATATATTATTATTACTAATATTACTTGAATTAGAACTACTATTACAAACACCACAATGACTGGTATTACTACTTCAATATATATATTATTATTATTATTACTATTTCCTCTAATTCTATCACAACAGCCACAGGCACTATTACTAGGACAAAATATACTTTGCTATTATCTTTATTACCTGTATTAGAATTACTAATACAAAAGCCACAATAACTATTGTTACTACTTCGATGTCTACATTGTTATTATTATTATTATTATTATTATTATTATTAATTTTATTATTATAATAATTATTATTATTATTTTCGCTAATTCTATCACAAGCACTATTACTAGGATTTCAAAATACGCATTAGTATTACCAATATTACCTCTTTTATAATTACTTTTACAAAAACCTCGATGACTATTATTGCTACTTCAATGTATATTATTATTATTTTTATTATTATTATTGTTATTATTATTATTGTATCACAACAGCAAGCTGTATTAGCAGTATTTCAATATATAGATTTTTATTATTATTATTATTATTACTACTACCAATACTACTAATATACTAGTAACTTCAACTATAGTTTAATCCTACGGTATAATTTTTACACTAATGAGATTATTAGACACCAAGAAAAAAAATCTCTTCTACGCTTAGGGGACAAGCAAGGACAAACTCTAGATGGGTCTAATTTCCAACTACCCAGACTTGATGCCCTTCAGCCAAACACCCCCATGAAGTAGCTCCCGAAAGGCTGATGTTCTACTCAATCTATACCGCCTCAGGTTATATGTCTCCACACCCTGAGTAAGTTATGCTCACTCAATGTTGCCAAGAACACAAGCTTTTACGCAATCTACCAACTCCTCCTCTTGGTATTGTGATACAGTTCACCAGCATCACAACCAAAGCCTCTCTAGACTTATGGAGGACCAATGCCATACATAGCAATATATCCTCCAACCAGCTGACGGCTAAGTGATGAATCATCCCCTCGGCAATAGTAGGGATATACGGACATATCTACTGCCCAGCTGCTCAGGAAAGATATCCAATGGAGATGGTGTTGAACAAAAGTGTAGTATTATTAATCTTTATTATTAATTATTAATTGAATTGTAAAGCGCTGCGGAATATGTTGGCGCTATAGAAATAAAAATTATTATTATCACGTTTCAGAGTTGAACAAACTTCATCATCAGGAAAAAATAACAATTGCCCCCACTGTCAGCCAAAGTAGGGAAGTCTTGTGGCTTTTCAACTCCATGAAAATACTGCATTAAAATAAAATATTTATGGAGGACAATTCAGCATGAACGTGTAAAAAAAAACATAACAGGACAATCGTTTAGACAGTTTGTAAAAGAAACAAAGTGTCCGTTCACAGAAATATGCAGTCCCTTGCTTCTTCTCTCTACACAAACATTTTGAGATAAGTGTGAAAGTGACAAATAATGAGGATGTCACAGGTCATTCTATCTTCTGTAACTCCATGCTTATAAAGTATTGTAGCTCTCTATTACCCATCAATCTGTAGAAGACAAAAACTTTATGGGGTGAGTGAAAATTGAATTCAAAGTTTTGACTGGGAATTTTTTATAGTATTCCACTCAAAGTGTTGTAAGTGGAAATCTTTTATTGAATGTGTTGTCTCATCGTGACAACCCCTGACCGTTTGCTGTATGGGAGCACATTGCGTGTCTTATAAGGTGTTTTCTTTTCTGAAGGCTTGTTCTGTCAGACTCAAGTCATCCATGTATTAGTATGTCTGTCATTCATCTAAATATCCAGCATGTAGGATTATATTCCTCATGCAGTGGCATCGGCAAGAGAGATTTCAGGAAGGATGTAGCCTCTTCTTCAGCAAAAATCAGATGTATGTGGGAAGTGTTAGGATTGACAGGTGAAGCATTGGCTGACACAGAAGAGGCGCCTGTACAAGAACAGGAATGGGCTCTTTGCTGTCCAAAAATTCATCATAAAGCAAAATGCCACCTGTTTTGGAGCTGGATGTGGGCCCCTTCATGTCTTGGGCCCCAATAAGGCTGCGCAGGTGTCACCAATAACGTGTCCCCCCTGGGATGAAGATCTGTGTTGATCATCTGATTGATGCTCTAGTGTGATGTGGCCTGACTTTATTACAAACAGCTATACGACAACCTGGTCCATGAAAATTTTGGGAAGATTAAATTTGTTGGATCCATCAGAACGGCGTTATTTTGAAGGCAAGATTATGTCAGCCATATTTAGATGAATGGGACATGTGCAGGGGTTTCTAAGAATAAATCTATTCCGATAAAGAAATGTGCATCATATTCTGAAGGTTTGGTATCGCTTTACTATTTATTACACATGATAAAATAAGATGAATCCCTCGTGAAAACGCTGATTTTGCTCTTGATCACAGCTATTGGGGCATTTTACTATTTCCAATGTTTCATACATTATTTCTTATAAATCCAGTCATTCATCTTGTGTATTATGTAATCTTGTGTTGATTTTAAAATCGAATAATACATTTAATAAAAACAGCGCTATGAAAAACGAAGTGTGGCCACTGATATTATTACTACAGCGGGATTGAATTTTAATGAGCGAGGGAATTTTATTTTCTTTAGTTCAGTGTTCTACGTTTATGCAAATGTGATGCATATGTGCTCTGTTCTGTGTTTGGCTACATTCACCATGGCATGTGTTATTAAAAAAAATCTGAAAATGGTATGCCTCCATGTGATGCTTCCAATATACTTAGATATTATTAACAGAGATGCTTCAATAAAGCTAGGGTAACATTACACATAATGTGGCAAACAATAAAGCAAACCTTCATATAACAATACTCTTAAAGGGAACCAGTCACCAGTTTTATGGCCTATAAGCTGCGGCTACCACCAGTGGGCTCTTATATACAGCATTCTAACATACTGTATATAAGAGCCCAGGCTGCTGTGAGAACATAAAAAACACTTTATAATACTCACCTAAACCGGTCGCTGCGGTGCTGGTTGGCCCCTTGGGCGGTGCTGTTCTCCGGGACCGCCGCCTCCGCTCTCGGCCATCTTGTTCCTCCGTCTTCTGAAGCCTGTGTGCATGACGCGTCCACGTAATACACACTCGCCGGCACTGAGGTCCTGCGCAGGCGCACTTTGATCTTCCCTGCTCAGGGCAGATCAAAGTATTGTAGTGCGCCTGTGCAGGACCTCAGTGCCGGCGAGTGTGTATGACGTGGACGCGTCATGCACACAGGCTTCAGAAGACGGAGGAACAAGATGGCCGAGAGAGGAGGCGGCGGTCCCGGAGAACAGCACCGCCCACGGGGCCAACCAGCACCGCAGCGACCAGTTTAGGTGAGTATTATCAAGTGGATCAAGATAATGTTCGCTACGGCAGCGATCACCAAATGTCGCACGAACGACGGGGCGGGTGCTATCGCTAGCGATGTCGTAGCGTGTAAAGCACCCTTTAGATTTCAGCTTACTCTGTCCCCTTAGCCATAACACAGCTATTTGCATACTTACTTTGTGCAATTTGTTTTACATGCACCATAGTTTCCAAAATTTCTTAAGGAAAGGAAAATTATTCTTTTTGTCATTGTCATGAAAAGTAAAGCACGTGAAGCCATAATTATAATTAATGTTAGGAAAGTGTTGCAAGATTGCATGAATTTTCCTAGACGTTTGTCTAAAAATGAAAAATACTTTATGTCATTTTCCCATATGATGCACTTAGCATTTTTTTAAATGTAACTGCCATTTATTTGACAAGTCTTTGTAACATCAAATCAGAGAAATAAGATGTTTTTTTTTCTCCTGCACTGGTCATTCTGTGAATAGAGATTTCAGCTTGCTGAAGGATTAGATAGCTGGTACTGCTCATGGAAGTCTATGGAGATGGGAGAGTAAGGAAGCTTGAGCACACACAGGTATTCTGCTGCAAGTTTACCTGAATCAACAATTATATGTTAAAACCAGGTGCACAGACTGCCAGCAGTTTACCTCCGCTCTAATGTCTGACGTGACATAGCATACTAGTGACTGCCCTTCTAGATCCTATAATGTACTGTTCTCTGATGATGTCTTACTTTTTATTCTGTAATCTGTGACATTTATTTCACAGGAAAAATGATGCCAGCCGTACTAACATGATGTAATAAAAATCATTATTTATCAGAGCATAACCTTGCTTCCTTGCTCTAAGGTTCACTTCTGAGGCTTACAAGCCTTTCATAAGTGAGGTCAGCATGGGCACTCTAACCCATCTTCAGCTATGCAGACTAGTGATGAGCAAATGTACTTGCCACTGCTTGGTACTTGGGCAACGGGGTGCTCAAGATGCTAGTTACGTGATCAAGCATTGAGATGCTCGAGATGCTCATTATTCAATCGAGCTTCAGGGAGCTCAAGATGCTCGTTACTCATTTGAACATTGGGTGCTCGAGACGCTCATTACTAGATCAACCATTGGGGAGCTAAAGATACTTTTTACTCAATCGAGCCTCAGGAAGCACGAGATGCTGTTACTTGATCAAGCATTGGAGTGCTCGAGATGCTCGTTACTCAGTCGAGCATCAGGAAGTTCAAGAAGCGCTTTACTCTATCGAGCATCGGGTAGCTTGAGACACTATTTACTCAATCAAGCATCGGGGAGCTCGAGACGCTCTTTACTTGATTAAGCATCGGGGAGCTTGAGATGCTTATTACATGATCGAGCATCGGGATACTCGAGACACTCAATACTTGATGCTTGAGTCCCCACCCCACATATTCTCTTTCTCTCCCCCCAGGTCTGCTTTTAGGTACTTCCAGAAAAATTCTTGTGCTTGAGTCAAGCCTGTCCAAGTATCCAACCTGCTCAATTTGAGCACCGAGCACTTGAGCATATTAGTGTTTTCTCATCACTAACACTAGAAGTCCCAGAGAGGGGTCATTTAACATTTCTACCAAGACAACCTTATATAGATACACCAAGGGGTATTAACGCCAAAAAAACCCAAAAAGAAACCCCCATAAAATTTAATACTTTATTATATAAATTTCAAAAAGGTGCAAGTAAAAACAGGCTATTCATAGCATACACTTTAGGAGATGGGGCCCCGGGCCAAATTCCCTAGTATCACTCTTCCTGACCGCGGAGGTTGGCACCCTTGTAGATGACGGATTGGCGCCCCCGCTCACCGAGGACTGGTCCTTATGACCCTACACTCAACCTGTAGATGCTGCTGGTCTAGTTAAGGGCCTTACAAAATCCACAGTGATATCATCACATTCATCCAGAATAGTATTCTTTACTCCTCATACCCAGTATATCATACACTTTTTTTTATATTGATATTCGTTGTAGACCACAATGATCAAACAATGATTAAGATAAAGGACAAGGAGTATGGATAATAATAGGACTAAATAGTCAGTTTTAGGGTTATGGCAACATCACCATTCTCCATATGTGTATGCAGCAACAAATGTCCATCACAATCGATGATAGAAAAGGCCAAATGGCCAGTACTGAGCCACATTCAGCAGCTCATTGCCCTTGCCCGACGCGTTTCTCCCCCATAGCGGGCGATTATTTGGAGGTTCATCAGGGGCTGTCCACAATTAGACCACATCCAGATGACACAATTCTGTCAAAGTCATCCACAGAAAAAGAACGGTCCTCCAATGAGATAATTTTACCGATCAGGGATCATGCTGCTCACAGATAAGAAAGCTGGCAATACAATGGCTGATGACAATGGCTGATGACAATGATGTAAAGAAATTGTCCGTGGTTACAGTTCTGCCCTTGTCCATGAATGGTTCCATTAGCCTCATCACTACAGTTTCGGACAGTCTCTCCCCGCTGGGACGACTGGGGTCCTTGCCAAGAAAAGGGGAGGACATTACAGATGTACTTTGATTTCAAGTCACAAGCCACCCAAAACTTGATGCCAAACTTGTCTGGTTTTGTTGCAATGTATTGCAGAAAACAGCAGCGAGTCTTTGACGGGAAAAGCTGTTCATCAATAGTGATGTGTCGACCAGAGTTGTAGGATGCAATGCAGTTGGTGACAAACGATCTCCACACATCGGAGATTGCAGCAAACTTATCGGTCTCCAATCGCTTACTGCGTGTGAACATGTCATCAAAGCGTAGGTGTTGCATGATGTCTTGGGAGTGGTTTTGGGTCATAGTTGCAATGATCCTTGGGTTTGCCAGGTTTGCTGACCAGCTGTCACGTAATGATTAGTGATGAGCGAGCATGCTTGTAACTACTCGGTACTCGCACGAGTATCGCTGTACTCGGGCTGCTCGGCGGGGACCGAGTAATCTCGCGATACTCGTGCTGTACTCGTGGTCTTCATTTCTGCATGTTGGCGCTCTTTTGAGAGCCAGCCCTCATGCAGGGATTGGCTGGCAGACCACTGCAATGCCACAGCCCTGTTAGTTGTGGAATTGCAGTGATTGGCCGGCCTGCACAGCGTGACCGAGCCTTTATACCGGCCGGCGCACTGTGCTCTGCTCACAGCTATCCAGACAGTCAGTGCAGGGAGAGTGTCGCTGATTCAGGGAAAACTTTGCGGCCCTTTATAGCTTTTTCAGTTGCAGGGCTGCAAACAGTGTGACCAAAAGTCCTTCTCAGGACTATTCTAGTTGTATACAGGCAGGCAGGGTATAGCCAGGTCGGAGTACAGTAGCAGAGTCCTTCTCAGGACTATTGTTGCTATATACAGGCAGGGTATAGCCAGGTCTGAATACAGGCTAGTGACCAGAAGAGTCCTTGTCAGGACTATTGTACCAGTATACAGGCAGGCAGGCAGGCAGGGTAGTGGTGACCGTATACCAGCCTTCATCATATCTGGGGCTGGTGTACACAGTGTAAAACAGTCCAGATAGTGTCTGACTTGTCTGTAATTGTCGCTACCCAAAAAAACCTGTTAGGTTCTTATTGCGTCCGTGCTTGGTTTTTAAAACCGCACGTGTGTGCCTGTTGGTGGCAGCGTACAGGTGCACTTGTGTGCAATTTCCACAAACTTTGATATAACGCACAAGTAGTGAATATACACGTCAGCAGTGCACAGCATTGCAAAATGCGCAAGGGCATTGGCAAGGAACAAGGAAGTGGACGTGATGGTGGTGCAGGCAGAGGCCGAGGTCGTGGGCAAGCTCTAATTTCGCCACAACAAATGGCCACATCTAGTCGCTCGCACGTCCTGTCCCAAATTCTTGGGGACCGCAGCAGTACACCGCTCTTGAACCAAGACCAGTGTCAACAGGTTGTTAGTTGGATAGCAGATAATGCTTCCAGTCAGATTGGCACCACCACAAACACTCTGTCTTCCACACGGTCAAGTGTCAGTAGCCGTGATACTGCACCGCACATTTCTGAACCTGATCCTCCTTCCTACCACCAGGCTGAGTACACGTCCTCCTCGGACATTAATGATCCCACACTTGGACACTCGGAAGAGCTGTTCACGTTTCCATTCACACATTCTGGCCTCTCGCCAGCTCATATTGAAGTGGGTCATGAGGAGATCGTCTGTACAGATGGCCAAATATTTGAGCAGCCACGTTCTCACGAAGTTGGCAACGTGTCTCAACAAGTGGTGGACGATGATGAGACACAATTGTCAGGAAGTCAGGAGGAGGAGCAGGGTGCGGAAGAGGAAGACGACGTGGTGGATGATCCAGTAACTGACCCAACCTGGCAGGAGGATATGCAGAGCGAGGACAGCAGTGCACAGGGGGAGGGAGGCGTAGCATCACAACAGGCAGTAAGAAGCAGGGTGGTGGCCCCAGGCAGAAGTCAGGCAACCGTTCCCCGGAACAACACGACGACACAAGGTGCCTGTACAAATGTTAGGTCTTCCCGAGTCTGGCAGTTTTTTAAGTTGGATCCAGATGATTCAAAAAAGGCCATTTGCAACACCTGCCGTGCCAGCATCAGCAGGGGTACCAAAACTAGCAGCCTGACCACCACCAGCATGATCAGGCACATGTCAGCCAAGCACCCGACTTTGTGGGAAGTACAACAGAGTCGAGGAGCAGTGCTTGCTGATGTCACTGCTACGTCTTCGCTGGTTGTGCATGCGAGCCAATCCCCTGTCCATGCTGCCTGCGAACAAGCCTCCTCCACTCCTGCACCTGCAGTTGCCTACGCAGAAAGAACACCATCATCAAGCACGTCCTTGTCCCAGCGCAGCGTTCAGTTATCCATTCAGCAAACCTTTGAACGCAGGCGCAAATACACTGCCAACACCCCACATGCCACAGTTCTAAATGCTAACATTTCGCGACTGCTTGCGCTGGAAATGTTGCCTTTTAGGCTGGTGGAGACAGAAGCATTCCGTGACCTGATGGCGGCAGCTGTCCCACGTTACTCGGTCCCCAGCCGCCACTATTTCTCCTGGTGTGCCGTCCCCGCGTTGCATAACCACGTGTCACAAAACATCACACGTGCCCTGAACAACGCTGTTTCACCCAAGGTCCACCTAACCACAGACACGTGGACAAGTGCTTGTGGGCAAGGCCGCTACATCTCGTTGACGGCACACTGGGTTACTATTGTGGAAGCTGGGACCCAGTCTGAGCGAGGGACGGAACACGTCCTTCCCACACCAAGGTTTGCAGGCCCTACCTCAGTCAGTGTTTCACCCACACTCTACAGCTCCAGAATGTCATGCTCTTCAGCCTCCTCCTCCTCCTGCGCATCCTCATCCACTGTACCCTCCACACCAGTCACAAGCTGGAAGCACTGCAGCACTGCCTCGGCGAAGCGGCAACAGGCTGTGCTGAAGCTAATCTGCATAGGTGACAAACCCCACAATGCAGAAGAGCTGTGGACAGCTCTGAAACAGCAGGCAGATCACTGGCTCACACCTCTGAACCTAAAGCCAGGAAAGGTCGTGTGTGACAATGGCCGGAACCTGGTGGCGGCTTTGAGGCGAGGCCAGCTGACACATGTTCCATGCGTGGCCCATGTGCTCAACCTCGTGGTTCAGCGGTTTCTAAAGTCATACCCAGAGCTGTCTGATCTGCTGGTAAAAGTTCGCCGCCTGTCTGCACATTTTCGAAAGTCACCTACTGCTTCAGCCGGCCTTACCGGCTTTCAGCGCAGTTTGCATCTTCCGGCTCACAGACTGATGTGTGATGTCCCCACGCGTTGGAATTCAACTCTGCACATGTTGGTCAGGATATGTGAGCAGAAGAGGGCAGTTGTTGAGTACCTGCATCACCTAAGCCGTCGGGAAATGGGTCAAACTCCACACATAACACCTGAGGAGTGGAGATGGATGTCAGACCTATGTACCATCCTCCAAAACTTTGAGGACTCCACCAAGATGGTGGGTGGTGATGACGCCATTATTAGCGTCACCATACCGCTACTTTGCCTTCTAAAACGGTCTCTGCTGAAAAACAAACATGATGCATTGCAGGCGGAGCGCGATGAGTTGCAGCAAGAAACAGTAGTGGGTGTGGGTGATAACACACAGCCCAGCCTCGTCTCATCACAACGTGCAGTGGAGGACTATGACGAGGAGGAGGATGAAGACATGGAGCAACTCTCCGGCCAAATTGAGGATATGACATGCACACCAGTCATATCCTCGGTTCAGCGTGGCTGTCCAGAGGACAGGGTAGATGAGGAGGAGGAGGAGGAGGAGGAGGACAGCATGTTCAGTCATCTTGTTGGTCAGGCTACTGAAGTCCTGGCTGTTAAGAGTCTGACGCACATGGCTGACTTTATGGTAAGCTGCCTGTCTCGTGACCCTCGCGTTAAGAACATCTTGGCCGACAATCATTACTGGTTGGTAACACTGTTAGACCCACGCTACAAGGAGAACTTTTTGTCTCTTATTCCCGTGGAGGAGAGGTCAACCAAAATGCAGCAGTTCCAGAAGGCCATAGTCACGGAAGTAGGCAAAGCATTCCCCTCACAAAACGCTAGCGGCATAGGTCAGGAATCAGTGGGCAACCGAGGCGTACAGCCGAGAGAGGCACAAGTCCAATCCGCCAGAGGTAGGGGAACAGTCTTTAAGATGTGGGACAGTTTTCTCAGCCCCTCACGTACCACAGCCCCTGAGGTGCGGGGTAGTGCCACAAGAAATCCTAAGTTTGCCCAGATGCTGAAGGAGTACCTTGCAGATCGAACAACTGTACTCCGACATTCCTCTGTGCCTTACAATTATTGGGTATCCAAGCTGGACACGTGGCATGAATTGTCTCTCTACGCCTTGGAAGTCCTGGCCTGCCCTGCTGCTAGCGTTTTGTCAGAGCGTGTTTTTAGTGCCGCAGGTGGAATCATTACAGATAAACGCACCCGCCTGTCAACTGAAAATGCTGACAGGCTGACTCTGATCAAGATGAACAAGGGTTGGATTGGGCCAGACTTCACCACACCACCAGCAAATGAGAGCGGAATTTAAAGTTTGCCATGTACCTCCACTCACCCATGGGTACACACTTCTGGACTTTGGATAATCGCTGGACTGCTCCTCCTTCTCCTCATGTGCCACCATGATGATGACCGTTACAAATTGCAATACTTAGGCCTTTGTTTCAGGTATACCCCCAGTGGTAAATTTTTTCGCCCATTCTTTGCAAAATGGACATTACAACGACAGGAGACCCGCTCCTTTGCAATGGGAACAATGTTTTGAGGCCCTCATGCACGTCTCTACCCAGGGACAACGTGGAGCCTCCCAATTCTTGGCTGCCCTGCCTAAGGGCTATACTACAATAGACCCACTTCCTTACAATGGGCACTTCAGGTTTACAGGCCATCATGCACGTCTCTATCCAGGGACAATGTGGAGCCTCCCAATTTTTGGCTGCCCTGCCTAAGGGCTATACTATAATACACCCACTTCCTGACAATGGGCACTTCAGGTTTACAGGCCATCATGCACGTCTCTATCCAGGGACAATGTGGAGCCTCCCAATTTTTGGCTGCCCTGCCTAAGGGCTATACTACAATAGACCCACTTCCTTACAATGGGCACTTCAGGTTTACAGGCCATCATGCACGTCTCTATCCAGGGACAACGTGGAGCCTCCCAATTTTTGGCTGCCCTGGCAAAGGGCTATACTAAAATTGACCCACTTCCTTACAATGGGCACTTCAGGTTTACAGGCCATCATGCACGTCTCTATCCAGGGACAATGTGGAGCCTCCCAATTTTTGGCTGCCCTGCCTAAGGGCTATACTACAATAGACCCACTTCCTTACAATGGGCACTTCAGGTTTACAGGCCATCATGCACGTCTCTATCCAGGGACAATGTGGAGCCTCCCAATTTTTGGCTGCCCTGCCTAAGGGCTATACTATAATACACCCACTTCCTGACAATGGACACTTAATGTTTTGAGGCCCTCATGCACGTCTCTACCCAGGGACAACGTGGAGCCTCCCAATTTTTGGCTGCCCTGGCAAAGGGCTATACTAAAATAGACCCACTTCCTTACAATGGGCACTTCAGGTTTACAGGCCATCATGCACGTCTCTATCCAGGGACAATGTGGAGCCTCCCAATTTTTGGCTGCCCTGCCTAAGGGCTATACTACAATAGACCCACTTCCTTACAATGGGCACTTCAGGTTTACAGGCCATCATGCACGTCTCTATCCAGGGACAATGTGGAGCCTCCCAATTTTTGGCTGCCCTGCCTAAGGGCTATACTATAATACACCCACTTCCTGACAATGGACACTTAATGTTTTGAGGCCCTCATGCACGTCTCTACCCAGGGACAACGTGGAGCCTCCCAATTTTTGGCTGCCCTGCCTAAGGGCTATACTACAATAGACCCACTTCCTTACAATGGGCACTTCAGGTTTACAGGCCCTCATGCACGTCTGTATGCAGGGGCATTGGTGAACCTCACAATTTTGGACTGCCCTGGCAAAGGAAAATACTACAAAGACTCACTTCCTCAAAATGGGCACATTAGACTCAAGAGGCCTTCATGTACGTCTCTTCTCAGGGACATCGGAGTGCCACACAATGTTTTCACGTAAAATCTTTCATGTATTAATCTCAAAAAGTAACATACACCAGCTCTATCTCACTATTGGGTATGTGCCCTTAACATTTCCGCCATGAAAAATCATTTTGGGGTCATTTTGGAAGGTTTTCTGGTGAGTCCGTAAAAATGGCGTAAAACGCGGACAAAATTGTTCACAGCTGTGACTTTTCAGTGATAAATGCTTCAAGGGGTCTTCCCCATGCTGTTGCCATGTCATTTGAGCACTCTTCTGAGACTTTTGTGACATTTTTAGGGTTTCTCCATGCTGTCGGGGGGTCATTTCACAAAAATACTCGGGTCTCCCATAGGATAACATTGGGCTCGTTGCTCGGGCCGAGTACACGAGTATCTTGGGAGGCTCGGCCCGAGCTTCGAGCACCCGAGCTTTTTAGTACTCGCTCATCACTAGTAATGATGGAACCTTGGTCACCCCCCGCAAGATAATGTCTGAAATAAATGCCATTAGTTCCGGAAGACCCATGAACCAATCCACCTGCTCCGTGTGACGTGCATGTTGAGTAGTCAAGAGTGATAAAACAAAGGAAGCTCTGAAGGCGACTCTGGACACTTTGTCTGGCCTTAGCACTTGGCTCTCTATCTGTAGGGTACGGTTCTATTGGGGTGAAATGGAGACCTTTCCCTACTTGTACTTCAGGCCACACTGTGCTACAGTTAGGTCCAGAAATATTTGGACAGTGACACAATTTTCGCGAGTTGGGCTCTGCATGCCACCACATTGAAATGAAATCTCTACAACAGAATTCAAGTGCAGATTGTAACGTTTATTTGAAGGTTTGAACAAAAATATCTGATAGAAATTGTAGGAATTGTACACATTTCTTTACAAACACTCCCCATTTTAGGAGGTCAAAAGTAATTGGACAAATAAACCAAACCCAAACAAAATATTTTTATTTTCAATATTTTGTTGCGAATCCTTTGGAGGCAATCACTGCCTTAAGTCTGGAACCCATGGACATCACCAAATGCTGGGTTTCCTCCTTCTTAATGCTTTGCTAGGCCTTTACAGCCGCAGCCTTCATGTCTTGCTTGTTTGTGGGTCTTTCCGTCTTAAGTCTGGATTTGAGCAAGTGAAATGCATGCTCAATTGGGTTAAGAGCTGGTGATTGACTTGGCCATTGCAGAATGTTACACTTTTTTGCACTCATGAACTCCTGGGTAGCTTTGGCTGTATGCTTGGGGTCATTGTCCATCTGTACTATGAAGTGCCGTCCGATCAACTTTGCGGCATTTGGCTGAATCTGGGCGGAAAGGATATCCCAGTACACTTCAGAATTCATCCGGCTACTCTTGTCTGCTTTTATGTCATCAATAGTGATGAGCGAGCATGCTTGTCACTACTCGGTACTCGCACGAGTATCGCTGTACTCGGGCTGCTCGGCGGGGACCGAGTAATCTCGCGATACTCGTGCTGTACTCGTGGTCTTCATTTCTGCATGTTGGCGCTCTTTTGAGAGCCAGCCCTCATGCAGGGATTGGCTGGCAGACCACTGCAATGCCATAGCCCTGTTAGTTGTGGAATTGCAGTGATTGGCCGGCCTGCACAGCGTGACCGAGCCTTTATATCGGCCGGCGCGCTGTGCTCTGCTCACAACTATCCAGACAGTCAGTGCAGGGAGAGTGTCGCTGATTCAGGGAAAGCTTTGCGGCCCTTTATAGTTAGTTCCGGAGCAGGGCTGCAAACAGTGTGACCAGAAGTCCTTCTCAGGACTATTCTAGTTGTATACAGGCAGGCAGGGTATAGCCAGGTCGGAGTACAGTAGCAGAGTCCTTCTCAGGACTATTGTTGCTATATACAGGCAGGGTATAGCCAGGTCGGAATACAGGCTAGTGACCAGAAGAGTCCTTGTCAGGACTATTGTAGCAGTATACAGGCAGGCAGGCAGGGTAGTGGTGACCGTATACCAGCCTTCATCATATCTGGGGCTGGTGTACACAGTGTAAAACAGTCCAGATAGTGTCAGACTTCTCCGTAATTGTCGCTCCTAAAAACCAGTTAGGTTCTTATTGCGTCCGTGCTTGCATTTAAAAACAGCACGTGTGTGGCAGTCGGTGGCAGCGTACAGGTGCGCGTTTTGCACAAACTATTATATAACGCACAAGTCTAGTGTATAATACACGTCAGTCAGCAGTGTCTGATAGTGTCAGACTTCTCCGTAATTGTCGCTCCTAAAAACCAGTTAGGTTCTTATTGCGTCCGTGCTTGCATTTAAAAACAGCACGTGTGTGGCAGTCGGTGGCAGCGTACAGGTGCGCGTTTTGCACAAACTATTATATAACGCACAAGTCTAGTGTATAATACACGTCAGTCAGCAGTGTCTGATAGTGTCAGACTTCTCAGTAATTGTCGCTCCTAAAAACCAGTTAGGTTCTTATTGCGTCCGTGCTTGCATTTAAAAACAGCACGTGTGTGGCAGTCGGTGGCAGGGTACAGGTGCGCGTTTTGCACAAACTATTATATAACGCACAAGTCTAGTGTATAATACACGTCAGTCAGCAGTGTCTGATAGTGTCAGACTTCTCCGTAATTGTCGCTCCTAAAAACCAGTTAGGTTCTTATTGCGTCCGTGCTTGCATTTAAAAACAGCACGTGTGTGGCAGTCGGTGGCAGCGTACAGGTGCGCGTTTTGCACAAACTATTATATAACGCACAAGTCTAGTGTATAATACACGTCAGTCAGCAGTGTCTGATAGTGTCAGACTTCTCAGTAATTGTCGCTCCTAAAAACCAGTTAGGTTCTTATTGCGTCCGTGCTTGCATTTAAAAACAGCACGTGTGTGGCAGTCGGTGGCAGCGTACAGGTGCGCGTTTTGCACAAACTATTATATAACGCACAAGTCTAGTGTATAATACACGTCAGTCAGCAGTGTCTGATAGTGTCAGACTTCTCAGTAATTGTCGCTCCTAAAAACCAGTTAGGTTCTTATTGCGTCCGTGCTTGCATTTAAAAACAGCACGTGTGTGGCAGTCAGTGGCAGCGTACAGGTGCGCGTTTTGCACAAACTATTATATAACGCACAAGTCTAGTGTATAATACACGTCAGTCAGCAGTGTCTGATAGTGTCAGACTTCTCAGTAATTGTCGCTCCTAAAAACCAGTTAGGTTCTTATTGCGTCCGTGCTTGCATTTAAAAACAGCATGTGTGTGGCAGTCGGTGGCAGCGTCAGGCTCCATATTGTCCCTGGATAGAGACGTGCATGATGGCCTGTAAACATGAAGTGCCCATTGTAAGGAAGTGGGTCTATTGTAGTATAGCCCTTAGGCAGGGCAGCCAAAAATTGGGAGGCTCCACGTTGTCCCTGGATAGAGACGTGCATGAGGGCCTGTAAACCTGAAGTGCCCATTGGAAGGAAGTGGGTCTATTGTAGTATAGCCCTTAGGCAGGGCAGCCAAAAATTGGGAGGCTCCACGTTGTCCCTGGGTAGAGACGTGCATGAGGGCCTGTAAACCTGAAGTGCCCATTGGAAGGAAGTGGGTCTATTGTAGTATAGCCCTTAGGAAGGGCAGCCAAAAATTGGGAGGCTCCACGTTGTCCCTGGGTAGAGACGTGCATGAGGGCCTCAAAACATTGTTCCCATTGCAAAGGAGCGGGTCTCCTGTCGTTGTAATGTCCATTCTGCAAAGAATGGGCGAAAAAATTTACCACTGGGGGTATACCTGAAACAAAGGCCTAAGTATTGCAATTTGTAACGGTCATCATCATGGTGGCGCATGAGGAGAAGGAGGAGCAGTCCAGCGATTATCCAAAGTCCAGAAGTGTGTACCCATGGGTGAGTGGAGGTACATGGCAAACTTTAAATTCCGCTCTCATTTGCTGGTGGTGTGGTGAAGTCTGGCCCAATCCAACCCTTGTTCATCTTGATCAGAGTCAGCCTGTCAGCATTTTCAGTTGACAGGCGGGTGCGTTTATCTGTAATGATTCCACCTGCGGCACTAAAAACACGCTCTGACAAAACGCTAGCAGCAGGGCAGGCCAGGACTTCCAAGGCGTAGAGAGCCAATTCATGCCACGTGTCCAGCTTGGATACCCAATAATTGTAAGTCACAGAGGAATGTCGGAGTACAGTTGTTCGATCTGCAAGGTACTCCTTCAGCATCTGGGCAAACTTAGGATTTCTTGCCCTCAGGGGCTGTGGTACGTGAGGGGCTGAGAAAACTGTCCCACATCTTAAAGACTGTTCCCCTACCTCTGGCGGATTGGACTTGTGCCTCTCTCGGCTGTACGCCTCGGTTGTCCACTGATTCATGACCTATGCCGCTAGCGTTTTGTGAGGGGAATGCTTTGCCTACTTCCGTGACTATGGCCTTCTGGAACTGCTGCATTTTGCCTGACCTCTCCGCCTCGGGAATAAGAGACATAAAGTTCTCCTTTTAGCGTGGGTCTAACAGTGTTACCAACCAGTAATGATTGTCGGCCAAGATGTTCTTAACGCGAGGGTCACGAGACAGGCAGCTTACCATAAAGTCAGCCATGTGTGCCAGACTCTTAACAGCCATCACTTCAGTATCCTGACCAACACGATGACTGAACATGCTGTCCTCCTCCTCCTCCTCCTCATCATCTACCCTGTCTTCTGGCCAGCCACGCTGAACCGAGGATATGACTGCATGTCATATCCTCAATTTGGCCAGAGAGTTGCTCCATGTCTTCATCCTCCTCCTCGTCATAGTCCTCCACTGCACGTTGTGATGAGACGAGGCTGGGCTGTGTGTTATCATCACCCACACCCACTACTGTTTCTTGCTCAAACTCATCGCGCTCCGCCTGCAATGCATCATGGTTGTTTTTTGAGCAGAGACCATTTTAGAAGGCAGAGAAGCGGTATGGTGACGCTAATAATGTCGTCATCGCCGCTCACCATCTTGGTGGAGTCCTCAAAGTTTTGGCGGATGGTGCATAGGTCGGACATCCATCTCCACTCCTCAGGTGTTATGTGTGGAGTTTGACCCATTTCCCGACGGCTTAGGTGATGCAGGTACTCAACAACTGCCCTCTTCTGCTCACATATCCTGACCAACTTGTGCAGAGTTGAATTCCAATGCGTGGGGACATCACACACCAGTCTGTGTGCCGGAAGATGCAAACGGCGTCTTAAGCCGGCAAGGCCGGCTGAAGCAGTAGGTGACTTTCGAAAATGTGCAGACAGGCGGCGAACTTTTACCAGCAGATCAGACAGCTCTGAGTATGACTTTAGAAACCGCTGAACCACGAGGTTGAGCACATGGGCCACGCATGGAACATGTGTCAGCTGGCCTCGCCTCAAAGCCGCCACCAGGTTCCGGCCATTGTCACACACGACCTTTCCTGGCTTTAGGTTCAGAGTTGTGAGCCAGTGATCTGCCTGCTGTTTCAGAGCTGTCCACACCTCTTCTGCATTGTGGGGTTTGTCACCTATGCAGATTAGCTTCAGCACTGCCTGTTGCCGCTTCGCCGAGGCAGTGCTGCAGTGCTTCTGTGTCGCCCTGGACAAGCCAGGGGCCACAGAGCACAACACTTAAACACCCCACACTCCCTGCAGGCATATCATAGTCAAAACACAAAATCCTTGTTGCCTTCCCCAGGGGCTGTTGTCCACACCAGGGTGTGGAGCCAGGCGGTTGGTCTCCACCCACCGAGGAGGAGGGAAAACACAGGCAGTGAGAGTTAAGCTAAGGAAGTGGAAGGAGGAAAGTAGTAGAGAGGAGAAAAGTGACAGCAAAGAGCCTGAAGTTGGTCCGGGTGTGTGGCCCGGACAGGACAGCAAGGTTGGCAGGATGTGGTGACCGTCTGCAGTGGAGGCCGATTGGAGTCTGCCGTAAGGACCGTGGACGGGTGGTGACCCGGCCGTACCGGACCGGTATACAAAGAGAAGCCAGCACCATTGGCAGAGGACTTTCGGATCCCGGCAAGGCTTGGTGTCGCCGTGAATTTGGAAAATCCGTTAGTGAAGGGAACCTCAGGGTTTCCAAACAGCCAAGTCCAGATAGAAGGCAACCGTACAACCGTGAAGGGGAGACACAGCCACCGCCAAGGGCAACCGTCTCCCAGGGCCAGCGCCTGTGGGCAAAAGGGGCTCCTCCGGCCCATATCCAGGTCGGGGAGCGGGTTACCGTTGGGAAACCATCACTACCAACACTTAACTTAGGTGCAGGGAGAGACAGTCATCACTAACCTGCAGGGAGGAACAACCGCAGCCGTCCGAGTGACCCGTCCATCCAGCCACTTGTTTAACCGTGAACTGTGTCATCATCATTGGGCTGAGTGAGTACCTCCGTGCCGTGCGGCACAGCGCTGCCCCTGCGACCCTGCACCTCATCAGGCCCCGCAACCCGCCTGTCATCCATGTCTACCCCATCACCAGGCCCCGGGACAACCAACCCCCCTACCCACGGAGGGGAGAAATAACAACAAAGCTGCTCCCTGTCACAGGCTCCCGGGATCCCCGTCCAGAGCAGCGGTGGTGTCCACACAATCACCACAACCGTGGGTGGCGTCACGGACAATATCCCCAAAACCCAAACCACCCCTTTTCACTCACGGGCGAGTAGCGCCGCTCGAGTCCCCGGGATCCGGCCATCGCTCGAGCCAACGAGCAGCAGCAGCCGTAGAGCAGCGTCAGCCGGACCCGAGCAGTGGGAGAGCGCACCGTCCCCTCCTCCGCCCGCGACACTTCCAGCTTGGGACTGGTGTGGAGGGTAAAGTGGATCAGGATGCGCAGGAGGAGGAGGAGGCTGAGGAGCATGACATTCCGGAGCTGTAGAGTGTGTGTGAAACCCTGACTGAGGTAGGGCCTGCAAAACTTGGTGTGTGAAGGACGTGTTCCGTCCCTCGCTCAGACTGGGTCCCAGCTTGCACAATATTAACCCAGTGTGACGTCAACGAGATGTAGCGGCCTTGCCCACATGCACTTGTCCACGTGTCTGTGGTTAGGTGGACTTTGGCTGAAACAGCGTTGTTCAGGGCACGTGTGATGTTTTGTGACACGTGGTTATGCAATGCGGGGACGGCACACCGGGAGAAATAGTGGCGGCTGTGGACCGAGTAACGTGGGACAGCTGCCACCATCAGGTCGCGGAATGCTTCTGTCTCAACCAGCCTAAAAGGCAACATTTCCAGCGCAAGCAGTCGCGAAATGTTAGCATTTAGAACTGTGGCATGTGGGGTGTTGGCAGTGTATTTGCGCCTGCGTTCAAAGGTTTGCTGAATGGATAACTGAACGTTGCGCTGGGACAAGGACGTGCTTGATGATGGTGTTCTTTCTGCGTAGGCAACTGCAGGTGCAGGAGTGGAGGAGGCTTGTTCGCAGGCAGCATGGACAGGGGATTGGCTCGCATGCACAACCAGCGAAGACGTAGCAGTGACATCAGCAAGCACTGCTCCTGGACTCTGTTGTACTTCCCACAAAGTCGGGTGCTTGGCTGACATGTGCCTGATCATGCTGGTGGTGGTCAGGCTGCTAGTTTTGGTACCCCTGCTGATGCTGGCATGGCAGGTGTTGCAAATGGCCTTTTTAGAATCATCTGGAGCCAACTTAAAAAACTGCCAGTGTCAGAATACCGGGTTTTCCAGTTTTCTTTTGAAAGAGCTTGCCCTTTGTTAACATGGAGTTTTCTGTTCTGTTGCCCTACTTCCTGTCCATCTGTTTAAAAGCTGCCCCTAAAGCTTAGTCCAGTGCCTGAGTATACTGCTTCCTGTGTGCTCCTGCCCTGCTGCTTTTGGTTCCTGATTGTTATTCGGATCCTCTTGGAAAACAACCGACACCGACTCTGGACTTCATCTGGTATCATCTAGCTGTCCCGGACTCCGTTTGCCGTCTTTGGTCGGCACTTCTGCCCGGTTCCTTCCGTTTAATACCACTCTGGACTCACATCACGTACGGACATTTTTGGACTTACCTATTGCCCTTTTGTGTCCTGGCTGCTGCGCATTTAGGGCTTCTGGGGTGATTGCCAGACAGTCCCTGTATAGGGGTTCGCTCTTGGTGGTCTCCCTGGGGGAGTCCGGTGCGCGGTCCCGGGAATTCCCTTTCGCTCCGTCCCTGGAAGGTATTTCCTGTATTTATGTTCTACTGTGATTTTGTTCTGTTTATGTACATATTTGCTGGTTGCATATTATAAACGTCTTGCACCAAGAACTCGTCTCTGGTTGTCATTGCCCTAACGCAATCGAAATCCTCAATACATACAATAGTATTACAGCCAGACTCGGGAAGACCTAACATTTGTACAGGCACCTTGTGTCGTGTTGTTCCGGGGAACAGTTGCCTGACGTCTGCCTGGGGCCACCACTCTGCTTCTTACTGCCTGTTGTGATGCTACGCCTCCCTCCCCCTGTGCACTGCTGTCCTCGCTCTGCATATCCTCCTGCCAGGTTGGGTCAGTTACTGGATCATCCACCACGTCGTCTTCCTCTTCCGCACCCTGCTCCTCCTCCTGACTTCCTGACAATTGTGTCTCATCATCGTCCACCCCTTGTTGAGACACGTTGCCAACTTCGTGAGAACGTGGCTGCTCAAATATTTGGGCATCTGTACATACAATCTCGTCATGGCCCACTTCAACAGGAGCTGGCGAGAGGCCAGAATTTGTGAATGGAAACGTGAACGAACAGCTCTTCCGAGTGTCCAAGTGTGGGATCAGTAATGTCCGTGGACGTGTACTCGGCCTGGTGGTAGGAAGGAGGATCAGGTTCTGAAATGTGCGGTGCAGTATCACGGCTACTGACACTTGACCGTGTGGAAGACAGAGTGTTTGTGGTGGTGCCAATCTGACTGGAAGCATTATCCGCTATCCAACTAACAACCTGTTGACACTGGTCTTGGTTCAAGAGCGGTGTACTGCTGCGGTCCCCAAGAATTTGGGACAGGACGTGCGAGCGACTAGATGTGGCCCTTTGTTGTGGCGAAATTAGAGCTTGCACACAACCTCGGTCTCTGCCTGCACCACCATCACGTCCACTTCCTTGTTCGTTGACAACGCCCTTGCGCATTTTGCAATGCTGTGCTGATGTGTATTCACTAGACTTGTGCGTTATATCCAAGTTTTTGCAAAACTCACACAAATGCAGCAGAAAGCTGCCACCAACAGGCACACACGTGCGGTTTTTAAATGCAAGCACGGAGGCACTAAGAACCTAACAGGTCTCTATCCAGGGACAACGTGGAGCCTCCCAATTTTTGGCTGCCCTGCCTAAGGGCTATACTACAATAGACCCACTTCCTTACAATGGGCACTTCAGGTTTACAGGCCATCATGCACGTCTCTATCCAGGGACAATGTGGAGCCTCCCAATTTTTGGCTGCCCTGCCTAAGGGCTATACTATAATACACCCACTTCCTTACAATGGGCACTTCAGGTTTACAGGCCCTCATGCACGTCTCTATCCAGGGACAACGTGGAGCCTCCCAATTTTGGGCTGCCCTACCTAAGGGCTATACTACAATAGACCCACTTCCTTACAATGGGCACTTCAGGTTTACAGGCCATCATGCACGTCTCTATCCAGGGACAATGTGGAGCCTCCCAATTTTTGGCTGCCCTGCCTAAGGGCTATACTATAATACACCCACTTCCTTACAATGGGCACTTCAGGTTTACAGGCCCTCATGCACGTCTCTATCCAGGGACAACGTGGAGCCTCCCAATTTTGGGCTGCCCTGCCTAAGGGCTATACTACAATAGACCCACTTCCTTACAATGGGCACTTCAGGTTTACAGGCCATCATGCACGTCTCTATCCAGGGACAATGTGGAGCCTCCCAATTTTTGGCTGCCCTGCCTAAGGGCTATACTATAATACACCCACTTCCTTACAATGGGCACTTCAGGTTTACAGGCCCTCATGCACGCCTCTATCCAGGGACAATGTGGAGCCTCCCAATTTTTGGCTGCCCTGCCTAAGGGCTATACTATAATACACCCACTTCCTTACAATGGGCACTTCAGGTTTACAGGCCCTCATGCACGTCTCTATCCAGGGACAACGTGGAGCCTCCCAATTTTTGGCTGCCCTGCCTAAGTGCTATACTACAATAGACCCACTTCCTTACAATGGGCACTTCAGGTTTACAGGCCCTCATGCACGTCTCTATCCAGGGACAACGTGGAGCCTCCCAATTTTTGGCTGCCCTGCCTAAGGGCTATACTACAATAGACCCACTTCCTTACAATGGGCACTTCAGGTTTACAGGCCATCATGCACGTCTCTATCCAGGGACAATGTGGAGCCTCCCAATTTTTGGCTGCCCTGCCTAAGGGCTATACTATAATACACCCACTTCCTTACAATGGGCACTTCAGGTTTACAGGCCCTCATGCACGTCTCTATCCAGGGACAACGTGGAGCCTCCCAATTTTGGGCTGCCCTGCCTAAGGGCTATACTACAATAGACCCACTTCCTTACAATGGGCACTTCAGGTTTACAGGCCATCATGCACGTCTCTATCCAGGGACAATGTGGAGCCTCCCAATTTTTGGCTGCCCTGCCTAAGGGCTATACTATAATACACCCACTTCCTGACAATGGACACTTAATGTTTTGAGGCCCTCATGCACGTCTGTATGCAGGGGCATTGGTGAACCTCACAATTTTGGACTGCCCTGGCAAAGGAAAATACTACAAAGACTCACTTCCTCAAAATGGGCACATTAGACTCAAGAGGCCTTCATGTACGTCTCTTCTCAGGGACATCGGAGTGCCACACAATGTTTTCACGTAAAATCTTTCATGTATTAATCTCAAAAAGTAACATACACCAGCTCTATCTCACTATTGGGTATGTGCCCTTAACATTTCCGCCATGAAAAATCATTTTGGGGTCATTTTGGAAGGTTTTCTGGTGAGTCCGTAAAAATGGCGTAAAACGCGGACAAAATTGTTCACAGCTGTGACTTTTCAGTGATAAATGCTTCAAGGGGTCTTCCCCATGCTGTTGCCATGTCATTTGAGCACTCTTCTGAGACTTTTGTGCCATTTTTAGGGTTTCTCCATGCTGCCGGGGGGTCATTTCACAAAAATACTCGGGTCTCCCATAGGATAACATTGGGCTCGTTGCTCGGCCCGAGTACACGAGTATCTTGGGAGGCTCGGCCCGAGCTTCGAGCACCCGAGCTTTTTAGTACTCGCTCATCACTAGTCATCAATAAACACAAGTGACCCAGTGCCATTGAAAGCCATGCATGCCCATGCCATCACGTTGCCTCCACCATGTTTTACAGAGGATGTGGTGTGCCTTGGATCATGTGCCGTTCCCTTTCTTCTCCAAACTTTTTTCTTCCCATCATTCTGGTACAGGTTGATCTTTGTCTCATCTGTCCATAGAATACTTTTCCAGAACTGAGCTGGCTTCATGAGGTGTTTTTCAGCAAATTTAACTGTGGCCTGTCTATTTTTGGAATTGATGAATGGTTTGCATCTAGATGTGAACCCTTTGTATTTACTTTCATGGAGTCTTCTCTTTACTGTTGACTTAGAGACAGATACACCTACTTCACTGAGAGTGTTCTGGACTTCAGTTGATGTTGTGAACGGGTTCTTCTTCACCAAAGAAAGTATGCGGCGATCATCCACCACTGTTGTCATCCGTGGACGCCCAGGCCTTTTTGAGTTCCCAAGCTCACCAGTCAATTCCTTTTTTCTCAGAATGTACCCGACTGTTGATTTTGCTACTCCAAGCATGTCTGCTATCTCTCTGATGGATTTTTTCTTTTTTTTCAGCCTCAGGATGTTCTGCTTCACCTCAATTGAGAGTTCCTTAGACCGCATGTTGTCTGGTCACAGCAACAGCTTCCAAATGCAAAACCACACACCTGTAATCAACTCCAGACCTTTTAACTACTTCATTGATTACAGGTTAATGAGGGAGACGCCTTCAGAGTTAATTGCAGCCCTTAGAGTCCCTTGTCCAATTACTTTTGGTCCCTTGAAAAAGAGGAGGCTATGCATTACAGAGCTATGATTCCTAAACCCTTTCTCCGATTTGGATGTGAAAACTCTCATATTGCAGCTGGGAGTGTGCACTTTCAGCCCATATTATATATATAATTGTATTTCTGAACATGTTTTTGTAAACAGCTAAAATAACAAAACTTGTGTCACTGTACAAATATTTCTGGACCTAACTGTATCTTTTGCGTACCTGTCGCTACAGCAAAATTATGAAAATGACCGACACTACACAGATCACCAATTTACGATGCTTTTGCGATCGTTTATCGGTGCATCTAGGCTTTACACATTGCGACATCGTTACTAGCGCCGGATGTGTGTCACTTTCGATTTGACCCCGACTATTTCACAGTAGCGATGTCGCAATGTGCAAAGTACCCCTAAGGGTCATTTGACCCTCTTTCAGGACTTCATGGGGGAGATCAAAATTTCTGGGACTTCTAGTGCTAATGCAGACCTTTTTACAACAAGCTGCCATGCATTATTTGTTCTGACACCTTTCTAGAATGGCCAGCATTCACTATTCAGAAATGTGTGCTTTACTAGCTCTTCTGTAGAATTTTACTAGATAGTCTAACCTTCTTTCCCCACACACATCAATGAACCTTGGAGACCTGTGACACTGTTGTTGGTCATCACTCTTGGTAATTACATACTGAGAAAATGCTCTAAACCTGTAATTTTATCATTGCAGAGTCTCATCTGCTTGTCCATTTTTCTGCCTCTAACTCAACAGCTTCCAGAACTGACTGTTCATTAGTTGTCTCTTTACGAGACTTTATGGCATTTTATTGTTCAAAAAAAAAAAGTTTTTGTAATGTATACATTATCTCAATGAAATGACTACCTCTATCTCTAGAGAACCAAAAGTGGTTTTATATGAACTTATCATGTTAGCATATCAGTTAGGTTTCTTTTTCTGTGCAGGACCCACTCTGACTGTTACCCAACAGTGTAATAAAAAATTTGGGAAAAAAAAATTGGGTACATCCACTTATAAAACAAAAATACTGTATTTTTTGTTTTATAAGATACGCTGGTTTATAAGTACATACCCTAAGTATACAGGAGGAAAATAGTTAAAAAATGTCATTGTTAAAATGGGGGTCCGTCTTATAATCTTAGTGTGTCTTATAATAGCTCACCAAGGGTGAGCGGCGGTGGTGGATCGGCTCAGGAGGGTCACAGGAGGCATGGTTGGTGATAAGAAAGAAGAAATGGTTGGTGATGCTACGGCCATGGAAGAGTGGGTGTCGTGACTCAGGTGGGTCAGTGGACGAAGGGTCAGCGTTGCTGCGGGCTCGGAGGAGGGAATGTCGCAGCTCAGGAAGGTCAGTGATACTACAGGCTCAAGGGTATCGTGGTGGCGTCGGGCTCCATTGATCGGCCAGCGTGCTGCAGGCTCCATTGATCTACCGGCGGTTGACATGATGGACTTCAAGAAAATGGCCGCGGAGGCGGCACATGCACAGATTGGCCTCTGTGGCCTTTTTCGTGAAGTCTATCGCGTTAAATTCCGGCAGTTCGATAGTACAAACTGCAATACTCCGCGGGCTCGCAGTTATCACCAACCCTCTGTCCTGTGCCCTCCTGAGTCTCACCACTGTACTAACACTCCCCCCTGAGCCCTGAGTCGTAAGCGACCCTGTGCCACTACCACCACCCCGGTAAGGCATATCCGGATTATAAGATGCACTCCCATTTTTCCTCCAATTTTTGGGGGAGGGGGAGTGTGTCTTATAATCCGTAAAATATGGAAATCCTTTATTAAAGTAGCATTAAAACATGTTCTGTTGGCTTGTAAAATCCATCTCTGGAGATGGATGTTACACTCCAAAGGAACATGCTTTAATGGAACTTTAATAAAGGATTATCAGTGGATGTTTCCAGCCATGTACATCCTCGTACAAGTCTGGATTATTTTGTCTAAATATAAACTTGTGCTCTAGCTCATAAATGTGAGGTGAGTGGAGCATTAGTTGACAGGTGCTTTGTAGTATTGGTGCCAATTAGCATCCTTTGTCTCTTAGAATTGTTTTCATCAAAAAGAGCTACTGCAGTTGATAATGGGGCATGCCATACTTAGGGTGGCTCCATAGATTTGAACCATTTTTTCCTCTAACAGACATTATATTGTAGATGCAAACATAATACTAAATAGTGATTTATGCCCCTGATTTTGTTCTTTATGTACAGTACAATGTGGATGACCAGTATGTTCAGTAGTCCAGCCTAGCTATGTTTGGGGGTGCTCTTGATATCAGTCTTCTGCTTGCTACATAAGAAAAGTTCTTAAGCTCAAAATTGAAGATTAAATAAGTCTCCAGATCAATAAATATATAATAATGAATCTGTAGATCATATGCAAATAGTTTTGTGAACATATTGTAATGTGTATACTTCATTAGTGTCCTCCCATGACAGATACTCTCCAAACCCTCTGTATGAATGTTGGGCTCTCATAGAGAATGGGTCATTGATTGTTAACCAGTCACAGGCTGCATTCCTGACTCAGATTTTGCATAGTCCCGTGAGGCCTGTGGTGGGGAGGGTAACGCTTCTAACAGGACTGCAGAAAAATGTCAGTATAAAATTAAGCAATTTATTTTATCTCCAATGCTCATATCTGGAAATGTCATTGTGGATGGTTAGTGGTCCCTGCTGCCTGCTTTAAACCAGCTGTGTTTGCAAGCAGTATACAATATGTTGAGGAGTCTTTGTAAACTCAGTGTTACCTATGAATTGTATATTTATATGTTGCAGAAAACTGGTAGCCATATACATAATCTTAAGCTATAACCATTACTTCTGAATCTGTCCTGTGCGTCTACCATCCTACAGACCAGCTCCTGATATATCCAGGCAATGTAAGCTATGCATTGGGACACTTTGCGAGTTTATGTCTCATGACATTGCTCTCTATTTGCCGATATTTTTATTCCAAAATCAGCAACACTTTTCCAGATTGAACCCTTTCCTTGATTTATGCAGCAGGATTGTGACACCTTTGGCAGTTGCCGACCCTTTTGCCCCCTAAAAAATGATTGCCTTTGTATGCTTTAGAGGTGAAAAATAAAAGCTGTCATCTCCATGCGATGACATCTGCAGATGGTGATCCATTTCTGTTTTTACTAAATCTGCCTATGAATCATTGCTTCTGGGAAATAAAACTTCAGGGCAGCTGAGAGTATATTGAGATACTGAATGTGTAACACCAATACTATTGGGAATGCATTGACATTCATGTGCTGTGAGATCTCATATTGGCTGCAGGTAAAAGATAAGTTTGATACAATGAACGGGAAGCGGGTTTCCTTGGTTACGTACCATTTCTAGGCAATAAGGAATGTTTGTTAAGCGTTTGGAAGGGGCCGATTTGCTTGACTGTTAAACAATGGAAATGACCTAGAGAGGAGAAGTGCAAATTTTCTTCATTTCTATAACAACCCAAAAAAAAAAGTAATATAACCCTTCAAAGCACTCTTAGGTAACTGATATGGAATATTAATAAAGATGACTGTAGAATACAATGGCCCCAAAATGTGTTATGTTACCCCACCACCTATCATATAGAATATATAATATTGGTGTCTTGTTATGGCACAGTAAAGTACCAAAAAGCCTGCACATTCCTTTATGTGTAAGGTAATAGGAAAATACATCAGCTCACCAGCTTAGGAGATGCCATGGTGAAAATCGGTGCACAGAACTCCAGTCCGACCTCCTGGATGGGAAATGCCATGTAAGAAAAAGGGTAGATATGTCCAGCACTCGCTAAAAGGGAAATCTAAAATATAAAACATCTTGTTTATTAGAGATTGTTCAAAAGTCATGATGATTAAGAGGTTATACAGCTTGAAACGCGTAGACCGGTTCTACATCTGTTTTTTATATCTACGTTTAACCATCGCTAATACACATGATGTTTTACATTTTCGATTTCCCTTTTTGCGAGTGCTGGACATACCGAACCTTTTTCTTATGTGACACTATTTTTATGCCCATCAAATATTGACCGCTTACTCTAAGGATTGGCCATTAATTTTAAATATGCTTTGTGATGTTGTTTTTTGTGCCAATTGACAATCGTTAAATCCATACTCCACTGGCGTCAACATAAAGAAAACTATAAACAGTAGTGTCACTATTCCTATGTGCAGAACATTCTATATTGTTCTGCTATGCTCTCCTGCAGAGCTGGTAGATATTGCCTATAATCAAGAAGGTGAGCTGGATTTTTCTCAAATATATTGCCTATGGTGCAGAGCGTTTTGCAGGATGAATGCTCTGCTGACTGTTTCACAGTACTGGGTTTCACTCTAGTCCTGGGAGGTGCTCTCACAGATGCTTTTCGTTCCTGGTGATTTCTCTGCTTCATTAGAGAGCGTGTTAGCGCAGGACTCTGCCAGTCGTACTTCCTGTTTACAGTTGTGCTGTTGGCTCCCATGGTGCTTAGTGTTCAGATCTTGGTCTATCGACTCCGGACTGTTGTTTACCCATCTCTGCCTGTCCTCCCCTGTTTCTGTTGTGACTTCTCGGCTTCTGACTTCGAACTTCCTCCTGACCACGTCCGCCTGCTCCCTGTATTTCGTACATACTCTCCTGGAACCCTGACCTTCCTGCTTGTATCTTGTCCTCGTCTCTGTCTGCCCCCTCCCCCACGTACTGTCATGCCCTCTTGGTTTATGATCTCGGCCTGTCTGACTACCGCTCCATTTACTTCATACAAGTAGTGTCTAGCGCCACCTTGTGACAGTCACTACGTAGAGTAATGAAATAGATAACAGAATAGTGTAATGTTTTATGCTTTTCTGTCCATCTTCTCGCACTTTGATCTGTAAATTTTGTTTTGCATTACATTAATACCAGTGGAGTCATTATTGAAGAACTGATGCAAAACCACTAATGCAGGTTCCCACAACTTAACAAAAAATATGTAATTGAATACATGTTTATTTATCTGTATTACCATGTTAACACATTGTAAATTTTGTCAGGATTTAGGCAGCAAATAGAAACAGTCAAACAATGTCCTCCATAATAATATGATGCTTTTTACAGTTTGGACCATTAAACAATGACGCCAAATATTGTTTCAAGACCTGTAACAGTTGATTTTCCAGTCAATGGTGCTGTGTGATTTTTTTTTTATACCATTTGGGAAAGATACATCATTTTGGTTGCTTCATATTGCAGCATTACAGTGAAAGAAAATACTCAAAATTGGCTCTTTGACTTGGTTTTGCTTTATAGTTTTTACTAAGGCTAGGTTCACACTTTCGTTTTTTTGCATCAGTCACAATCCATCGCCTTGAGGAATTACAGTATCCTGCAAAATATTTTGCAGGAATCCAGTTTTTCCCCATAGCCTTCTATTAGTGACGGATTGCGACTGATGATGCTGCGTTCCATCCGCTGCGTCACAGTCAGTCGTTTTTTAACTGACCGCCGGACAGGAGCAACGCAGCCTGTAATGTTTTTTGAGCAGCGCAATCATTAGGATTTTGCTGTGCATGCTCTCTCTGGCTCCTTGCACCCGTAACCAGGATACACATCGGGTAACCAAGCAATGCGCTTTGGTTAGTTACCCGATATTTACCGTGGTTACGTGTGCAGAGAGCCACGCTAAGCGGTGTACGCTGGTATCCAAGATAAATATCGGGTAACCAAGCAAAAGGTGCTTTGCTTTTAGTTACCCGATATTTACCCTCGATACGTGTGCAAGGAGGCCAACACTTTCCTGCTCGGTTCCGCCCCCTCCCGCACTCCGCATGTGTACACACTCACACACACTCACACACACACTCACTTGTCCCCAGCCCTGCAGTCCCCGCGGCACTGACATCCTCAGCACCATGGCCCCGCTTGGCTCCGCCCCCTTATGCTCCGCCCCCCACGCGCTCTGCCCCCTGCACGAGTCCGACAATGATTTCTATTCTTTGTCATCCGTTGTACAACGCATCAGTCACATGCGTCAAGCAACACATGTGACTGATGCAAAACAACGGAAATGTGAACCTAGCCTAATTGTTAAAAGTTATTTTAGATTTTGATAGATCAGACATTTGTGAACGTGGCGTTACCAAATGTTTACATTATTGATATTTATAAGATCTTTATTTTCAATGAGAGAAAAGCGGGTGATTCAAATTTTTATGATTTTTTATTTTTAAATATTCTTTAAAACTTTTTTTTTACTTTTTAGCGTAATTTGGTGTCACGTTAGTGGACTTCATCCTGAAATTGGTTGATCAATTGTTCCATACACAGCAGTACCACAGTCCTGCTGTATATTGTACAAATTACAGTCTGCGGCTTGCATTCATATCAACAGGCATAGAAGTCTTCAGCAGACCCCGACTGTCATGGTGTGCAATCAGTGCTTTGCAAATGCATTGCAGGGTCGCCAATTTGTAGTAAAAATAGTGTACCCTCATCTTAGAGAATGACAGTGAAATTTAACAGGTTAACACCTCTGCTCCACCCTCGAGTGTTAGAGGCAGAGGCTGAATGACACCACTGCACTAGGTATATGCTGAAGATTGCAGAAGAAAGCACCGGCTTAGTCAGACTTTGGGTCTGTATAACGTACTGTCAGGGCAGTGGCTTATGAGCAGATCACTGTGCATACTCAAAATCACAGTGGCCTCTAAATATGTATGTGATTTAGCAAGCAGGTAGGAGGGAAAGAGGTACTACAGACTATAACCACATCACATTGGGCATGATATTGGATGGGTGGATTAATTGGTAGGATTAATCAAGATTAAAATGCTGATTTTGCGATTCTGCAGGCAACTATTCTTTAACATTGGGGTTGCAAGAAATCAGCATTTAAAGGGGTTGTCCAGGCTTGGGGATCAAGTCTGCAGTCACTCTAGATTACTGCAGACTTGTGAATCCTCATATTGTGCATAGTGCGCTCACTGTCAAGATTCTACGATGCCAGTGACAGTAGCTCACAATCATGACTGCCAGTGTGTGATTTGCATACTTCAGGCCACATTCCGACCAGAAGTGTATCGCCTGACTCAATTGACCTGTTTTAAGTAAGGCCACGTATGTCTAGTCTGTACTTGACCGTATGTATGTAATAAGTTAATAGAGGTAAATTCTTCTTTCAGGTTCCCTTTAATTGATACATTATGTGTTACTGTATTTCAAGGATATTAGAATGTAATATGAAGCAGTGTCCTAGCAGTGTGTAATAAATTGTAGCTTTATTGCCTGATATACACTGTGTTATATGCTACCTGGCGATCATTAGTATTTTTCCCTGCTCATACTGAATGCATGAATGATTTGATTGGACTCAGCATACTCAGTTATGTTCACAGTTACATGACTGTCTTTTTAGCTAATAAGACCTACTAGATAAAGATGTAGCTATACAATGAACATTGGCCCAAGGCAGCCTTCTGGGCCAGTAGTCAAGAATAGAAAGAAAGAGTTAGTATACCGTGTATTATGCCCTTTGTACTACTGTTGTAACAAGTCTATTAAAGCCAATAGACTGAGAGCTCGCTGCTCAGGATCGCTGCCTCCTCTCTGTTAAAAGGAGTTTTTACAGACAAAATCTCGAAAGAGATATGCTTGTAGAATTTAATATATTTTACAAAATACACATCATTTCAGGCTAAAAGTCCAGTAAATGTAACATTATCAGGTATATATCATTTAGATCAGTGTGTACACCCCCTGACATCGGCCAACTAGGGAGAGGGCAAGGGGAGCTTAAAATTTATAATTTTGTGATTTAGGGTCTCCTCTAATAATCCAAAGACTAAAAGCCATTAGTCAATCATGATTCCTTCTTGGCCCCACCTCACTTTACAAACCTAGGATGAAGATAGATAACAGAAAGTGTAACATTATATTCATCTGAAAATAAAGTAATGAAGTTGTTGTGTTACATTCGAGTTTGGGTTTTTGCCAGTTCTATTAGTTCTATTAGTCTAAAATATTGGATACATTCTAATTGACTTTATTTGGATCATTGCATTTATTCATTTGCTTAATAGAAATCTGTTGTTGCTGGGTTAAAACCAAACACAAGGATTTAGGATATTAAAAAAGTTGATTTGTTTTAGAATTATTGTAATTAAAGCCATTCTTTCTACTGCTGCCTAAATTTTCACTTTTCTTCTACCTAGTTAATTGACCACGCTGGAGAAGGGACATTTCTGTATAGAACTTACAGTTATATGCAAATATAATAGTGATTTTAATAGCCCTATCTCTACTTTGTGAATGGGGCAATCACTTTGATCAAATAAAATGTGTGTTTTGAATATATTACTAGAATACATCAGTGGGGGGGGGGAAATCTCATTGATTTTGCTAATGAAGCGAGTCTATGGCCTCATTAAAGTGTCAGGACGCTTTCGTCACTTCTTAGATTCCCATGACTCAGAACATCCAACTCAGTTGTCATTTAGTAAATACCTGTACTTATATTCTCATGGATGTAGCTTCTATTACAGACAACAAATAAGATTAATTTTTGCCTCTAATAATAATAATTTTATTTATATAGCGCCAATACATTCCGCAGCACTTTACAATTCAATGAAGATCCAGCACCGGCTCTAAAAGCAGATTAAAAAACTAACATTTATTCAAAAATATCTTTTAAAAATAAACATGTTTATAAATTATTTTCTATAAGATGCATAGCCATTTCTCGTTTCAGACCATGGTGTGTCCTTAATCATAGGTAGCATAACCCCCGTAGTCAAGCGTGCATGTGAACGTAGCAGGGGACATATACAGAAAATATCAGACATTACAGAGTAACTCAATTCAACAGATACCAAGAAGTGAGTGCTCTACTCACAAGCTTACAATACATGAAGAATTAGAGGAGTGGAGACAAAAAGCGCTTATATCGTATGGTCCAGCCATCAATATAATAAATAGGGGCATTCAAATAATGCTTCATTCAAGCAGTCAAGCCACTATATGTATAAGTATGGATAAAAATGTTATTCAGTGCATGAAGTGTGTGGAAACAGATCATAGGAGGGATGAGATTCTGAAGAAAAGTTAGAAAAGGAAAACAGGGAGTAGTTAGATTAATTGGGTGAGGTAATATGACTCTGTAAAGAAATGTCTTTCTAGTCTTCAAACTGTGGATACAGGAAATTAAGTGGATTGTCTGGGGTAGAGCATTACAAAGCACTGTTGCAGCACAAGAGAAGTCTTGCAGATTCAGATTATAGAAGCTGTCAGCTTTAGCTCATTAGAGAATTGGAGAGGACATGTAAGATAGTAGACAGAGATGAGAGAGGAGATGGAGGGTGGTATAGAACTGTTAAACTTATTTTAAGAAAATATGATAGAACATACTATAAGCCTCAGTGAACTGTCTTGTCCCCCATATGCCCTTAATTCAGTGCTCGTTTGCCTTTTCATGAAGACCTGAATAATTTGAGTTAGTCTAGTTGCTTATAATGTCCTGCTTATTGAATATATTTTTGCTGATAAGCAGTATTTTCCCACAAGACTAAGTTTCAGCTTCTTAGTGGAAGACTGGCACTATAAATAAAGCCACCAGCCAAAAAAATGGTCAAATAATGGCAAAAGCACATACAAGATGCATACGCCCCCCCATGATAAAGGTTGGAATTTCACAGGTGCAGAATGTCTATAAAACATCCACCCACAGCCTTATATATGTCAGGAGGGGGGGTTGTCGGCTGCATCCTGCGGAATTGTGCGATAATAAAATGCTAAAAATGATGATAATAAATGTGAGGTATTAGTCATATTTTGGCCAGAATATATAAGCTCGTAACCCACACGTCAAGGGTCCCCACACTTACGAGTCCCTAACCACATCAAAAAAGCTCACCAAAGGACATAATCAAAATAAGTTCACAGAAAAAACTCACCAGAAATAAAGCCACCAGCCAAAAAAATGGCCAAAATGACCAAAATATGACCAATACCTCACATTTATTATCATAATTTTTATTATTTTATTATCGCACAATTCCGCAGGATGCATCCGGTCCCCTGGGATGTCTGTCCATTGTGCCAGTGCACCTTTTAGGTGCTGGGCAGCCCGCCTGATCTAATAGAAGGGCGTGATCAATAGTCTTTGCCTGGACACTGTGCATTGCACGTATCTGTGTGAGTGACGCCTTATATTAGATGTTATTAGCGTGCAGTTTTATGCTGGCAACCCCCCCTCCTGACATATTAGGCTGTGGGTGGTTGTTTTATAGGCATTCTGCACCTGTGAAATTCTAACCTTTATCATGGGGGGCCGTATGCATCTTGCATGTGCTTTTGCCATTATTTGACCATTGTTTTTGGCTGGTGGCTTTATTTCTGGTGAGTTTTTTCAGTGAAGACTGGCACTATGCATGAAGAGCTGTAAAGACGGAAGTGGCTTGGCAGCAGACATGCAATGTATTTTCCTGTTTTTGGATGGGGTTTTTCCATCCATTTAAAAAAGGGTTGCTCCAAATCAGTGAGAATTCCAGCAATCAGATATTTATCTCCTATACCGGGAATAATTGGGACAACAACCTTTTTCATTTTCTTTCTAGACTACTTATTTATAAAGTTGCAATTAGTTCTCAATGGTGAAGATCCCCTTTAATAATCCTATAATGAGAACCTAAAAAATAACTTTTAAGTAAATTTTAATTATTATATACCATCCATTGATGTATCTTCTACACTTTGTATTCTCGTGACAGTTCCTACAGGGCAACCGCAGGGAATTATAATGCCTTCCAGGCTTTCATGTTATTTCTAGAATGCACCCCTGGCTAAGGGAAGCAAATCCAATAATAAAGCTATATTAGGAAATTGATATTCGAAAACAATACACTGTATGACACAAATCAAACCTTTCATCCATTTCATCTAAACATGATAAAATATCTTCATTCTGTTTTCTCAGAATATAAAACTCTGCACAAGTACAGAACTAAAAAAAAATATGAAAGGCTAAAGAGTGACGAAGATAGAACATACATCCTCTAATTTGATTCACTAGTGGTGTCTAAAAGATATGATTTTATTTTAAATGATGGGATACAATGTAGATCAATACACATTGTACATCCATTACGACTTACAAGAAAAATATACTGCTCTGAAGCACTTAATTACAGTAATTGGCACTAAGAGAATTCTGAGTGCGAATGCCAACTCCTTGCCAAGAATGTCTATATTACAAGTTTCAATCAATGAAATGTGTCAAATTCTTGAAGTTTGGGTGGAAGTATATACTTTAAATCTCAGATTTTTTTCCCACAAAATAATAGGTCATAACTATTAAGTAAAGGAAAATTAATTTTCTCTATAAATGCTAGTGGAAAGTTTGAAAAAATGTTTTTAAGTTATTTTCAGAGTCAATTTATGTTTCTTAATAGAACCTAAAAAAAACTGCTCGGGTCACTATTTAATGAAAAAGTGAAAAATATATTATAAAATGCAATTCACAATAAAGATAAAATTATTTCATACTAAGACTACAACTGCATAGGATAAGGGAAATGTCGCACTACAACCAAGGGCGTACAGGGTTATGGTGCATAAGTCATATACAGTCAATGCTACAATTAGGACATATAGATATATTCTAGCATAGTACAGCATAGAGTATAACATCAGCAACATACGCTATTTTAATGATCCATTATATGAGGCCAATATCATTGCTTAGATGGCCTAGTGTCTGTACTAGCAGAGGCCCTATTGTTGATCTCATAATAAGGTCCCCAATAACTAAGTGAGCAACATCATCAATAGATACTTTCTCAAAGTTTATGGAAACCTACAGACTACTTTAATTATTCTTCCTTTATGTAAGAATTTTTTTAAAAAATTATTAGTTTTTGCCGGAATTGGTATTAAAAAAAATAAAAAATAATAATAATATAAAGTTTGTTGGTTTAACTGATTGTGTTGGTTCAACTATAGATATGCTGTTGTTTGGAAAAGTAGTTGTTTAACAATATATATTTTTTAATATGATGTTTTAAGTAAAATTTATTAGCCCATATGGTTTTAATTTACCAGAATTTTATAAGGTATAATTTTACTGTTTGGCTCTCAATTGCTTTACTATTCTTTGCCCTTGTTTTTATAAATCATTATATTCCTTCCTTTTTTTTAATCTCCTCTTGCTTTGTATTTTTCTGGCTTTCTATATTTCAAAGGGTATGAATACTTAAAGTTATTTCTTGGGGATTAGTTGAAAGTAGCATCTGTGTAATTGTATATTTATAGAATCTTTCCTCATCATTTGTGTTCTGTTTAAGTCAATTACTAAAAAGGTTGTAGCATTGTATTACTTTCTTTTCAACTTATTGTTGTCCCAAAAATATATATATTTTTTTCTTAATTTTTCACTGACATGTTATACATTTAGTTTCTTTGCTCCTAACTTGAACAGATGCTTCTCTTTTTTGATTTTGGAAGTCGGGCAATTGATAGTGAATGTTGACCACCTGCCAAAAATGCTAAGCTTCCCTTATTTATGGTTGTTTTTGATCGTTGTCTACTCTAATCATTTAATTTAGTGGTTGCATCACTGCTTTTTTTATTTATCTACATTTGTCATTAGTTATTTGTATTTAATTTTCATGACTCTCCATGATGAAGTGAAAATAATGATACTACCAAATGGAGATCAACGGATGGATTGGCAGAGGATCTAGTTTGTGTAGAATTTATTGAAGTTCGCAATATTACTCAAATATCTTTGAAAGCTATGACATTTAGAGGATTATTATATCTTGTACAGTGGTTGGCCATCAGATATCAGCAAATCCCAGGGTAACACAGTTTACTCAAGTAATTGTCCACCTCCAGAAACACTGGGAAAGTGTCTTTCTCATGTAAATGACTTTCTTGTGGTTAGCAGGTTCCTCTCTCTCTTGTAGAGTGTAAGCTCTTATGGTCAGTGTGGTCCTCTCTCTCTTCCACAGTGTATTCTCATATGGTTAGCAGGGTCCCCTCATGCTCCTGTAAAGTGTAAGCTCTTATAATCAGTAAGGTCCTCTCTCCTGTTGAGTTTAAGCTGCTATGGTCAGCAGAGTCTTCTCTCTCTCACACCTACAGAATGTAAGCTTTTATGGTAAGCGGGGTCCTCTCTCTCCTATAAAGTGCAATGTCCTTTGATCATCAGAGTCCTCTCTCTCTCTCTCTCTCGCTCTCTCTCTCCTATAAAGTCTAAACGTATAGGGTCCTCTTTAACTCTCCTGTATAGTGTAAGTTCTTATGATCAGTAGTGTCCTCTATCTTGTAGAGTGTAAGTTCTTATGGTCAGTGGGATCCTTTCTCTCCTGTAGAGTGTAAGCTTTTATGGTCAATGAGGTCATCTCTTTCCTGTAGAGTGTAAACTCTTATGATCAGCAGAGTCCTCTTACTCTCATGTACAGTGAGACATTACTCTTATGGTCCTCGTGGTCCTGTTCTTGTAAAGTGTAAGCTCTTATGGTCAGTAGAGTCCTGTCACTCTCCTGTAGTGTGTAAGCTTTTATGGTCAGCGCAGTCCTCTCTCGTGTAGAGTGTAAGCTCTTATGGTCAGCGCAGTCCTCTCTCGTGTAGAGGGTAAGGTCTTATGATAAGCAGGATCCTCTCACTCTCTTCTGTAGAGTAAAAGTTCTTTGTTATTTTTGTCAGCATAGTCTTCTCTCTCTACCGTAGAGTATAAGCTCTTTTTGTCAGCATGGTCCTCTCTCTCTACTGTAGAGTATAAGCTCTTTTTGTCAGCATGGTCCTCTCTCTCTACTGTAGAGTATGTTCTTTTTGTCAGCATGGTTCTCTCTCTCTCTCTCTACTGTAGAGTGTAGCCAGGTTCCTTTCATTCTTTTGTATAGTGTAAACTCTTATGAACAGAAGGGTTTTCTCTGTTCTACCCCATGTGTATTTTCTGAGCAATTGCAAGATTTCCAGTATTGAAATTCATGCAAATGTATTTGCCGCAAATCAAATTTTTGGGGAAAGTCAGCGAATACAAATTTGAAAAGATCTGTTCATTTCTATTATTAAGGTAAACTCAAAATTATGGAAAGAAGTTACTCAGAATTATATCTAGGCAATACCATATAAAAGTGTAAAGTGTACTTTTTCTGTTTCCTCTTCAGTTTCATTCCATTGTTTTCTTTCCAAGGATATATCCTATTAGTTGTAACAGTGGATTTTCAAGATATAAAAAATCCACTATGATCAATACAAATACTGTTTATCATTGATGGAATTGATGAGTCACGTTTACCAGTTGGAACAATCTTTCAGCCATTAATGAGGATTTATTCTTCCCCTAGTTTGTTGGACGTTGAAGTAGAATAACTTTGTTGCCTGTCCATTGCTTATTTTGACCATTTCTTGTCAATTTGTCTTTTCTGTTATTAACAATTTCAGCTCCACTTACCACATCACTACTTGAATTGCAGGATCTTCACTGTCAACATGAGTGACAGCTAATCATTGCTGGTTTCCCACAAGTACTTCTTGCCAACTAGAAAACAATTATTGTCTACTATTGTTACTTTTCCATTGTAAGAGATCCATAGCTACCATTCATTTTATTTCAAAAAGTTTCTAAAAGCCTTGGAGTTCTTTTTCTAAATACAATCTAAATCTCACTTTACACCAAGGCTCAACTACAAACATTGTATCTAAATAGGTCTGAAATTCTGCTTGGCTTAATTTCTTAGTATTCTTTTGGAGTGTTCGGAGCTTTGTGAACAGTGCTCAAAAAACTCTCTATAGACTTGAACATAACACAAGTATTTCCATTAGATGTATTTCAAAGCTTTGAATATTGTTTTTACATTTGGTTCTACATTAAAAGGGTTGTCTGGCCACAACTAATTCATGAACTATTCTTGATATAAATTATCAATATGGGATTGATGAAGGTCCAACAACTGGCACCCCCTCCGGCAAGCTGTTATATTCTCCATTAGGTGTTGTAGGTAAAAAAAATGGAATTTAACTTCCAAGTAAGGCCACTGCCAGGTATTGCATAGCAGCTCCTATGCTTTTGAGTAGTAGTCTTTTGGCAGTTCTTTATCTTAAAAGTACTGTGCTTGCCACTCAATTACATATGGCGGTCGATGGACCAAAGAACAAAGAAACGTCCATTGGTAAGAGTACTGGGTGTTGGACCCCCACTGATCTGATATTTATCACCCTGCCTACGAATATGCCATTAATTTGTTGTGGTTGGACAACCTTTTTAAAACAACCCTACATAATATTATTGAGAAGGTGATTGACGACTAATTCTGAAGGCAAAAGTTTTTTGTGTCCTAAGGTAGTATATTAAATAACATTTTAAATCTGCAGTATGTGAGAGAAATATAAATGAAAAAATAGTCTCACGCTGAATTTATTGACCCCTTCATTCCCTTTGAATCTACTTTTTAGACGGGGTCAAGGAACATTCAGACTTTCATCCATTTGTGATTAATTCCTTATCTCTCATGTTTCTGTGAGATTGAAATAAAGGCCTGTAATCAATTAGAGGATTTTCTCTCTGAAATATAAAATCCAGGATTTAATACCAAGCAAAAATGATATTTCCACATCTGTTAAAGCTGCAGTACGGGACTGTAACATCAATAGATATTTTTGCTGTGCTTAACTTTTTAATTGTGAATCATTTTGTTCTGTACTATGTTTCAAAAGTTATAATTTCTCTTTCTTCTAAGTTTAAAGAAATCTCAGTAATTTTTCCCCCTAAACTTTCTTAATTATGCATGCGATTGTGTGTTAACCCCTTCACGATGCGGACAATTTCTGTTTTTGTGCTTTTGCTCTAAACTCCGCCCTCTACCCAGAGCCATAATTTTTTTCTCTTCCCAATGACATATGAGGGCTTGTTTTTTTTCATTTTTTCTGGATAAATAGTACTTTTGAATGTCACCATTTATTTTACCATATAGTGTACTGGAAAAAGAGAAAAAAATCCAAGTGGAAAGAAATTGGGAAAAGAATGCAATTCTGACATTGTTTTTTGAGAATTGCTCTTACGGCATACATTGTTCTTAAAAAATGACCTGATAATATGATTTTCCTCATCAGTGTGATTACAGTGATACCAAACATATCAAGTTTTTTTATTTTAGTATTGAAACAAAAATCAGAAGTTTGTAAAAAACATTTTGGTTCTCTGTATTTTCCGAGACCCATAATGTTTTCAATGTTTGGTCAATGGAGCTTTGTGATGGCATATTTTTTGCAAAGGGCAATATAATATTTATATTGATACCATTTTTGTATCGATATGATGTTTTGATTGCTTGTTACAGCATTTTTATCTATGAGACACCCCTATTAGTAACTCAGTAATAAAAAAAAAACCCTAGACAAAAGACATAAGAAAAATAGAATATTTGAATAAAGACTCTACCACACTATCCCTCATTCACCAATTTGTTATCAAAACTGTTCCCTCGATGTTCCATATAAGTACCCATCCCCTGCTGGCAGGTCTGGCAACTGTGAATAGCAATTAAGTACAGCTATTATGACCCGCTGAGTAGTGACGACAAACAGAAACAGTATCATCCAACTCATTGATAGTGGTCTCTCGGCCAAAAAAATTGCCAAACTGCATAACGTGAGTACCCTGAGATTTGGAAGAATATGAAATGAAGTTTGTCCTTCCATTTAAAATCCAAAAAATGGAGGTTTAGGTATTGGAGTCAAAAAGTCAGTTTATTACAAGGTTTATCAGTTTTTGCACGATAAAGTGAGGTGGCTTGTATACTTTGCAATAGTGAGATCTCAGACAGCCATGCGATGCATGTCACTCAAGTCTGGAATGGTTGCCATAAAAAAGGAAAAGAAGTCTCAACTTCAATATCATCATAAGTGTCGGCTCGAGTTTCCAAAGAAATACGATTAGTTTACAGTAGAAGATTGGAAATGAGACCTTTGGAGCAATGAGACAAAAGTTGACTAGGCTCTAATGGGTTCAAATGGGTTTGTAAAGGAAAAATAAGCTAACAGACTGAGATATTGAAGGAAGCTTGATGAAGTGGGGTTGTTCATAGCCAAAGGTGCTGAATACTTGACTAGGATTGATTGTGGTCACAATGCTGAGCTATGTGTGAGTATCCTACAAGACGAGTTACTTCATACGCTCAAGTACTATCGGTATGGAAAGGACGACATATCATTCCAGCAGGACACTGACCAAAAGCATACGTCGATATTGGTGAAGAAATGGTTCAGTGACAATGAAGTAGAGGAGCTGGATTGGCCCTCACTGTCTCAGACCTCAACCCAATTGAACACACATTATACACATCCAAGTGAGTCGTCCAGTATGCACCAATCTTGGGAACATTTCGCAGAAACCTAGGATCAGATTTTGATTGAGACATGCTTGAATCTGAGCGAGTGCATGTCCAGAAGGATTCAGGCAGTGTTGAAAGCCAAAGGTGGATTTACAAAATACAAGCAAAATAATGAAAAATAAAATTTAGATCTTTAGGAGCAAAATTGTAACAATGCAGTTACATGACAAAAATTTGCATGACTAATCATGTGCTAAATACTGTAGTTACGAGTCAAATTTCTTTGTAAAATAGCTAAGATGATTGTGCATAATACAAAGGTAGTTTCACACTCAAATCTGTAGTGGATGATGACATATAGTGCATGAAAGTTACAAGTTCAAAAAAATGTTACCCTTTCACTCGCCAGTGTATATCTTGCCTAATGTATGCGAAAGAAGGTGCATTGGTCAGATAAAACCAATGTAGAAAAACAAAAAATTCAGCCTCCAGATGTGCAAAGTTGGTAGAGACATATACCAAAAGTCTTCCAGCACTAACTGCAGCAAAAATTGGTCTTATAAAGTATTGACTCATGGGGGGCTAAATACAAATGAGCGTCACAATTTTCAGATTTATTTTTTTAAATATGTAGAAAACCATTTATCATTGAATTTACTTTTAACAAATACTTGCTAAGTTGCCACTTAGTGTTGATTTATCACATAAGATCTCAATAAAATACATATACATTTATGGGTCTAACATGAAAAAATGTGGAAAAGTTCACAGGGTATGAATACTTTTTCAAGGAAGAAGTATATATATATATATATATATATATATATATATATATATATATATACAGAGAGAGAGAGAGATAGCGAGAGATATAGGAAGAGAGAAATATATCACAAAAGCGAGTACACCCCTCACATTTTTGTAAATAATTCCATTCATGGCCGAACACTGAATATATAACACTTTGATACAATATAGAGTAATCAGTGTAATAGTCATCTTGTGTAACAGTGTAAATTTGGTGTGCCCTCTAAATAACTCAACGCAAAGCCATTAATATCTAAACAGCTGGAGACAAAAGAGCACACTAGTCACTGGAAGTTCAACATTGCACCTCATGGAAAAGAATTCTCTGAGGATATGGAAAAAAGAATTGTTGCTGTACATAAAGATGGCCTAAGCTGTATGAAGATTGCCAACACCCTTAAACTGAGCTTTGGCCCGGTGGCCAAGAATATACAGCAGCTTAACAAGACAGATTCCACTCAGAACAAACCTCACCATAGTCAACAAAAGAAGTTGAGTGCATATGCTCAGCATCAAATCCAGAGATTGTCTTTCAAAATAGGTGTATAAGTGCTGCCAGCATTGCTGCAGAGGTTACAGGGGTGGGGGATCAGCCTGTCAATGCTCTGACCATATACCACACACAGCATCAAATTTTTCTGCATGACTGTCATACCAAAAGGAAACCTCTTCTAAAGATGATCCAAAAGAAAGCCCGAAAACACATTGCTTAAGGCAAGCAGACTAAGAACATGGATTACTGGAATCATGTCCTGTGGTCTGATGAGACCAATACAAACTTATTTGGTTCAGATGGTTTAAAGCATGTGTGGCGGCAATCAGGTGAGGAGTACAAAGACAAGTAAGTCTTACCTACAGTCAAGCATTTAAGGTGGGAGTGTCATGGTTTGGGGCTGCATGAGTGTTGCAGAGTGTGAAAAGCTACAGTTCATCAAGGGAACCATGAATGCCAACATGTACTGTGACATAATGAAACAGTGCATGATTCTCTTCCATCGGATACTGGGTCAAAGGACAGTATTACAACATGTTAACAACCCCAAACACATCTCCAAGTAACAATTGATTTGCTAAGCAAACTAAGGCTAAAGGTGCTGGACTGACTAAGTATGTCTTCAGACTAAAACCCTATTGAACATCTGTAGGGATCCTCAAGTGGAGACTGGAGGAGTGCAGAGTCTCTAACTTCAACTAGTGCCATTATATTGACATGGAGGAGTGGAAGAGGAATCTAGCGACAACCTTTGAAGCTCTAGTGAACTCCATGCCCAAGAGAGTTAAGGCAGTGCTTGAAATTAATGGTGGCCACACAAAATATTGCTACTTTGGGCAAAATTTGTCCATTTTCCCTTAGGAGGTATGATAACTTTTGTTGCCAGCAGTTTAGACATTAATGGCCACGTGTTCAGTTATTTAGAGGGCACACCAAAACTACACTGTTATTCAAGCTTTACACTGATTACTTTACATTGACATGAACAATCTATAATTTTAAGGGTAGGTTAATTTTAACCGTGAGAAATAGAGTATCCAAAATAAAATACAGAAAATCACATTGTATAAATTATTTAAATTTGTTTGCATTTTGCAAAGAGAAATAAGTATTTGATCCCTTACCAACCATTAAGAGTTCTGGCTCCTACAGACCAGTTAGACTCTCCTAATCAACTCGTTACCTGCATACAAGACAGGTGTCTTAAATTGTCACCTGTATAAAAGACTCCGGTCCACAGACACAATCAGTCAGACTCTAACCTCTAGAACATGGACAAGACCAAAGAGCTTTCTATGTATGTCAGGGACAAGATCAGAGACCTGCACAAGGGTGGAATGGGCTACAAAACCATAAGTAAGACGCTGGGTGAGAAGAAGACAACTGGTGCAATAAGAAGAAAATGGAAGAATTCAAAATGAGTGTTAATCGACATCTGTCTAGGCACCATGCAAAATTTCACCTTGTGGGGTATCCAGGATCATGAGGAAGGTAAGTGATCAGCCTAAAATTACACTTAGAACTTGTTAATGATATCAAGGCAGCTGGGACCACTGTCACTAAGAAAACCATTGGTAATACATTACGCCGTAATGGCTTAAAATTCTGCAGTGCCCGCAAAGTCCCACTACTCAAGAAGGCACATGTGCAGGCCCGTCTGAAGTTTGCTAATTAACACCTGGTTGATTCTGAGAGTGATTGGGAGAAGGTGCTGTGGTCAGATGACACAAAACTTGAGCAGTTTGGCCTTAACTCAACTCGCCGTGTTTGGAGGAAGAGAAATGCTGCTTATGACCCAAAGAACACTGTCCCAACTGTCAAGCATGGTGGTGGAAACATTATGTTTTGGGGGTATCACTCTGCTAAGGGCACAAGACTACTTCAATGGGACAATGGAAGAAGCCATGTACCATAAAATGCTGAGTGACAACCTCTTTCCCTCCGCCAGGACATTAAAAATGAGTCGTGGCTGGGTCTTCCAGCATGATAATGACCCAAAACATACAGAAAAAGCAGCAAAGGAGTGGCTCAAAAAGAAGCCCATTAAGGTCATGGAATGGCCTAGCCAGTCTCCAGACATTAATCCCATAGAAATCCTAGGAAGGGAGCTGAACCTCCGAGTTGACAAGCGACAACCTCAAAATTTTAATTATTTAGAGATGATCTGCAAAGAGGAGTGGACCAAAATTCCTTTAGACATGTGCGCAAACCTCATCATCAACTACAAAAAATATCTGACTGCTGTGTTTACCAACAAGGGTTTTGCCACCAAGTATTAAGTCTTGTTTGCCAAAGGGATCAAATACTTATTTCTCTCTGCAAAATGCAAATAAATTCAAATAGTTTATATAATGTGATTGTCTGGATTTTATTTTGGATATTTTACTCACACTCTCACTTTTTTAAAATTAACCTACCCTTAAAATTATAGACTGTTCATGTCTGTGTCAGTGGGCAAACTTACAAAATCAGCAAGGGATCAAATAATTATTTCCTTCACTGTATACATATAAATAAAATGGTGGGGGTGTATGAGGAGATATAGCCCTTAGAGGTTAGACCATGGATTTTTTTAAATTTCTAGCAACACCCCTTCCCATTGCCATCTTCTTTAGTTTATGGAGCAGCTACGGTCCTCTTCTAGCTCATGTGACTGGTCCTCATCTTTGATTTCTTACGATGTTTGTGGAAAGTGTTTCTTTTCCAGTGCAAGTCCATGAGATCCAAAAACAAATATCCACAGTCCCATGGAATTTTATTAATAAAGTGACTTCTGCCCCAAGCATAGACTCCTGTGTGAGCTAGCAAGTCAATGTTCAAGTCACAGGGGACTGAAGAGGACCTGAACAATTGTGGTAACTGTTAAATCCATAAGTTTTAATGCACTTGCAATACATCACATGTATAGTTTAGTGGGTTTAACCCCTTCACCACCTGGCGTTTTCCATTTTTTGTTTTTTCTACACTTCTTCCAAGAGCTATAAACTTTAATTTTCCTTCAATATAGCCATATGAGGGTTTGCTTTTTTGTGGGATGAGTTGTACTTTTGAATGACACCTTTCATTCTGCCTCACATTGCACTGAAAAATGTGGAAAAAAATTAAAAACTGCAGTAGAAAATGTTCAATTCTACAATTCTCTTTTGGTGTTTTCATTTACTATATGGTAAACCTTACCAGACAGTATGATTTCCTATGTCACTACAAGTTCGCAGATACCAAACATGTATAGTTTAATTTTTACTTAATGGTGCAAAAAAATATCAGAAATATGCAAAAAAAAAAAGAATTGCGCTTTTGTCGCCTTTTTCCGAGACCTGTAGCGTTCTCATTTTTTGGGATCTCGGGCTGTGTGAGAGCTTATTTTTTGCCTGTTGAGCTGCCATTTTTAATTATACCAATTTTGGGATAGATGTGATGTTTTCGTCACCTCTTATTGCATTTTATTGCAATGTTATGGTGTTAAAAAAACTTCAATTCTGGCGTTTTGTTTTTTTTCTCACTACGCCCTTTTTACCGATCAGATTAATTTTATATTTTCATAGATTGAGCATTTCTGAACCTGGTTATTCTAAATATATGTATTTTTTAAAAATTTGTAATTGTTTTATTTTCCATGGGGCAAATTGGGGGTGAACTAAACTTTTAGTTTCTTTTTTCTTTTTTGAGATTTTCTAAAATTTTGTTTTTACCTTTTTACTTTTTTTTCCCTTATTTTTAAAACTTTTTATTGATTTCACTAATCCCCTTAGGACACTTGAAGTTGATACTGTCTGATCGCTTCTGCTGTTCAGAGCGATGCTTCAGCATCCCTCTGAACAGCAAAAATGCTGATCTCCAGTAAATGCTAGCGCTCTGTCGGCATTCCCAGGAGTTCCATCATAACAGTGACAGGGGTCATCAGATGACCTATGCTGTTATGAATACCCATCGACACCCAGTCACAGTGGGTTTTAACTAGTTAGCAGGTGTGGGTGCATCTCCCATCCACCCACTGCTGTTACCTGCACATGTCGGCAGATCAAATCAGCCGACATGCGCTGGAAAATATGAGGTCTAGCTGCATGAGCCCGCATTAAAGGGACAGACACGGCCTTGGACGTATAGGTACGTCAAAGGTAGTGAGAGGGTTTATAGACAAAAATGCTGAGTCTCCTTTTTTAAATAGATCTCTGATAACAAAACTTAGGCCTCCATACCCATACACATATATAAACTCCCGAGGGAGGCTGGTCCAACTGTCAAAATCCACATGGGAGCCAATGACAGAATATATGATAGGTCCTTGGGTTAAAAAATATATTTAATTTTAAAGAATTAAACTGCAAAATGAAGGAAAAAACCTTCAAGGTAGTACCATTCATAACATAGGTGAAACAGCAGAAGCTTAGGTAGTTAAATGCATGTCTTATGTTTGGTGCCATCTGTAAATTCTGTATTCCACAGATATATTGCACCTGAATGTAAGGGGGTCTACTCTATTAGAGGATAGCATTCTAGTAGGGTGGTGAAGTGTTTAAACTAAGGACAAAGAGGGAAGACAAAGTAGAGAAGGGATACATAGGTTAGAGAGGGGTCAGATTTAGCTGTGGAGAAGTGTGGAGAATTGCAATATGGGGGAATGACTAGGGCTCTATAGACATCCATATGTTGTAATTGAACAATGAAGACAAAACAGCCCACAAAATTTCAGGAATTTGCATTTCTTAAAGTGAATGTGGTAAACTGGATATAAGTCTAAAGTGTATGTATACAAAAGCCTGGAGTCTAGCAAGAAAAGATCTTGAGTCTATGGTACTGAAGGAACAGATTGATGTAGTTAAGATTTCGAAGGCAGAACACTGTATATTTTTCTTCACATGATTAGGCTGTAAATCTTCCCGGATATATGCTTCTTTCAGAAAGACAGGTCAAATACGAAATGAGGAGGAACGTGTCTACATGTTAGGAGTGATATGAAAGTGAGTAACACAGAGGCAATGTGGGAGGATGATTGTGAAACCTTGTGGGTGGAATAACAAAGCGAGATAAACATTGCAAATCTAATTTTTGGTGCAATCTACACGCCCCCCAACATCACTGAGGAGTTGGAAGGTCGATAGCATAATATGATGGTGTGAACTGCATAGGCTATTACAGTATTCATTATGCAAGATTTTTAACTACCCAGACAATGACTTGGTGATGGTTCTTGTTCATCTGTATGTAGGAGAACATTTTCTCAGCTTGTTGCAGGATAATTTTATCGGTCAGTTTTTGAGAGACCCCCAAAAAAGTGATATTCTGTTGAATTTGGTCATTTCCTACAATGTAGAGACTGTAGGAAGTGTCACTATTTTCAGAAACCTTAATACCATTGATTACAATATTATTTAATTTCTCTTAAACTGTGAAAAACATACTCAGACAGGGAGGGAAAATATATTTTAAAAGGCCTGTTTCTGCACTTTGATTCAGGACAACAACTGGAAGCAACTACTGTCAGATAATGATAGTGATGGAAATGATAAATGGGAGAGCTTCTCATCTATACTGGTCAATCAACTGCAAAATGTATTGCTATAAGTAACAAGTATAAATGACAAAAATTAAACCTTATATTGCTTATATCTACTCTTAGGAAGGCCATTAATGAAAAAAATGACATTTAGAATATATTGTTCTGTTTGGCCCAGAGAAAAAGTTCAAAATGGAGCCCTAAATGCTAACATATTGCTCCATTACACTCAAACATTTACAAACCTTTAGGTTGCATTTACACGGGATGAGTTCAGGTCATTAAATGAGCTCGACTGACAATATTCAAGTCATTCAGTGCTTGTTTATCTTCTCTTTACACAAGCTGAGGAAGAATGATGGACATAGAAGGATCTGAAGTCTCCGTCATTCCAGCTCTATTCCCCACCCAGTGTTGCACTATCCTGCTTGACTGACAGCCTTTGTGCTGTGTGTCTTCAGGCAAAGTTCACTCTCTATGGGAGACAAGGCTTTTTTACCATAAGAAGTATTAATCTGTGGAACAGCTTACCCTAGGAGCTGGTCACAGACGGAACAGACCATGGTTCAAATATAAGGCTTTGATGCTTTTGTTAGAAGAAAAAACATAAATACTTATGTGAATGAGAAAAATCTTATTCTGAATATTGATCCAGTCGATCGACACTCAGGATCACTAGGGAAAACTTTCTCATTAGGGCAGACTGTAATCTGCATTATAGATGTACTTAAACCCCGATCCCTTTATTCTTTCAATACAATGGGATCCTGCTAACACTGTTGACAATGTTCAAAAATATAGGACATTATATATTTGTTTCTAGATGCTCTAATTTTCTCTAGTAGTATTTTTAGCATCTAATAATTGGTAATTAAAATATTAAACCCAACATTTTAGACTTGTTAGATTCAGAAACCATAATTATTGGCCTAACATTGGAATATTTATTCTGATGAACACATAGACCAGTTACATTGTCTAACACTTAAAATACATAAAATTAAAAGAAAATGGCATAAAACAAGTCAGATGATAATTTGGTAATGTCGCGGGCGGGGAGGAGGGTGTCAGCACACTACGCTCACCCCTTCTGCTTGGGTCCGGCGGCTGCTGCTCAGTGGTGGCTCGAGCTGTGGGCCGAATCCCGGGGGTTCTCGAGCGGCACTCCTCGCCCGTGAGTGAAAGGGGGGTTGTTGGGTGTGGGGATAGTTTATTGTCCGTGACACCACCCACGGTTGTGGTGATTTCACCACCGCTGCTCAATATGGGGATCCCGGGGATGGTGATGTGGAGCAGCCAGGTGTTGCGTTGCCCCTCCGTGGGTAGGGGTTGGTGATCCCGGGGCCCGGTGATGAGATGGGAGATGCAGAGCCTGGTGGGCGCAGGGACGCGGGAGCAGCGCTGTGCCTTGCGGCACTGTGGTACTCACTCAGCCTGAGACGTTGACACAGCTTTACGGTAAACCACACGGCTGGAAAGACGGTTCCCACGGACGGCTGCACTTGCTCTCCCAGTAGGTAACGGTGATGTCCCTCTGACCTGCACCTGATCTTTCTTAGTTGATAGCGATGGGTCCCCACCGGTAACCCGCTTCCCGGCTTCAAGCTGGACCGGAGGAGCTCTACTTTGCCCGCAGACGCTGGCCCTGAGGAACTGGTGCCTTGGCGGTGGCGGTGTTCCTCCTTAATGGTTGGACTGTTGCCTTCAATCGGGACTTGGTTGTTGGGGGATCGACGTCCCCTTCACTGACGGATTCGGCAAATTATGGCGACTCCTAGCCTTACCGGGGTCCGAGAGGCCCCTGCCCTGGTGCTGACTGTCCTTTGCACGCTGCTCCAGACCGCCGGGTCACTCCCCGTCCGCGGTCCTTCCAGGAACTCCCGAACAGTCACCCCTCTGGACAGTCACCGTCGTTGCTGACCTTGCTGACCCGGTCCTGCACACAGCTGGACCAACTTCAGGCTTTCCACTCTCTTTATTTCCTGTCACCACTCTTGCTTTCCTCCTTTACCACTTTCCTTCCTTTTCTTCACTCCACACTCTAGCTCTTCCCTGAGCTTTCTCTCACTCGAGCCCTGCCTGGGCTAATCTTCCACTCCTTCCACTTCCTCCTCCAAACTCTATCTGCCTGGTTCTTCCCGCCTCCAGAGCTGTGAACTCCTCGGTGGGCGGAGCCAACCGCCTGGCCCATCCCCTGGTGTGAACATCAGCCTCTGGAGGAAGGCAACAAGGATTTTAGTTTAGCTTAGGTGTTCCTAGCTGGGATGTAGGGTGTGTTGGTGCATGACCTGTGACCCCTGGCTTGCCCAGGGCGTCACAGTAACATTAAACAATCTTCCATATTCTGGCAGCTGCAGATTCTCTAAGATGAGTTCTCATAAGCCCATATTTAATAAATCCTTACCTGGATCAGTGATTTGTCACCCTACCATATAAACGAGCTTCATATGTAGCATGTGACTTAATTTGAGGGTAATTTATTACACTTCATGATCTTTGCATTGGTAAAGTGACTTCTCAAGTTCTCTCACTCTTCCTTAAAAAGAGTTATCTCAACTTATTTTTTTCAGAGAGCACCCCTCCCGACTTTGCTGGGGTTGGTGTGCTTCTGAAGACAGTTTGGTCCAGTGCATGGTCACACCACTGGTCTACAATGTGCACTCTCCCATGCTAGTGGATGCAGCTTGGCTTTTGTAGTGTTGGAGAGGCGCAAGGGCACTTAGGTTCATCAGATCCACCAATTTAGCCAGCTTCTGAGCAGCATGATCCCACACTAAAGTATGGAGCCCGCGCACTCAATCACTCAATACCCACATAACTGATCACTATAAGACACAAGGAGTTCAGTGGAATAGGAATTGAGCTGTACAATAGAAATTTAAGAATGGAGGGTATTTTAAATAAGAAGCTCTACAAGAAATTAGCAATTTTGAGTACGGTACAAAAGAAATTGAGACAATCCTTTGAAGGAACTGTAAAAACAAAGAAATAGCCACGTCCAACTTTCCACATTGCCAATAAAGAGTAATTCATTTGTAGTAAGCTAAATAGTCAATGTATAACCAATCAGAAAAATATATATATATATATATATATATATATATATACATATATATATATATATATATATGTGTATATATATATATATATATATATATATATATATTTGCATTATATGGCAGAACTAAAAATCATGGGAAAACCTTGAAATAGTACAAAATAGAGTTGAGAGAAATTTGAAAAAAAAAAAGTACTATCCCATTATTGCGTCAATAGGTGAAATGCTAATTCCTGTTACAGCCTCAATAGTATTCTGTGAATGAATTACAGTAATACAGCTAATTTCTCAGGCGTGCTGAAATAAACCTTTTCTTTTGTCCTGGTGACCTAAAAGTGTTATCTTTCATGTGTAATACATGCCATTTGTCAAGTGTAACAAACAACAAGCTTTTCCCTTATCAATTCATGAGTAATTTACGACTCCTACACACATTCCGATTACATGTTCCATACAAGTTGTGGAATAAGGGTACCTTCACACTTAGCGATGCAGCAGCGATCCGACCAGCGATCTGACCTGGTCAGGATCGCTGCTGCATCGCTACATGGTCGCTGGTGAGCTGTCAAACAGGCAGATCTCACCAGCGACCAGTGAACAGCCCCCAGCCAGCAGCGACGTGCAAGCGACGCTGAGATTGCACGGAGCCGCCGTCTGGAAGCTGCGGAGACTGGTAACTAAGGTAAACATCGGGTATGGTTACCCGATGTTTACATTAGTTACCAGTGTGAGCAGGGAGCAGGGAGCCGCGCACACTGAGCGCTGGCTCCTTGCTCTCCTAGCTACAGTACACATCGGGTTAATTAACCCGATGTGTAATGCAGCTACATGTGCAGAGAGCAGGGAGCCGCGCACACTGCTTAGCGCTGGCTCCTTGCTCTCCTAGCTGCTGTACACATCGGGTTAATTAACCCGATGTGTACAGCAGCTATATGTGCAGAGAGCCGGAGCCGGCAGCACAGGCAGCGTGAGAGCTGCAGAGGCTGGTAACTAAGGTAAATATCGGGTAACCACCTTGGTTACCCGATGTTTATCTTGGATACAGCTTACCTCAGCTGTCAGACGCCGGCTCCTGCTCCCTGCTCGCTTCATTTGTCGCTCTCTTGCTGTCACACACAGAGATCTGTGTGTCACAGCAGGAGAGCGGCTTTGAAGAAAACGAACCAGGGCTGTGTGTAACGAGCAGCGATCTCGCAGCAGGGGCCAGATCGCTGCTCATTGTCACACACAGCGAGATCGCTAATGAGGTCACTGCTGCGTCACAAAAAGCGTGACTCAGCAGCGATCTCGGCAGTGAGCTCGCTGTGTGTGAAGCACCCCTAAGACCATGGAAAGCAATTGTAGTGAGTCAGTGCAGGGGGGAAACCACTAGAAATTTGACCTGAAGGGCTAAATTATGGTATGACCTTGATTGAGCATCACATCCATCATTGGTATAAATAGACAAGCCTTTGAGAAAATGGCTTGCAAACAAGTTATAAAATGGCTATTCATGATGGAGGCTTGGGTATTCAACAAATCAAAGCAATTTTATAATGTGTTTAATAAACTTGTGTTTAGATTGGGCCAGGGTCTAATGGAGAGTCAAAAGTAAAGGTACCCTCACACATAACGAAATCGCTAGCGAGATCGCTGCTGAGTCACGGTTTCCGTGATGCAGTAGCGATCCCGTTAGCGATCTTATTATGTGTGACAGCTACCAGCGATCAGGCCCCTGCTGTGAGATCGCTAGTCGTTGCAGAATGGTCCAGGCCATTTTCTTCAAAGGTGATGTCCTGCTGGGCAGGACACGTCGCTGTGTTTGACACTGTGTGACAGGGCCACAGTGACTGCTGAGATCGTTATACAGGTCGCTACTGCGACCTGTATCGTTCCTGCATCGCTGGTAAGATCTGACTGTGTGACATCTCACCAGCGACCTCCCAGCGACTTACCTGCGATCCTTAACAGATCGCATCATTTTCAGGATCGCTGATAAGTCGTTGTGTGTGACTGGGCCTTAAGGCTATGTGCACACGGTGCGTTTTTCTCGGCGTTTTTGCGCGTTTTTCGGGTGCGTTTTTGGCCTCAAAACTGCATGACTTTGCTTCCCCAGCAAAGTCTATGAGTTTTCATTTTTGCTGTCCCCACACAGCGTTTTTTTTCAGCTGCGTTTTTGTGGTGACCACAAAAACACAGCATGTTAATTATTCCCGCGTTTTTCACTGCGCTTTTCATCCATTGAGTTCAATGGGATGTTGAAAGACGCAATGAGAAACGCAAATAGCTGCGTTTTGGTGCGTTTCTAAGACCAAAAACGCAGCTATAAGCACAGGAGGTGGGTAGTAAAGTGACGTGTACAGGAAGAGGATTCCTTCTGTCAGTATAGACAGAAGCATGAATCCTCCCGGTACCGTCACCGCCGCGTCCATCTCCCGTCCTGTGCATGTATGCTGCCGTGCGGCGCCATGTACAGGCAGGAGGTGGAAGCGGCTGCGAAAACAAAAGTTAACAGTAGAATAAAAAAAAAAAAAGTTATACTCACCTGTCTGCAGCCTCCCGGTGCCATGCCCGCTCCCAGCTCCTGTCACGGTATCGCCGCTCCCGCTCCGGCTGTGTGCAGTCTCCCCGGGGCAGGACCTTGCTTGCAGGACCTGGCGATGGATCACCTGATGCAGTCACCTGACGCATCAGCTGATCGAGTCTCGGGCTGACGCGGGCGCCCGGCCGGTATCAGCGGATGCGTCAGGAGACTTCATCCCTGATTACCGGCAGCTGCTGCAGCGATCGGACAGGATCAGACTCCCGCCCCATCGCTGCAGGAGCTGCCGGTAATTCAGCACATAAGTGAGTATTATTTTTTTTTTTTTCTACTGATGCATCTGCTGATTGTATAATCGGCTTTTATACAATCAGCTGATGTGTGATGGGATTCACATCCTTTAACCTGACACATCATCTGATCGCTTTGCCTTCCAGCAAACCGATCAGATGATATTGGATCCTGATTGGACGGCGCGGGACCCTGACCCAGGATTACTGCGGAGGGGGGTTTATTTCAATAAAGATGGAGTCACTAATTGTGTTGTGTTTTATTTCTAATAAAAATATTTTTCTGTGTTGTGTTTTTTTTTTATCTTTACTAGAAATTCATGGTGGCCATGTCTAATATTGGCGTGACACCATGAATTTCGGGCTTAGGGCTAGCTGATAATATACAGCTAGCCCTAACTCCATTATTACCTGGCTAGCCACCCGGCATCAGGGCAGCCGGAAGAGTTGGATACAGCGCCAGAAGATGGCGCTTCTATGAAAGCGCCATTTTCTGGGGTGGCTGCGGGACTGCAATTCACAGCGGGGGTGCCCAGAAAGCATGGGCACCCTGCACTGTGGATTCCAATCCCCAGCTGCCTAGTTGTACCCGGCTGGACTCAAAAATGGGGCGAAGCTCACGTCATTTTTTTTTTTAAATTATTTCATGAAATTCATGAAATAATTTAAAAAAAAAGGGCTTCCCTATATTTTTGGTTCCCAGCCGGGTACAAATAGGCAGCTGGGGGTTGGGGGCAGCCCGTACCTGCCTGCTGTACCCGGCTAGCATACAAAAATATGGCGAAGCCCACGTCATTTTTTTTTTTTGGGGGGGCAGAGAAATCCTGCATACAGTCCTGGAAGGAGGATGCTGAGCCTTGTAGTTCGACAGCTGCTGTCTGCTCTCCTGCATACACTATTGGATGGAGGATGCTGAGCCTTGTAGTTCGACAGCTGCTGTCTGCTGTCCTGCATACACTATTGGATCGAGGATGCTGAGCCTTGTAGTTCTGCAGCTGTCTGCTCTTCTGCATACACTAGTGGAGAATGAAGAACACATTGAAGAAGGAAATGACATCAGACCTTTTTTTTTTTTTGTTCACTGATAAAAAACGCATAAGGACGCAGTGAGCAAAAACGCAGCAAAACGCAGCAAAAAAACGCACCAAATCGCGGCAAAACGCGTGCGTTTTTTCGACGCAGGTGCGTTTTTGTGCGTTTTTAGCGGCCAAAAACGCACAAAAACGCAGCGTCAAAAAAACGCAGCGTGTGCACATAGCCTAAGGCAGTGAAGTGTCGATAGCATCAAATTTTATTAACATCCCATTAGGAATTAGAAAGGTGACCATAGACACTGGAGCAGATGGAGATCTATCACATCTCAGCGGTCTTTTGTCCAGACGCTCTAAAGCCAGAGAGATTAGACAAGTTACTGTCTAAAATGTCTGTCTGAGCTAAACATACTAGATAGTAGGGATGTCAAGTGGCGATAACTGTCAACTCAATTGCCCTAAACTAACCTTCTCCTAAGGTCACTTACATGGAAATGGCTGATATTGCACAGAAAAATGTGAATGATGACTCCAGGCAAGAAGAAGCCTTTTCCAATTAAATTGACTTGCATAGACATCAAGTTGGGATATCATATTATATAAAATTATGCGTGAAACAGTTTTGGTGACTTTATTAGATGATTCATCCTACTAAACTGCTGAATATATTGGTTTTAACCTTACAATGGTCATAAGAGATTAAGTTGACAATACAGTTTAATCTTACTGTTATTAAACAGGCCATAGATAATTAAATGATGACCAATAAATAGGTATTATTATTATTATTATTATTATTATGATTATGATTATCTTAAAAACTGAATATGAAACACAAAATTAATTTATTTATTTTTCTTTGCAGTGAATTTACTGGATTCTCGCTCTGTCATGGGTGACCTTGGATGGGTAGCATATCCTAAAAATGGGGTAAGGCATTTCATAATGCAAAAATATAACAATGTACTGTACATGTAAAAAGGTTGTTTAAAAATTGTAAAAATATGTACATTTATTGTTTTTTGTACTAGCTGAGAGCTAAAATTTTTATTTAAATGTTCTTTTGTGCGATTCCCATAATTTGCCGCAGTTATGTTGTACATGATGCATCTGTCAGAGAGTGTCAAATGCTTTTTCTTTGATTTTTTTTCCTCTACGTTCTGAGACAAATTACTGGTTTGTTTCCTTGGTAGAAAAAAAAATAAGCTTTTACTGAGTTCGTTCCATGATGGAATTTACTTCTTGCTGTGAGACAGAAAACAGTATTAGCGAGCACGTTACATTTTTTCTCTTTTTACCATACAGGGAATACGGCCATAGTTTAAGTCTATAGAAGGTCCTGATTAATATTAAATATTTAAGTTGTGTATAGACCGGGATGGGTATAAATGAGTAAAGGTGTAAAGATTTGTAGCAGGGGTAGCATTGTCTGTAAACTGGGATAGGTAAAAATAAGTGAATGTATTGATATGTACGTTATTGCCAAGGATTCGGAGGAAGAACTATATGTCATGTGATGACATACTTTAAGGCTTTTTGTTGTAGGTTGACTCTTGATGAAACAAGAGTATAAAAATGTTCATCACCAAAAAAGGTCTCTATGTGCTAGACCCCATAAACAAATATGGACCGCACCTACTAGATACCCTAAGTAAATATAAAACCCAGACCTTCAAAATAAATATAGACCCTTACACGTCCCTAAAATATTGACCCAGACCCCAATGTAAGTTAAGACACTGAAAGAAAACAGCCCTCAGTCAATGTATAAAAGCACCTAGACTAGAATCATTTAAGATATAGCAACCCCCCTCCATTTAACTGACCCCAGACCAGAGTACACTTTGTATATATCTCATTTCAGAGCTTAGTACACACTCACAGTTTTCTCAATAACTCCATAAAAAAAAACAAGTCCAAGCATTGATTATTCCTTGTTGTAGGAAATCTATGGTTAACATCAAGATCCAGCTTGGGGAGCTTTCATATTGGTAATGGGTTGTTAGGCATCAACTGGTACAAAAAGCCTACTTTCTGTGATTGATGGGATCTGGCACACCAATGAGAACCATTTAATGATAATGGCGGTGTTCACCTGCCGATGGAGCTCAAACCCCAGACATGGACTGGCTACAGATGGGTAGGGTTTCAACCGCATTGCAATGCTGTGATTTTGTATTATACTAGAAGGTGGCCCGATTCTAACGCATCGGGTATTCTAGAATTTACATATTGTGTAGTTAATGTATGATTTTTGTTATATATATAGATGTTGTTGTGTGTAGTTGCCAAGTGTTTGTGTAGGGCACTGTAAGGCGGGCTTTGCACACTACGACATCGCAGGTGCGATGTCGGTGGGGTCAAATTGAAAATGACGCACTTCCGGCATCGCATGCGACATCGTAGTGTGTAAAGGCTCAATGATACGATTAACGAGCGCAAAAGCGTCGTAATCGTATCATCGGTGCAGCGTCGGCGTAATCCATAATTACGCTGACGTGACAGTCCGATGTTGTTCCTCGCTCCTGCGGCAGCACACATCGCTGTGTGTGAAGCCGCAGGAGCGAGGAACATCTCCTACCGGCGTCACTGCGGCTTCCATAGGATATGCGGAAGGAAGGAGGTGGGTGGGATGTTTACATCCCACTCATCTCCGCCCCTCCGCTCCGATTGGCCGCCTGCCGTGTGACGTCGCTATGACGCCGCACGACCCGCCCCCTTAACAAGGAGGCGGGTCGCCGGCCAGAGCGACGGTCGCAGGACAGGTGACTCCATGTGAAGCTGCCGTAGCGATAATGTTCGCTACGGCAGCTATCACTAGGATATCGCTGCTGCGACGGGGGCGGGGACTATCGCGTTAGGCATCACAGCATCGGCCTGCGATGTCGCAGCGTGCAAAGTACCCCTTAATGTTCTGGGTGTTGTCTGGGTGTGGGGGTGTGTGAGAGTGGTGTTGTATGTGTGTTGCGTTGTGTGTGTTGCGTTGTTTGTGGAGCGCTGTGTGTCTGCAGCATTCTGTGTGTGTGATGCTGTGTGTGTTGCGCAGTTTGTGTGGGTGTGGAGTGCGTGTGTGTGTTTTGGGGGGAGGTATGTTTTGTGCAGTGTGTGTGTTACGCGGTATGTGCGTATATTTATGTATGCCGCGGTGTTTGTGTGTTGGGTGTTGTGTGTGTGCGGCGTTGTCTGTGTGTGTGTGGGTGTCTGTGTAGGAAAGTGTTTGTGGTTCCCAGTGTGTGTGTGGTGTGTTGTGTGGTGTGCATGTGGTGGTGTGTGTGTGTGTTTTGTGGGGAGGTGTGCACCCCTCATCGTGATCCATCCCCCATGCTGCGCACCCCTCATCGTGCTCCATCCCCCATGCTGCGCATCCCCCATCGCGTTCCATCCTCCATGCTGCGCACCCCCATCGTGCTCCATCCCCCATGCTGCGCACCCCCCATCGTGCTCCATCCCCCATGCTGCGCACCCCTCATCGTGCTCCATCCCCCATGCTGCGCACCCCCCATCATGCTCCATCCCCCATGCTGCGCACCCCCTATTGTACTCCATCACCCATGCTGCGCACCCCCCATCGAGCTCCATCCCCCATGCTGCGCACCCCTCATCGTGCTCCATCCTCCATGCTGAGCACCCCTCATCGTGCTCCATCCCCCATGCTGCGCACTCCCCATCGTGCTCCATCTCCCATGCTGCACAACCCCCATTGTGCTCCATCCCCCATTCTGCGCACCTCCCATCGTGCTACATCTCCCATGCTGCGCACCCCCCATCGTGCTCCATCCTCCATGCTGCACACCCCCCATCATGCTACATCCACCATGCTGCACACCCCTCATCGTGCTCCATCCCCCATGCTGCACACCCCTCATCGTGCTCCATCTCCCATGCTGCGCACCCCCCATCGTGCTCCATCTCCCATGCTACGCACCCCCCATCGTGCTCCATCCCCCATGCTGCGCACCCCCCATCATGCTACATCGCCCATGCTGCGCACCCCCATCGTGCTCCATCCTCCATGCTGCACACCCCTTCCATCGTACTCCATCTCCCATGCTGCGCACCCCCCATCGTGCTACATCTCCCATGCTGCGCACCCCCCATTGTGCTCCATCCTCCATTCTTCACACCCCCCATAGTGCTCCATCCTCCATGCTGCACACCCCCAATCGTGCTCCATCCTCCATGCTGCACACCCGCTATCGTGCTCCATCCCCCATGCTGGGGCCGCCGGGGGCGGGTCCGAGCGTGGCAACGTTTGCCAGGGGCGGGGCTGAGCGGGCACGGCTTCAGCGTATGCCAGCTCCCTGCACATGTGTATCGGGAGCCGGTGTACGCTGGTAACTATGATACACATCGGGTAACTAAGGGAAGCGCTTCCTATAGTTACGCGATGTGTATCATGGTTACCAGCGTACAACGGCTCCTTCACGATCCCAGCATCACAAGGTTATGTCCGCCGGGGGCGGGGCCGAGTGTGCCAATGTGTGGCGGGGGCGACCGGGCGAGGCTCAGCGTATGCCGGCTCCATGCACATGTGTACCGTGAGCCGGTGTACGCTGGAGCTGGCGATGCGTGAGGAGGGCCGGGGCGAGCGCTAATCCATGCGGGGGGCGGGGCCAGGCCGAGGCGAGCGGCCAATCCATGGGGGGGCGGGGCCAGGCTGAGCCCAGCGGCCAATCCGACAGTTGTCACTGTAACGACACTGTCACGGTGACACAATTTTGGAGCAAGACAGACAGACAGACAGAATAAGGCAATTATATATATAGATATGTGTTCATCTGTGCAAGAATACATGTTTTATAAGGATCTGTTTAGTAAGGAGCCCAAAAAAACCATACTGCCCATCACTTGTTCAGGTGAATGGGCTCAGGAGGAGTGTAGGCAGGATGCTTTTCTGAGATGGGCCTGGATACAGGGGGTGACTTTTAAAAATCTGGTTAATCTAAAAATGCAATGATGCTCCAGGAGTACCTTCTATCTGAGTGAGTTTATGTCCTCTGTGCCTCCAATATAAGGCTCTTTGAATTGTATAATGGAGACTCACTGTCACCTTCTTCTGGCCATGTTATTCCCCCCTTCTCTCCTTTCTTGCTCACTCAATCAGTTTTTATCTGGTACTCCTTTTTTTCTAGGTTACAAATAGAAACACTTGCTTCTTGGGACTGTAGTCCAGGACACTCCAGTATAAGAAGGGCTAATACCTGCTATTGTGAGTTTGCTTGGCAATAGCTGCAGCATCCAGTGCACATAATGGTCCCAGAGATTACATTGGTAAAGAAAACTTCCTACACTCCCAGTCCCTGGAGACTGTATAGGGAAATAAATTACAGTAATGGGCTGTGATCTTCCTTTCTGATGTAATTTGTAGCTTCGCCCTATCCACCCGTCCTTTATACATGGAAAGAATAAGAAAGTAAAACTTTTCATACTGCTCTTCATCTTCAAACAAGTGTTAATTCCTGAATATTGCAGGAATAATTAAGGTTGCCAAATGTATTAGGACCCCTGGAAGACTCACAGAAGTAGGGAAGATCATATGGTCAACAAGGTGCTTAACAAAAAATTCCAGATAGAAAAATAAAGATTAAAATATAAGTTAACAATCCATGGGGTCCGCTCACTATGATACTCTTTTCCATTTTGTTCTATGTCATTCTATTGTAGAGATATCTTCTAAAGTTTCATTTGTGAAATCTCTGTTTGCAGTTCAGCTTGGCGCTCCTCCACAGTCTTCTCTGGGGGCGTTCACTTTCACTCCTCCCTCACAGGTGCTGCCAATCACAGCTCAGCAAAGCTTGAGACTGTTTCACTACAAGATCAACTCAGAGCTGTGATTGGTAGCATCTATAAAGGAGTGGAGAAAGTACACGCCCACAGAGAAGACTCTGAAGAAAAGCCCAGTTAGACTGCAGGAAGACATATTCAATAGTGAACTCCAGAAGAATGAAATGTGATAATCTCTATAATGGAGCAACACAGCACAAAATGGACAGATTGTCAGAATCAGGAGACCTCAGAGATTTTTCCAAGGTATGCAAGTTACGGTAATTTTTCGAGCAAGTGACTGGTCCTCTTTAAACACAGATTTTGACAGACTGGTTGCTATGGATACAATTAAATACAACAGCCTTTAAATTGCTACATTATTAGCAACCTTTCTACGTCCAAATTTAGAGATATTTATCTCAAGGATTTAATTGTCTTTTAGAAAAAAAAACAAAAAAACAAATAAGGATTCTTGACTGTAATTAATCCATAATTTTCTTTTAAAATAAATTTAGCTAATGAAAGTAAATCCCCAAATTTACATTTATGTGTCTTATGTCTAATCTGTTATTTTATTAAAATATCAGAAATCATGTATTGTGAAAAATATGCAACAGGGACAAGTCCAGGGACTGAGGTGAAAATAGCTATTGATGAACAAGGAATTTGTAGATCTATAGATCTAATATAGATAGATCTCACATCACGAACAGTAGTTTAATGTAAGCATATATATATATATATATACTAGCTGTACTACACGGCTTCGCCCAGGTTAATAACTGCTGTTAACAAAATAGAGTGTATTAACAAAACTGTATTCTGCACACAAAAAACCCAAAACAAATAGATATAAATGTAATTATAATGTCTGTCTCCCCCTCTGTATATACCTCTCTGTCTCTCTCTATCTCTTTGTCTGTCTATCTCTTTCCCTGTCTGTCTCTGACTGTCTCTGTCGTTCTCCGTCTGTCTCAATCTCTTTCCCTGTCTGTCTATCTCTTTCCCTGTCTGTCTATCTATCTCTGTCACTTTCCTTGTCTGTCTCTTTGTCTGTCTCTTTACCTGTCTTTGTCTGTCTCTTACCCTTTCTTTCCCTGTCTGTCTGTTTCCCTGTGTCTGTCTATCTCTTTGTCTGTGTCTGTCTCTTTACCTGTCTGTGTCTGTTTCTTACCCTGTCTCTCTATTTCCCTCTCTTTCCCTGTCTGTCTCTTTCCCTGTCAGTCTGTCTCTTTGTCTGTGTCTGTCTCTTTGTGTCTGTCTCTTACCCTGTCTATGTCTGTTTCTTACCCTGTCTGTGTCTGCCTCTTTCCCTGTCTGTGTCTGGTCTGTCTTTTTCCCTGGCTGCATTGTGACATGCCAACATTCCATTTAAGGGCGTGGCTGCATATTCTTCTGAAGTTCTGGCTGCACTGAGGCTCCCAGCTCCATTTGCTTTAATGGAGGCAGGTTTTTTGGTGAATAACTGTAAAGTGCGGGTTAAAATTTCCCCTCAATACATAGCCTATGACGCTCTCGGGGTCCAGACGGTGCGACGGTGCAGATGCCAATCCCGGACATACATACATACACACACACATACACACATTCAGCTTTATATATTATATATTTATATATATATACTAGCTGTACTACCCGGCTTCTCCCGGGTTAATAACTGCTGTTAACAAAATAGAATGTATTAACAAAAATGTATTCTGCACACAAAAACCACAAAACAAATAGATAGAAATGTAATTATTAAATTGTTGCCTATATTAACCAATCAGAGCTCAGATTAATTAACTGTAGCAAAATAGAAGGTAAGCTGTGATTGGTTGCTATTGGCAGCCTGATAAATCTCCAGGCAACAGAAAGCCCTCCCCCTGACAGTATATATTAGCTTACACATACACATATAGACAGGTCATGTGACTGACAGCTGGCGTATTTCCTATATGGTGCATTTGTTGTTCTTGTAGTTTGGCTGCATATTAATCAGATTTTTATTTTTGAAGGATAATACCAGACTTGTGTGTGTTTAGGGCGATTATGTGGCGAAGTTGGTGTATGAGTGGTGAAATGAGTGCTGAGGGTGGTATATGTGTTCAAGTGCTTGGTACTGTGTGGTGCATTTTGTGTGTGTGTGTTCATATCCTCGAGTGTGGTGAGTATCCCATGTCGGGGCCCCACCTTAGCAACTGTACGGTATATACTCTTTGGCGCCATCGCTCTCATTCTTTAAATCCTCCTTGTTCACATCTGGCAGCTGTCAATTTGCCCCCAACACTTTTCGTTTCACTTTTTCCCCATTATGTAGATAAGGTCAAAAATGATTGGTAAATTGGAACGCGCGGGGTTAAAATTTCGCCTCACAACATAGCACCCGGCGCTGCCCGGGATAGTAACAGTCTCTGTTTCTCTCCCATTCTCTGTCTGTCTCCCCCTCTATATATATATATCTCTGTCTCTCTCTTTGTCTGTCTCTTTCCCTGACTGTCTGTCTCTTTCTCCATCTGTCTCAATCTCTTTCCCTGTCTGTCTATCTATCTCTTTCCCTGTCTGTTTATCTATCTCTGTCACTTTCCCTGTCTGTCTCTTTCCCTGTCTGTCTCTTTCCCTCTCTTTCCCTGTCTGTCTATCTATCTCTGTCACTTTCCCTGTCTGTCTCTTTCCCTGTCTGTCTCTTTCCCTCTCTTTCCCTGTCTGTCTCTTTCCCTGTCAATCTGTTTCTTTGTCTGTGTCTGTCTCTTTGTGTCTGTCTCTTACCCTGTCTATGTCTGTTTCTTACCCTGTCTGTGTCTGCCTCTTTCCCTGTCTGTGTCTCTCTTTCCCTGGCTGCATTGTGACACGCCAACATTCCATATAAGGGCGTGGCTCTGTGTCTGTCTCTTTCCCTGGCTGCATTGTGACACGCCAACATTCCATATAAGGGCGTGGTCGCGCATTCTTCTGAAGTTCTGGCTGCACTGTGGCTCCCAGCTCCATTCGCTTTAATGGAGGCAGGTTTTTTGTTGAATGACTGTAAAGAGCGGGGTTAAAATTTCCCCTCAAAACATAACCTATGACGCTCTCGGGGTCCAGAAGTGTGAGTGTGCATAATTTTGTGGCTGTAGCTGCGACGTGTGGATGCCAATCCCGGACATACATACATACACACATACACACACACACACACACACACACACACACACACGCACACACACGCACACACACATACACACATTCAGCTTTATATATATATATAAATATGTGTATATATATATACATATTATTTATATATATATATATATATATAGATATATAGATATATCTATATATATATATATATATATATATATATATATATATATATATATATATATATAGAGAGAGAGAGAGATATACAGTGCCTTGCAAAAGTATTCACCCCCTTGGCTTTTTACCTATTTTGTTACGTTACAATAAGTGTTTAGATATTTTTCTAATCAATCCAGTTTGTATGTGATTTATCAGCATTAAATATTCAAAGTTGGGGAAGTGGAGTTAGAAAAATCTAAGCAAACAATTAATTTATGGGATAAAATAAATAGAAATTGTCATGTGCGTATGTATTTACCCCTTTTGCTACAAAGCCCCTAAAAAGTTATGGTGCAAGCAATTACCTTTATCAGTCACATGCTTAGTTACAGGAAGTCCTCCTGTGTTCAATTTAAGTGCCACATGGTCGCTCAGTATATACACACCTTTTCTGAAAGGCCGCAGAGGCTCCAACACCATTAAAAAAGAGGCAGCACTAACCAAGCAAAACTATGAAGACCAAGGAGATTGCCAAATAAGTTAGGGACAAAGTTGTTGAGAAGTAGAAGTCAGGGTTGGGTTCTAAAAAAATATCCAAATCTCTGATTATCCCCCGAGCACCATAACATCTATTATTATCAAATTGAAAGAACATGGTACTACAACACAACTGTCAAGATAAGGCAATACGACCACGGTCAGCCAAACACTCAATATAGCTGGTCTTTGTGGAAGAGATGGCAGAAAAAAAGCCTTTAATTACAGCCAAATATTGAAAGGCTCATTTTGATTTTGCCAAAAGACACGTGGAATGCTCCCCAAATGTATGGAGAAAGGTGCTGTGGTCAGATGAGACCAAAACCGAACTTTTTTACCACCAATATAAACCCTATGTCTGGCACCAAACCAACAGCTCATCACTCCAAGAACACCATTCCCACAGTGAAACATGGTGGTGGCAGTATCATGCTTTTGAGATGTTTTTCAGCAGCAGGGACAGGGAAAATGGTCTGAGTCAAGGGGAAGCTGAATGGTGCAAAATACAGGGATATTCTTGAGCAAAACCTATTTCTCTGAGTCAAGGGGAAGCTAAATGGTGCAAAATGCAGGGATATTCTTGAGCAAAACCTATTTCAGTCTGTCAGTGATTGGATACTGGGATGGAGGTTTATCTTCCAAAAATACAATGACCCAAGGCATACTGCCAAAGCAACACTCGAGTGGTTTAAGGGGAAATGTGTAAATGTACTAAAGTGGCCTAGTGAAAGTCCAGGCCTTAATCCACTTGAGAATCTGTGGCCAGATTTGAAAATTGCTGTTCACCAAAGGAAACCATCTAACTTGAAGGAGCTGGAACAGTTTACCTTGAGGAATGGGCAAAAATCTCAGTGGCAAGTTGTGGAAATCTCAAATAGACTTATCCAAAGTGACGTCTGGCTGTAATTTCAGCTAAAGGAGACTTTAATAAGTACTGACTTTAGGGGGATGAATAGTTATACACACTGACGTTTTCAGTTATGTTGCCATTGTTGTTTGCTTCCCAATAAAATGAAAACCAAATCTTGAAAGTGGTAGACATGTGCTGTACATGAACTAATATAAACCTTTAAAAAAATGTGTGAAATTCCAGGTTGTGCGGTATTAAAACACAAAAAATGACAAGGGGGTGAATACTTTCCAAAGGCATTGTAATTAATGTAGATAGATAGATAGATAGATAGAGGAATAGAACTGCACCTGTTATATATAAAAAGGAGCAAATGGGGATGCAAAGCTCTCAGACATAAGCCTAATCTAAATATCTAAAGACAAAAATGGAAGCAGCACTCCAAAAATACTGCAAATTATAGGACTTTAATGATCTATCTTAACGCCTTAGATTGTGCTGTCAAAATGTGACAGCACAATTTAAATGGCCGCAGCAGGGAAATTGCCTTTTCCTGCTGCCATCGGAGGCCCTGAGATGTGATCATGGGGAGCAGATGGTTGCCATGATAGTGACTCCTGTGGCTATCATGTTGTAGTTCCTGTTACATAGTTACATAGTTACTTAGGTTGAAAAAAGACCTAGGTCCATCTAGTTCAACCTTCCTCCACCAGTTCTACATTTTGTCCCTAAGTCACTTATAACCAACAATGTTTTGTGTACTTGGAAATCATCCAGCCCTTTTTTGAAAGCTGTTATAGTATCTGCCATTACTACTAGAGTTGAGCGCGGTTCGCGGTTCGAGGTTCTCCAGTTCGCGGCCCGAGTGATTTTTGGGGGCTGTTCTAGATAGAACTAGAACTCGAGCTTTTTGCTAAAGCTCGATAGTTCTAGATATGTTTGAGAACGGTTCTAGCAGCAAAAAGCAGGGCTTTTTACAGCTACAGTGTGCAGGAGCCATCGCTGGCAGCCTGCCAGAAGCTGGTAACCAAGATAAACATTGGGTATCCAAGCAAAGCGCTTTGGTTAGTAACCCGATGTTTATCCTAGTTACGTGCAGGAAGCCCACACTTCCCCGCTCAGCTCACTCCGCCCCCTCATGCACGCGGCATGTACACACACACTCTCTCACACACACACACACACACATCCCCAGCCATGCAGTCCACGACACTGACGTTCTCCTGGCACTCTGCACACATGGTCCCGCTCGGCTTACCTGCGGTGATGAAGTCCCGACCTCAGTGCTGTCACTGTCCTTCATGGCCGCCGCTTGTCACATCACCTTCTCTCGCTTCCGACCCTAGACTGACTACGGGGACGTCACGGGCCTCTCGCGATACTTGGCTGTGAAGGCGGCGGTCATTGAACTCAGTGACAGGTGCTGTCAGTGTGCAGGAGATCAGCGCATGTAATGTACCTCGCTGACAGCAGCACTTGTCATCCCCTGCAGTGACCTGGGCTGACCCATTGATGTTAGCCCAGGTCACTGCACTGCTCTCCCAGCCAATGGGGAAAATCCTGCTCTTCATTGACTGGGACAGTGTGGATCGTCATGGCAACCCCTTGGATTACACCAGACCTGGATTTGTTTTTCCTTCTAATAAATTGGTTAAAAAGGGAATGTATTGGGGAATGTTTTTTCAAATAAAATTGTGTTTGTCGTCTATTTTTTTTTAATACTGACTGGGTTGGTGATGTCGGGTATCTGATAGACGCCTGACCTCACAAACCCCAGGGCTTGATGCCAGGTGACATTACACATCTGGTATTAACCCCATATATTACCCCGTTTGCCACCGCACTAGGGCACGGGATGAGCTGGGGCGAAGCACCAGGATTGGCGCATCTAATGGATGCGCCACTTCTGGGGCAGCTGCGGCCTGCTATTTTTAGGCTGGGGAGAGTCCAATAACCATGGACCTCCCTAGTTTGAGAATATCAGACCCCAGCTGTCTGCTTGACCTTGGCTGGTGATCCGATTTTGGGGGGACCCCTACGTGTTTTTTTTTTTTAATTATTTATTTAATTTAAAATAACAGCGTGGGGTGCCCTCAGTTTTGGATTACCAGCCAAGGTGAGGCTGCCAGCTGTGGTCTGCAGGCTGCAGCCGTCTGCTTTACCCTAGCTGGCTACAAAAATAGGGGGAACCCTACGTCATTTTTTTTTCTTTCATTTTTTTGGCTAAATACAATGCTAAGCACCCCTTAGTGCCACATGAAAGGCACCAAAGGGTGCAAAATTACAAAATGCAGGAGAGTGGGACATTATGTGTCTTTCTGCCATTATCATGACAGAAAAGACTGATATGAAGTGTACAAGCACAGGAAAATCAGCAGAGCGCTTTACGCTGTGAAAAGCAGTAGAAAATGGCACTGGAGTGAACATGTGACCGCCTCATGTAGGTTGAAGCTAAGGATCCTGGGTAAATTTATGTATTTTCCCTCCTTCAGTTTTTTTGCAGTACACAAAAAAACGGAAGGCACACGGATGACAAACAGATGACATACAGACCGTCTACGGAACGGAAACGGATGCCACACGGATGCACCCGTGAAAAAAAACGGACTGTTTTTTGCCGACCACAAAAATGGATCGGTCGTGTGAAGGTAGCCTTATTCTGATCTGCCGTTTATAAACAGCAGGCAGAAATAAGTGAATAACGCCCCCCAGCGTCAGAAAATCTCCGGGGTTTCAGGGCTAGCTGAGACCCTAGAGATCATGATTCAGGACGATTTTTCCGGTCCCCGCTCACGTGATCACAGGTATACACCGTATACCGATGATCACGTTACAGTAAATGACAGCGCCGGTAAAAAATTATTTATCTCCCATCTGGCATGAACAAACATGATAAATCTCCTCCCTGGTCCCCTCCGGTCCCCCGGTGTCGCCAAAGTGCCCCCCCTGATGCCCTCCCAGAAATCCAAGATGGCCGCGCGCACAGCAGCGCGCCGGCCGCATTCACCCTACGCCTCCTCCCCAGGCCCGTCCAGGTCACCCCCTTTAACCCCACCGGTGTTCCCCGGTGTCACACGGTACCTGTGCAGCGTTGATCCCCCCACAGCCCTCTCCTTCACAATAGATGCTGCCGCATGCACAGAGCTGCTGTCAGCTCAGCTTCCTTTGTTCAGACACAGTGAGTGGTGGTTATGCATCTGTAAGCTAAATGGGCGGCACGGTGGCTCAGTGGTTAGCACTGCAGTCTTGCAGCGCTGAGGTCCTGAGTTCAATTCTCACCAAGGGCACCATCTGCAAGGAGTTTGCGTGGGTTTCCTCCAGATACTCCGGTTTCCTCCCACACTCCAAAGACATACAGCGCTATGGAATTAATAACGCTATATAAATGAATAAATTATTATTATTACTGCAATGCCCTGCTCATGAGGTAAGGAACATAATTGATCAGGAGAGCTATATACTACATTTCCAAATGGAGGGATTTGCTTTTATAGTTTCCCTGCTGAACGACTACCAAACATGAGAGTCCGTTATACGTCACAAGAAAACACATCTAAATAGCGAGCTCTGTTGTTAAGTATTCATTCAGCTGGATAACTGGACTTAAAGGGGTATTCCATCTCCAAGATCCTATCCCCAATATATAGTAGGTGGAATAGCAATAATATCAGCAAATACCAATATTTGGAAATGTAGAATAGTTCTCCTGATTAGGCATGCCCTTACCTCATGAGCAGGGCATTGCAGCTTTGGTAGCAACCATTACGACATGGACTCTGCTGCTGTGGACCCGGGGAGAGTGAGTGCAGATTCATTGCACCCACACTCCTCACATGAAGGGTCTGCACTCCTAGAAAATGGGGGATACATTCCCTGAGTGTCTCCCCCCATATTCTAGACGATCCAGAGTCGTCGTGGGACCCCTTTATTTTTTTTCTTACAATAAATTGGTGAAAAAGGAAATGTTTTGGGGACTGTTTTTTCAAATAAATTTCTTTTGTCGATTTTTTTTTTGTTAGTACTGACAGTTTATGATGTCGGGCATCTAATAGACGCCATGACATCACAAACTGCTGGGCTTGATCTCAGGCGACTTTACAGCTAGTATCAACCCGATTTATTACCCCGTTTGCCACTGCATCAGAGCACGAGATGAGCTGGGGTGAAGCGCCAGGATTGGCGCATCTAGTCGATGCGCCATGTCTGGGGTGCCTGCGGCCTGCTATTTTTAGGCTGTGAATGCCCAATAACTATGGACCTTCCCACCCTGAGAATACCAGACCACAGCTGTCCGCTTTACCTTGGCTGGTGATCCAATTTGGGGGGGACCCTACTTTTTTTGTGTAATTATTAATATTTATAAAATAATTATAAAAAAAGAGCCTGAGGGGACCTCCACATTGGATCCCCAACCACGGTAAAGCTGCCAGCTGTGGTTTTCAGGCTACAGCCATCTGCTTTACCTTAGCTGGCTATCAAAAATGGGGGGACCCGACGTCATTTTTTTTAACTATTTTTTAAATAGAAAAAATTAATGGGCTTCCCTGTATTTTGATTGCCAACCAAGGTAACGGCAGGCAGATGGGGGTGGCAACCCATAGCTGTCTGCTTTATCTGCGCTGAGAATCAAAAATACCGCGGAGCGCTACGTCATTTTTTTTAAAGATTTATTTTTACAGCACTGTGATCTCCAGCAATCAAAATACAGGGAAGCCCATTTTGTTCTTAGTTATTTAAATAAATAATTAAAAAAAATATATATGGGCTCCCGCTACATTTTTTGCATTGCTAGCTAAGGGTAATCCAAGCAGCTACTGGCTGCTAACCCCCACTGCTTGGTGTTACCTTCACTGGCAATGGAAAATCCAGGGAAGCATTTTTTATTTTTTTTGCCAAAAAACTACAAAAAAAGGACGTGAGCTTCGCCATATTTTTGTATGCTAGCCAGGTATAGCAGGCAGGTGCTGGAAGAGTTGGATACAGCGCCAGAAGATGGCGCTTCTATGAAAGTGCCATTTTCTGAGGCGGCTGCAGACTGCAATTCGCAGCAGTGGGGCCCAGAAAGCTCAGGCCAACCTGTGCTGCGGATTCCAATCCCCAGCTGCCTAGTTGTACCTGGCTGGACACAAAAATGGGGCGAAGCCTACGTCATTTGTTTTCTAATTATTTCATGAAATTCATGAAATAATAAAAAAAGGGCTTCCCTTTATTTTTGGTTCCCAGCCGGGTACAAATAGGCAACTGGGGGTTGGGGGCAGCCGTACCTGCCTGCTGTACCTGGCTAGCATACAAAAATATGGCGAAGCCCACATAATTTTTTTAGGGGGCAAAAAACTCCTGCATACAGTCCTGGATGGAGTATGCTGAGCCTTGTAGTTCTGCAGCTGCTGTCTGTCTGTATGGAGAAGAGCAGACAGCAGCTGCAGAACTACAAGGCTCAGCATACTCCATCCAGGACTGTATGCAGAATTTTTTTGCCCACCAAAAAAATGACGTGGGCTTCGCCATATTTTTGTATGCTAGCCAGGTACAGCAGGCAGCTACGTGCTGCCTCCAACCCCCAGTTGCCTATTTGTACCCGGCTGGGAACCAAAAATATAGGGAAGCCCGTTTTTTTTAATTATTTCACTTATTTCATGAAATAATTAAAAAACAAATGACGTGGGCTTCGCCCCATTTTTGTGTCCAGCCAGGTACAACTAGGCAGCTGGGGATTTGAATCCGCAGCACAGGTTAGCCCGAGGTTTCTGGGCGCCTCTGCTGCGAATTGCAGTCCGCAGCCGCCCCAGAAAATGGCGCTCTCATAGAAGCGCCATCATCTGGCGCTGTATCCAACTCTTCCAACAGCCCTGGAGCCGAGTGGCTTGTTGGGTAATCATGAGTTAATACTGGCTTTGTTTTACTAGCTAGTATTAAGCCAGAGATTCTTAATGTCAGGCACGTTTGACCAAGACATTAAGAATCTCCAATAAAGGGTTAAAAAAAAAGACACCACACAGAGAAAAAATACTTTAATAGAAATAAATGCATAGACACATTAGAGACTCCATCTTTATTACCCCCTGTCAGCCCTCCACGATCCATGGTCTTCTGTCTTTCTCATTCAACAAATGCAGCTCTGCTCCATCGCTGCTGAATGGGGGAAGACGCTGCTTCCCGTGCAGCCTTCACTCAGTGAGAGATCAGTGCTGCTGGCTGCTGGCGGTGACAGACGCGTTACCATAACAACAGGGCTCCGATCATGTGATTCCCGGAGCCTCGGTTAGCGGTGACGTCACCGCTAACTGCGTTGCTATGACAACGGTGATCTCTGTTAATGACCGGCTGTGTCAGCTGGTCCCTAACGGAACGGGGAGTCGACCGTGTGCTAGAGCATGTCGCCGGTACACGGCCATACACAAATTTGCACCATGTACCGGAGAGATGCACTCGCAGGTCCTACATGATGCGTCATAGTCATGTGACCAGTCTGTAGCCAATGAGATAATAGCCACGTGACTGGTCACATGGCTATTTTGACATCACAATAGGTCCTGCATCACTGCTGGCAGTGCTGGTCACCGGGAGGATTCAGCGATCATCGGATGGAATAGCGGCAGGAGACAGAGTGCAGGTGGAATCGCAGGGACCGGTAAGTGTTATGGCAATGTTTATTAACTGTATGTGTACATTTATAATGCGTTTTTATGTGTTTGTGATTGCCTCCCATTATATCCTATTGGTTCGAGTTCGGTTCGTCGAACGTTCGCCGAACCGAACTCGAACGAGGCCTCCGTTCGGCGAACCGAACTCGAGCCGAACCATGGCCAGTTTGCTCATCTCTAATTACTACCTCTTGTGGTAGGGCATTCCACAGTCTGACTGCTCTAACTAAAGAACCCTTTCCTATTTAGCTGCCGGAATCACTTTTCTTCCACTCGCAGTGTTATGGGGGCTTTACACGCTACGATATCGTTAATGTTTTGTCGTCGGGGTCAAGTTGTTAGTGACGCACATCCGGTGTCATTAACGATATCGCAGCGTGTGACACTAACCAGCGACCTTAAGCGACCTCAAAAATGGTGAAAATCGTTCACCATGGAGAGGTCGTCCCAAACTCAAAAATCGGTAAGGGTTGTTTATCCAGGTGGTTCATCGCTCATGCGGCAGCACACATCGCTATGTGTGACACCGCAGGAGCGAGGAACGTTTCCTTACCTGCCGCCGGCCACAATGCGGAAGGAAGGAGGTGGGCGGGATGTCACGTCCTGCTCATCTCCGCCCCTCCACTTTGATTGTCCGGCCGCTTAGTGACGTTGCGGTGACGTCGCTGTGATGCCGAACGTCCCTCCTCCTTGAAGGAGGGATTGTTCGGCAGTCACAGCGACGCCGCCGACCAGGTAAGTATGTGTGACGCTGCCGTAGTGATAATGTTTGCTACGGCAGCGATCACAAACAATCGCATGCGCGACGGGGGCGGGTACTTACACGCTTGCTATCGCTACAAATTGCTAGCGATATCGCTACCGTGTAAAGCCCCCTTTAGAGCCGACAAAGCAGCAGCTGTAACAGGAGAGCAGCATTTTTGCTGATCAGAGCTGTGCAGCTCTGATCAAAGGAAATAAATGAGCGATCAGACTGCTGATCCTTATAATTCCCTAGGGGGATTAGAAAAATAAAAAAAGAAGTAAAATAAAAAGTAAAAAAAAATAAAAAAAATAAAAAACCCTAAAAGTTCAAATCCCTCCTCATTAGCCCCATTAAAAATAAAACAATAAAAACATAAAAAATATACACACATTTGGTATCTCCGAGTTCAGAAATGCCCAATCTATCAAAATATAAAATCAATTAACCTGATGAGTAAACGGTATAGCGGCAAGAAAATTCCAATCACCAAAATTACATTTTTATGTTCGTCGTAAATTTTGCGCAAAATGCAATAACAAGCGATCAAAATGTAGCATCTGCACAAAAATGGTACTGTTAAAAATGTCAGCCCTACTCAAAAAGTAAACCCTAGTTGTGGTTCCATTAGAAAGTGTCCAAGCAGCTAAAAAGTTAAATAATAGAGCAGGACATCAAAGGTAGGAGATATCCGCAAAAGAAAGCAGAAAGCCTCAAAAGAAAGCAGACACCCATTCTCAAAAAAAAATTGCACTCACCTGTCTGCGATTTATATTTGCATGTGAGAGTTCATTCACTTGCAAACTCTTAATTGTTTGGGGTCTGGTAAGTGCAATTCTTTTAGGGGTCTCTGCTTTCTTTTGGGGATAAACTTAGTGGTAGATAGAGAATAATAAATGTAAGCTGGTAATTTAAACCTTTGTAAATATATGTCCCCACCACTATAGGACTGGTCTGTATCGTGAAAATAGCAGATCAGATAAGAAAATGTGCAACAGAACCAGTAATAGGATTAACACAAAATGTTGATGTTCCAGAATGTGATGACAAGGTTATCTATATATATAATTGCCTTATTCTGTCTGTCTGTCTTGCTCCAAAATGATGTCATTACAGTGAAAACGCATTGGCCGCTCGGCTCGGCCCCGCCTCCCGCACGCATTAGCTGCTTGGCTCGGCCACGCCCGCCCTGCATGCATTGGCTGCTCGGCTCGGCCCGGCCACGCCTCCCACACTTTGTCCGCTCGGCCATGCCCCCCGCACACTGTGCCTGCTCGGCTCGGCCACGCCCCCCACACACTGTGCCCACTTGGCTACGCCCACCGAACCCTGTGCCTGCTCGGTCATGCCCCCCGCACACTGTGCCTGCTCAGCCACGCCCCCCGCACACTGTGCCCACTCAGCCACGCCCCCCGCACAAATGTGCCCACTCGGCCACGCCCCCACACACACTGCCCGCTCGGTCACGCCCCCGCACACTGTGCCCACTCGGCCACGCCCCCACACACTGTGCCCGCTTGGCCACGCCCCCACACACTTTGCTTGCTTGGCCACTCCCCCGCACACATTGGGCACCTATACACCTCCCCCCAGGACTACTCCACCTATTAGACACCTCCCACCCAGAACTACTCCACCTATTAGACACCTTCCCCCCAGGACTACTCCTCCTATTATACTCCTCTCTCCCTAGGAATACTCCTCCTATTATCCTCCTCTCTCCCCAGGACTACTCCTCCTATTATACTCCTCTCTCCCCAAAACTACTCCTCCTATTATACTCCCCTCCCCCCAGGACTACTCCTCCTATTATACTCTTCTCCCCCCAGGACTACTCCTTCTATTATACTCCTCTCCCCCCAGGTCTTCTCCTCCTATTATCCTCCTCTCCCCCCAGGACTACTCCTCCTATTATCCTCCTCTCCTCCCAGGACTACTCCTCCTATTATACTCCTCTCCCCCCAGGACTACTCCTTCTATTATACTCCTCTCCCCCCAGGTCTACTCCTCCTATTATCCTTCTCTCCCCCAAGGACTACTCCTCCTATTATCCTCCTCTCCTCCCAGGACTACTCCTCCTATTATACTCCTCTCCCCCAGGACTACTCCTTCTATTATACTCCTTTCCCCCCAGGTCTACTCCTCCTATTATCCTCCTCTATTCCCAGGACTACTCCTCCTAATTTCCTCCTCTCCTCTCAGGACTACTCCTCCTATTATACTCCTCACCTCCAGGACTACTCCTCCTATTATACTCCCCTCCCCCCAGGACTACTCCTCCTATTAGACTGCTCTCCCCCCAGGACTACTCCTTCTATTATACTCCTTTCCCCCCAGGTCTACTCCTCCTATTATCCTCCTCTCCCCCCAGGACTACTCCTCCTGTTATCCTCCTCTCCTCCCAGGACTACTCCTCCTATTATACTCCTCTCCCCCCAGGACTACTCCTTCTATTATACTCCTCTCCCCCCAGGTCTACTCCTCCTATTATCCTCCTCTCCCCCCAGGACTACTCCTCCTATTATCCTCCTCTCCTCCCAGGATTACTCCTCCTATTATACTCCTCACCTCCAGGACTACTCCTTCTATTATACTTCTCTCCCCCCAGGATTACTCCTCCTATTATCCTCCTCTCTCCCCAGGACTACTCCTCCTATTATCCTCCTCACCTCCAGGACTACTCCTCCTATTATACTCCTCTCTCCCCAGGACTACTCCTCCTATTATACTCCTCACCTCCTGGACTACTCCTCCTATTATACTCCTCTCCCCCCAGGACTACTCCTTTTATACTCCTCTCCCCCCAGGACTACTCCTGGTAATATACTCCCCTCCCTCCAGGACTACTCCTCCTATTATACTCCTCTCTCCCCAGGACTACTCCTCTTATTATACTTCTCTCCCCCCAGGACTACTCCTCCAACACACACACACTGCACAAAACATACCTCCCCCCAAAACACACACACCCTACACACACACACCCACACAAACCGCACAACACACACAGCACCACACACAACACTCCACAAACAACACAACACACAACACAACACACAAACAACACAGCTCTCACACACCCCCACACCCAGACAGCACCCAGAAAATTTACAGCGCCCTACACAAACACTTGGCAACTACACACAACAACATATATATATATATATATATATATATATATATATATATAACAGAAATCATACATTAACTACACAATAAATTCTAGAATACCCGATGCGTTAGAATCGGGCCGCCTTCTAGTATTTACAAATGTTGCTTTTTTTTTTAGTTCAAAAATAAATGTGGATTGGGAAAATATAAGACATCCCCTGAAAATAAGCCCCAGGATATCTTTCGGAGCCAAAAAATAGTATAAGACCCTGTGTTAATTTTAGGGAAACACAGTAGATAGATAGATAGAGAATTAGAGAACGCCCAGAAACTCACCATCTACCGGTCACTGCGGAGGGACTACACTCTGGCCCCATATCTGCAAAAGTTACGCCACCCCAAAGACAGGCAGAAACTTAGCCTGTACAGACTGAGTGCCCACAGCCTAGAGGTGGAAACAGGGCGGCACCGACAGACATACAAGCCGCGGGAGAAAAGACTGTGCCAGCACTGCCAGCAGGGGGCTCTGGAGGACGAGGCGCACTTCCTGCTGCACTGTGACAAATACTCAGCAGTGAGGGACTCCCACTTCCAGAAACTTACCGCTCATACCCCGGACTTTCCATCCATGGACGAGGAGAGGAAACTCCGCATCCTGCTGGGGGAAGAGGACTCAATGGTGGAGATCGCCGCCCAATATGTCTCCACTTATCATAAGATGAGGGGTACTAAAGACCTCCAGATGGGCCATCACTCCCTAAATTGTGGCCCCAACACCCCATCCCCACAACCCTAACCCACTCCCCTTTCACACTTCTTTTTTTGCTTTGGCAATGTGTCGCGGGCGGAGGAGGGGACGCTGCGCTCTCCCACTGCTCGGGTCCGGCTGCTGCTGTTGTTGCTGCTCGGTGGTGGCTCGAGCGGTGGGCCAGATCCCGGGGACTCGAGCGGCGTTCATCGCCCGTGAGTGAAAAGGAGATTTGATTGTGGGAATTTATTGTCCATGACGCCACCCACGGTTGTGGTGATATTGGTGACACCACCGCTGCTCTAGACGGGGATCCCGGGAGCGGTGACAGGGAGCAGCTTGGTTGTTATTTCTCCCCTCCGTTGGTAGGGGGTTGGTTGTCCCGGGGCCCGGTGATGGGGGTAGGGATGGATGATGGCAGGCGGGTTGCGGGGCCTGGTGAGGTGCAGGGTCGCGGGGGCAGCGCTGTGCCGCACGGCACGGTGGTACTCACTCAGCCTGAGACGATGACACAGTTCTCGGTAAAACACACGGCTGGAAAGACGGGTCCCACGGACGGCTGCTGTTGCTTTTCCCCGGCAGGTTAACGGTGACTGCCTTTCCCTGCACCTATGTACTTCTGATGGTTCCAATGGGTTCCCACCGGTAACTCGCTCCCCGGCTTGGATATGGGCTGGAGGAGCCCCTTTTACCCGCAGGCGCTGGCCCTGAGAAACGGTTGCCTTGGCGGTGGCGGTGTCTCTCTCACTGGGTTGGACTGTTGCCTTCTGTCAGGACTTGACTGTTTGGAAACCCAGGAGGTCCCGTTCACTAACGGATTCGGCAAATTCACGGCGACTCCTAGCCTTGCCGGGGTCCGAAAAGCCCCTGCCAATGGTGCTGGCTTCTCCTTGTGTACCGATCCGGTACCGCCGGGCCACCGCCACGGTCCTTACGGTAAACTCCGATAGGCCACTCCTGCAGACGGTCACCACCGTCTGCCAACCTTGCTGCTCCGTCCGGGCCACACACCCGGACTAACTTCAGATCGCTCAACTACCACTTTTGCTCCTCACACTTGCTCCTCCACACCTAATCTGACTGTTGTTCCCGTCTCCAGGACTGTGAACTCCTCGGTGGGTGGAGACCAACCACCTGGCTCCACCCCCTGTTGTGTACATCAGCCCCTGAAGGAAGGCAGCAAGGGTTTTGTGTTCTGGCTTTGATGTGCCTAACCGGGGTGTAGGGTGTGGTGGTGTAATTACCTGTGGCCCCTGGCTTGTCCAGGGCGCCACAAATGCTAATAGTTTTTTGGTCCTGCCAATAAAGCCTATTTGATTTGATTTGATTTAGATAGATAGATAGAGATCGATAGATAGAGATAGATAGATAGATAGATAGATAGATAGATAGAGGGATAGATAGATGGATAGATAGATAGAGGGATAGAGGGATAGAGGGATAGATAGATAGAGGGATAGATGATAGATAGATAGATGGATAGAGGGATAGATAGATGGATAGATAGATAGATAGATAATAGATAGACAGATAGATAGATAGACGGATAGATAGATAGAGGTATAGATAGATGGATAGATAAATAGATAGAGGGATAGATAGAAGGATAGATTGATAGATAGATAGATTTGACAAATGAAACACAAACAAAAGAATACAGTAGCATTCTATATGCGCTAAGATGCATGCAAACATTGACTATAGGAAATTTTAACTGCTTTATAGCTATATGGAATACACTTTTAATATGAAGGTAATTAGTGTATAATTTGGCCAATTCATGAGAGCTCACCTACCACTACAAGGCTAATCTTTCTTTTATGAGACCCTAATCAAATATCATGCCTTTCCTGTGTTAAAAGTCTACAAATTTAAAGGGCAGGTAGGATGCAGAACTAATTTAAAACAGCTCCAGGTTGATGACAAGAGTGATCCAATCAGACAAGAAGACAGTCAAAACCTCCAATACTATATTAAAAAGTCTTCTTTGTCGTAGCTGGTAGGCATTAATGATTTGGTCAATTTGTGAATTAAGTACCTTCATTTTTATAAGTATAATCCATATAGCTGTAATGCAGTTAAAATTTCATATATTCGATGTGTACTGCTGTATTCTTTTGTTTCTGTATTATACAGTCATAGCAGCTTGCACCTGTTTGCACTTGCTTTATTCTGTTCAAAGGTGCTGGACAGTTTTATTTTTTATTTTTGTTGTATGACAGATCATAAATAGACATAGATAGTCAGACAGACAGACTGACAGACAGACAGACAGACAGACAGACAGACAGACAGATAGATAGATAGATAGATAGATAGATAGATAGAAAGATAGATAGATAGATAGAAAGATAAAATATAGTAATAGAAAAACACCCCTATTGCAGATACTGGGTGCCAGGCTTTACCTCAACCTTCCACAAGTTGTATTATCTATTCAAAAATAGAAAAATAAAGGGAGCACTGCAGCTTTTTAGAAACTAAGGGTACCATCACACTTTAGCGATGCAGCAGCGATCCCACCAGCGATCTGACCTGGTCTGGATCGCTGCTGCGTCGCTACATGGTCGCTGGTGAGCTGCCAAACAGGCAGATCTCACCAGCGACCAGTGACCAGCCCCCAGCCAGCAGCGTCGCTTGCACGGAGCCAGCGTCTGGAAGCTGCGGACACTGGTAACTAAGGTAAATATTGGGTATGGTTACCCAATGTTTACCTTAGTTACCAGCGCACACCGCTTAGCTTAACGTGTGTGCAGGCAGCAGGAGCCGGCACTGGCAGCGTGAGAGCTACGGAGGCTGGTAACGAAGGTAAATATCGGGTAACCACCTTGGTTACCCGATGTTTACCTTGGTTACAGCTTACCGCAGGCTGTCAGACGCCGGCTCCTGCTCCCTGCACATTCAGGATTGTTGCTCTCTCGCTGTCACAGCGATGTGTGCTTATCAGCGGGAGAGCAGCAATAAAAAAACGAACCAGGGCTGTGTGTAACGAGCAGCGATCTCACAGCAGGGGCCAGATCGCTGCTCAGTGTCACACACAGCGAGATCGCTAATGAGGTCACTGCTGCGTCACAAAAAAACGTGACTCAGCAGCGATATCAGTAGCGATCTCGCTATGTGTGAAGCACCCCTAAAGGTGTTAATGAGCCTGTGGTGATATTTCACTTAAAGGTGAACTTTTTAAGCTTTTTTCAAGGCTTGAAAAAAGTTTACCTGCAACTAAAACGTTGCCACAGGCTCATTAACGCCTTTTCTCACTAAAAAGATAGAGTGCTCCCTTTATTTTTCTATTTTTAGATAGATAGATGGATAGATAGATAGAGGGATAGATAGAGGGATAGATAGATAGATAGATAGAGGGATAGAGGGATAGATGGATAGATAGAGAGATAGATAGATAGATTGAGGGAAGGATAGATAGATAGATAAATTGATAGATAGATATAGATAGATAGATAGATGATAGATAAAGGGATAGATGGATGGATAGAAAAACGGATAGATAGATGGATAGTTGGATGGATAGATATATAATTGATGGATAGATGATAGATGGATAAATAGATAGATAATAGATAGATAGATAGATAGATAGATAGAGGGATAGATAGATAGATGATAGATAGAGGGATAGATAATAGATAGATAGAGATAGATAGATAATAGATAGATGATAGATAGAGGGATAGATAGACAGATAGATAGAGGGATAGATAGATGGATAGAGGGATAGATAGATAGAGAGAGAGATGGATAGATAGATAAATAGATAGATAGATACATAGAAAAAAACAGATAGATAGATAGATAGAGATAGATAGAAAGAAAGAAAGAGATAGATAGAGGCATAGATAGATAGAGGGATAGAAAGAAAGAGATAGATAGATAGATAGATAGATAGAAAGAAATAGATAGATACAGTCATATGAAAATGTTTGGGCACCCCTATTAATGTTAAAGGGAACCTGTCATCAGAAATGTGGCTTTCAACCTAAATGTTTCCCCCTCTGCAGCTCCTGGGCTGCATTCTAGTAAGGTTTCTATACTTTTTGTTCCCCCTTTTAAACCAAAATAAATACTTTATAAAACTGTACCTTTCGGTTTGAAAATCTTGTAAATTATCCATGGGGGCGGGCCATGTGGCGTCCGTTGCTGTAGCTTACGCCATCCCCCATGCTCCAAATCATCCCTCAGGACGCCGCCCACTGCGCCCGAGGTCCCGTGCACGCCGGGACACCTAGTGACGTGGTCACAGGCATGAGAGTATGGGCAGCGCTGTGATTGCATCGCAAGTGCCTGCCCATACTCTTGTGGGCGCGCTCTCCCCTCTGTACGTCGCTCAGATCCTCCGCTTCTCCTGTAGTGGCCTGCTCCGCTCCTCCCATCTATTTCCTGCTGCAGGGTACGATGGGAAGGAGGTGACGTCGGGCCGGCGCAGAACGCTGGAGGCAGTGGGGAAAGGGCGGGCACGAGAGTATGGGCTGGCACTTGCGATGCAATCACAGCGCCGCCCATACTCTCCTGCCTGCGACCACGTCACTAGGTGTCCCGGCGTGCACGGGACCTCTGGCGCAATGGGCGGCGTCCTGAGGGATGATTTGGAGCATGGGGGACGGCGTAAGCTACAGCAACGAATGCCACACGGCCCGCCCCCATGGATCATTTACAAGATTTTCAAACCGAAAGGTACAGTTTTATAAAGTATTTATTTTGGTTTAAAAGGGGGCACAAAAAGTATAGAAACCTTACTAGAATGCAGCCCAGGAGCTGCAGAGGGGGAAACATTTAGGTTGAAAGCTAAATTTCTGATGAGAGGTTCCCTTTAACCTTTTTTCTTTATAACAATTTGGGTTTTTGCAACAGCTATTTCAGTTTCATATATCTAATAACTGATGGACTGAGTAATATTTCTGGATTGAAATGAGGTTTATTGTACTAACAGAAAATGTGCAATCCGCATTTAAACAAAATTTGACCGGTGCAAAAGTATGGGCACCTCAACATAAAAGGGACATTAATATTTTTTAGAGCCTCCTTTTGCAAAAATAACAGCCTCTAGTCGCTTCCTGTAGCTTTTAATAAGTTTCTGGATCCTGGATGAAGGTATCTTTGACCATTCCTGTTTACAAAACAATTCCAGTTCAGTTAAGTTTGATGGTCGCCGAGCATGGACAGCACGCTTCAAATCATCCCACAGATGTTCAATGATATTCAGGTCTGGGGACTGGGATGGCCATTCCAGAACATTGTAATTGTTCCTCTGCATGAATGCCTGAGTAGATTTGGAGCGGTGTTTTGGATCATTGTCTTGCTTAAATATCCATCCCCTGCGTAACATCAACTTCGTCACTGATTCTTGCACATTATTGTCAACAATCTGCTGATACTGAGTTGAATCCATGCGACCCTCAACTTCAACAAGATTCCCGGTGCCGGCATTGGCCACACAGCCCCAAAGCATGATGGAACCTCCACCAAATTTTACTGTGGGTATCAAGTGCTTTTCTTGGAATGCCGTGTTTTTTTGCCTCCATGCATAACGCCTTTTTGTATGACCAAACAACTCAATCTTTGTTTCATCAGTCCACAGGACCTTCTTCCAAAATGTAACTGGCTTGTCCAAATGTTCTTTTGCATACCTCAGGCGACTCTGTTTGTGGCGTGCTTACAGAAACAGCTTCTTTTGCATCACTCTCCCATACAGCTTCTCCTTGTGCAATGTGCGCTGTATTGTTTACCAATGCACAGTGACACCATCTGCAGCAAGATGAAGCTGCAGGTCTTTGGAGGTGGTCTGTGGATTGTCCTTGACTGTTCTCACCATTCTTCTTCTCTGCCTTTCTGATATTTTTCTTGGCCTGCCACTTCTGGGCTTAACAAGAACTGTACCTGTGTTCTTCCATTTCCTTACTATGTTCCTCACAGTGGAAACTGACAGTTTAAATCTCTGAGACAATTTTTTGTATCCTTCCCCTGAACAACTATGTTGAATAATCTTTGTTTTCAGATCACTTGAGAGTTGTTTTGAGGAGCCCATGATGCCACTTTTCATAGGAGATTCAAATAGGAGAACAACTTGCAAGTGGCCACCTTAAATACCTTTTCTCATGAGTGGATACACCTGCCTATGACGTTCAAAGCTCAATGAGGTTACAAAACCAATTTAGTGCTTTAGTAAGTCAGTAAAAAGTAGTTAGGAGTGTTGAAATCAAGAAATTGATAAGGGTGCCCATACTTTTGCACCGGTCAAATTTTGTTTAAATGCGGATTGCACATTTTCTGTTTGTACAATAAACCTCATTTCATTCCAGAAATATTACTGAGTCCATCAGTTATTAGATATATGAAACTGAAATAGCTGTTGCAAAAACCCAAATTGTTATAAAGAAAAAAGGTTAACATTAGTAGGGGTGCCCAAACTTTTTCATACGACTGTAGATAGATAGATAGATAGATAAATACATAGATAGATATAAATAGAAATAGATAGAGATAGATAGTTAATAGATAGATAGATAATGGATAGATAGATAGATAGACAGATAGAGGGATAGATAGATACATAGATACATACAGTTAGGTCCAGAAATATTTGGACAGTGACACAATTTTCGCGAGTTGGGCTCTGCATGCCACCACATTGGATTTGAAATGAAACCTCTACAACAGAATTCAAGTGCAGATTGTAACGTTTAATTTGAAGGTTTGAACAAAAATATCTGATAGAAATTGTAGGAATTGTACACATTTCTTTACAAGCACTCCACATTTTAGGAGGTCAAAAGTAATTGGACAAATAAACCAAACCCAAACAAAATATTTTTATTTTCAATATTTTGTTGCGAATCCTTTGGAGGCAATCACTGCCTTAAGTCTGGAACCCATGGACATCACCAAACGCTGGGTTTCCTCCTTCTTAATGCTTTGCCAGGCCTTTACAGCCGCAGCCTTCAGGTCTTGCTTGTTTGTGGGTCTTTCCGTCTTAAGTCTGGATTTGAGCAAGTGAAATGCATGCTCAATTGGGTTAAGATCTGGTGATTGACTTGGCCATTGCAGAATGTTCCACTTTTTTGCACTCATGAACTCCTGGGTAGCTTTGGCTGTATGCTTGGGGTCATTGTCCATCTGTACTATGAAGTGCCGTCCGATCAACTTTGCGGCATTTGGCTGAATCTGGGCTGAAAGTATATCCCGGTACACTTCAGAATTCATCCGGCTACTCTTGTCTGCTGTTATGTCATCAATAAACACAAGTGACCCAGTGCCATTGAAAGCCATGCATGCCCATGCCATCACGTTGCCTCCACCATGTTTTACAGAGGATGTGGTGTGCCTTGGATCATGTGCCGTTCCCTTTCTTCTCCAAACTTTTTTCTTCCCATCATTCTGGTACAGGTTGATCTTTGTCTCATCTGTCCATAGAATACTTTTCCAGAACTGAGCTGGCTTCATGAGGTGTTTTTCAGCAAATTTAACTCTGGCCTGTCTATTTTTGGAATTGATGAATGGTTTGCATCTCGATGTGAACCCTTTGTATTTACTTTAATGGAGTCTTCTCTTTACTGTTGACTTAGAGACAGATACACCTACTTCACTGAGAGTGTTCTGGACTTCAGTTGATGTTGTGAACGGGTTCTTCTTCACCAAAGAAAGTATGCGGCAATCATCCACCACTTTTGTCATCCGTGGACGCCCAGGCCTTTTTGAGTTCCCAAGCTCACCAGTCAATTCCTTTTTTCTCAGAATGTATCCGACTGTTGACTTTGCTACTCCAAGCATGTCTTCTATCTCTCTGATGGATTTTTTCTTTTTTTTCAGCCTCAGGATGTTCTGCTTCACCTCAATTGAGAGTTCCTTAGACTGCATGTTGTCTGGTCACAGCAACAGCTTCCAAATGCAAAACCACACACCTGTAATCAACCCCAGACCTTTTAACTACTTCATTGATTACAGGTTAACGAGGGAGATGCCTTCAGAGTTAATTGCACCCCTTAGAGTCCCTTGTCCAATTACTTTTGGTCCCTTGAAAAAGAGGAGGCTATGCATTACAGAGCTATGATTCCTAAACCCTTTCTCCGATTTGGATGTGAAAGCTCTCATATTGCAGCTGGGAGTGTGCACCTTCAGCCCATATTATATATATAATTGTATTTCTGAACATGTTTTTGTAAACAGCTAAAATAACAAAACTTGTGTCACTGTCCAAATATTTCTGCACCTAACTGTATAGGCAGATATTTCAGTAGACACATTTGAAGTCTTCCAGATAGTGATTTCAATGCTGTATTGAGAATTAAATAATTAATGACAGAAATGCACATAAAAATAATAGTATATATTTACTTTCCACATATGGCCTTCAGGAATAGTGTAGTCTCAGATGCACACTTTGCTTTATGAACCTCCAATTGCTATTGTGTGGCACAACTTTTAATTAAGTCGTCTGGAATAATGGAGTTATCAAGCAGTTCCCTTCTTTCTAAATCTCCGTGACGCTACAGAGGGTGCATAACGTTCCACCCATGAGTATACGCTGATTTAATCATTCTACAGCGAGCTCCCATCCTTATGACCCATTTACTGTGCTTATCATGCTGATTTTATTTTCCACTCTTTACATTTTCTAGAGTACAATTGCTTTCTTTAGGAAAATACACATCTGCTTACTGTAGGCAGTCGGATCCCTTTGAAGGATTCTGGGAGTTTTGTGCACAGTATGGAAGATAACCCTGCTTAGTCCGCGGAGAATATTGAGTGTGTGGTGTGGCTGGCTGCACAACATGTTCCGTTTCTGTCTCTACTCAAACAGCATTATAAGCATTCCTTTCAACAGCGGTGCAATGGGACGTCTAATGCTGTCAGAGCCATATCTAACTGGATAAATTAAGCTACATGATTTAAAAAGATAAAAGATGGAGGGGAGCGCTGAATGCTGTGTTATTGGCATAATGTCAACGAGAGGAGATCGCTTTTAAATGAGAAGCTGAACAAATGGCCGGGAGATGACCTATATAATCTTTACCGCATTACGTTATCTGATTGAGTTCTTCAGTATCTATACAGATCGAATGGATACCATAAATGCTATATTTATAATAGACATATATGGAGAAAAAGGACTGAAAAACACAATTACTGTAAGGATAGCATCTGGTAGCCATTCATCTCTTTTTAACCACTTCAGAACCAGCTGTCTACCACCACGGTTATTTTATTCATTGCGAAAATATTATTTCTTCATCAGTTTGTAGCTAACATTTTTCATTGAGGGTTTTGTGGAATGTTGTATTACATTTTCTTATCTGGAAGTTTCTTTGGTGGGTAAAAATATGTACAGTTTAGATTCGTCAGCATGCTTCATGAGCACATTAGTGTTGGAGAGTTGGCACAACCACTCAGCCATTGTATCTTGGGCTTTATGGAGTATGGGACCCTAGGGAGACAGAAAGAAAAAGAAAAAGAGGATTTTTTTTGGAAACCCCAAAGTCATGTCACATCGCTGTCTTTATAACTGGCATATCCAGGGCACCGGTGAAAGAATATGTACCATGCAGCTGATAGCGTGTACATGTAGAATATCACACTTGAATATCTTCTGTATTTTAACCTTCATATATTATACATGAATTGTTAATGATTGAAAAATAATGAAGCCAATTAAATATTATGTTGAAAAATACTTGTATGGTTTGTTAATGAGCGTGTATATGATTTGTGTCATAGAGTATATTTCAGCTTCTCGTAAAAGCCAGTATGTGATTGAAAAACAAAACTTTCATGAAGTCAAAGATATGTTAAAATGAGGATTTACCAAGTACTCTAAAAAAAATTCCTGAGCAGTGGTCTTCCACCAATAGCGGCTGACTACACAGCCGCTATGGGGCCTGTGAGTCGTGGGGGCCCGGTGAAAGAGCCGAAAATGGGCCCATCCACCCTGAATCACACTTTCAAGTTTATCAGCATCACAGATGCCAATACAGTTGAAAGTAATGATAAAAGAGGAGATAGTTTTCTGATGCTCCCTCCGTCATCATTCTGCCGCTACACCTACACTCTGATATCTCAGACAAGCGGGCACGATGACATCACTGCTGCGCACCTGCTGTGCTGAGATATGCAGAGCTGCAGAATACAATCTGAGGAGATTGCAGCAGCAGGAGAAAAGGGAGACATGATTAAACTGGTGGAGATCTATGATGTGTGCATTATAGTATATTGAGGACAATGGGGGTGTATTATACATTTTGAAAGACTATGAGGATTCATTATACAATATAGAGGACTATAGGAGGTGCTTTATACCATTTAAGGATAAGGGAGATGCATTTCAATATATGGGGGTGTGAAATAATATATGGAGGACTATGATGAGTGCATTATAATATATAGGAGACTATAGTGGGTGCATTATAATATATGGAGGGCTATGGGGGATGTATATTAATATTTGGAAGACTATGGGGTATATTATAATACGTGGAGGACTGTGGGGATGCATTATAATATATGGGGGACTATGTATGGTGTATTATAATATATGGAGGTCTATGTGGGCGCATTATAATATATGGAGGACTATGGGTTGCATTATGCTATATGGAGGACTATGTGGGGTCCACTATGCTATATGAAGGACCATAGGGTGCATTTTACTATATGCAGAACTATGTAGGGCCCATTTTACTACATGGAGGACTATGGAAGGTGCATTATACTATATGGAAGGCAGTGTTTGGCTTATTATATTAAATGGAGTACTATGGGGGGTGCATTAAATTATATGGAAGGCTATGTGGAGGCCATTATACTATTTGGTGGGCTATGTGTGGGTCATTCTAAAATTTGGAGGTCTAAAAGAGAGCTTTTATATTTTACTTCAAGTGTGGCAAGTGCATTCAGACCAAAAGGAGTCTGATGCAAAACAAAAAAAAACACCAAAACCACACCACAAACAAGGGGGACACCGAGGGCACAGTAACAATTGTGAGCCCTGATGCTAGTGAGAGGATTGATGGGATACCTCCTATGGTCACCTGAGACTATTCCTACTCTCCTAGCCAGTCCCTATACAATCTCCGCAGCTGTCACTGAGCAGCATCCTGAGACCTTGGGAAACCCTATAGATGAGGTTCACTAAACCCACTGCTGCACTAATAAGACAAGAGGTTAGGGAAGACAAATGAGAAAAACCACAACACAAAAGGATAAAGATTGGCTTCTGGAACACTCCTACTATGCTCCTTCCACCAATATGGGGCCAGTATACAAATGGAGTTGTATCTTCAGCAAGGATTGCTGGGTAACACCTCTATTTAAACCTGAAGCGTGTGACTACAAAGCTACTGCATCTGAAGCACTCAGCTAGGGACTGCTCGAAAAGCTGCTAACAGCAAAACTGAAATTACCTATTTCAGTACAAAAAAAAATAAAACCACATTTAAATGCATATAGCCAGATGGAGATGAGAAGCTCTAGTCCGAAAACTGTCACTAGTCTCCAAAAACAGGGAGACGACCATGACAGATTGTACAGTGTGAAGAGGGGGCCATTGTACTGCATGTAAGCCCATTATACTGCATGGAAGTCTGTATGGGGGGGTCATAGATGGGGATCATACTGTATTGGAGTTGGCATACTTTCCAGTGTACTGTGGAGCAATTCACTGTAGGGGTATCATACAATGTCTGTGGGGCACTTTGGTTGGCATCATACTTTAAAGGTGCAATGAAAGGGGAATATAGGGGCTTCAATAGGAGGAAAATTACTTTGTAGGGAGTTTAAAGTTGTCAGATATGTTCTAATGTGGTCAAGCCAAATATCATTTATTTATTTATTTATTTATTTTTTGAGGGGCATACAAATTTTTGCTATGGGGACCCATGATTTCTATGTACGCCCCTGTTACTGAGTACTGTAAAATATGTCCCAAATATAGAGCACACTTCCCTTCAGCCCTAGCTCCAAGTAATTAACCACTTTCCGACATGGCTATTTTTTGTTTTCGCATTTTTGCTTTATTCCTCTCCTTGCGAGAGCCAGAACTTTTTATTTTTCATTCAACAGAGCCATATGAAGGCGTAGTTTTTATGAGAAAAGTTGTACTTTTGAATGACATTATTCATTATTCTACTTCATGTGATGTAAGTAGAAAAAAAATCCAATTTCTGGTGAATTGCAAAAAAAGTAAAACTCCACAATTGTACTTTTTATTCGATTCCAAGGGCATAGTGGTAAAAATAAATTGCATAATCTTCTATCCACCCTGTCTTTTCAGTTTAATGCTTTAGATACCAGAGTTGCTGTGGTAAGAAGAAGCTGCTCACACTGCTGCCCACTCTTTTCTTTCTAATTTAATATTGGAGATACCATGGTTATTGAGGTAATTGGTGGCCACTCTCATTGCTGTCCACCCTATCTTATCTCATCCTGGAGATATCAGGGGTACTGAGGGAAGAAGAGACTGCTATCACTGCTGTCCACCTTCGCTGAATGCTCAGTAACTTGTGTGAGTTGGATATAGTTGACCATATGTGGTGTAGGTTGCCTACAGGTCACACTTCCTACTACACCTCCAGTTTCTGTCAGTATAAGAAAGTGACAGGCATTTTAATTATATAAGATTACCTCACCAGTCAAAATTATTGTGATTTTCTAATTAAAAGTATTGAGAAATATTTTTTTTTTTACTTAATTTTTTTCAAGACCCCTTTAAGGGACCTGTAGAATGTTTTCTATAGCCCCGACTAGTTTATTATTATTGCAGCATCTGACAGATGTGATGTGACTTTTTTAAACCTGGATTCATTTTTAATAAGTGTAGCTGTTAGGGCAACATATTTTATGCTACCTTGTGTTCCTTAATTTAATAGCTATTTAAGCTGTATGTTTTCAATGTTACAAAAGGTTTCTACATGGAAGTTATTTTCTTGGCAAATATGTGTGTCTTTATTCTTTATAACTGTCTGCAGTGACCGGACTGCACTATTACTAATATATTATTAACTAGCTATTAAACCCGCTTTATGTCCCGGTGTCGATTTAGCATTGGGGCGGGACTTTGTGGGTGAGGTTTTTTTAATCTATTCCTCACCCGGCTTTTTTCCTCCCCTTTATTTAAATTCTACACCACGGCTGCCATCATCCCTATGGCCGGCGTGCGTGTAGTGCCATGTTCACATTGTGGTTGAATTCTTCAATAAAATGGCGCCAGAGTTAGTATATGTGTATACCACTAACTCTGGCACCATTTTATTGAAGACACTCTGTCTGCGAATATCATCTGAAACAAACTGGTGGTGAGGGCTATTCACACAGACAGTGGCTTTAATAAAATGGCGCTGGAGTTGATGGTATGTGCACGCACTGACTCCCGTGACATTATATTAAAAAATTCAACAACATGAACATAGCACTGCGCACACTCCGGTCAAATAGCTCGATCCCGGCTTGGGACAAAATGACACATTCAGCATTTGTAACAAATAAATATAGTGAATGAATAAATGAATGAATGAACATGTGTATATTAAAAAAATTGTTTAAAAGAACAGAGAGTCCTCAGTGGTTGATACCTTTTAATGGCTAACTGAAAAGATGGTAATAATTGCAAGCTTTCGAGACTACTCAGGTCTCTTCATCAGGCATGGTATAACACAAAATCTGAAGAGTCACGTATTTATACACAACAGGACTTAGAATAGTGCAGTAAAAAAAAAAAAAGAACAAGTTATATGAAACAGAACTATCTCTATGGCAGGGGGACAAGCTGTTCTAGCCATAAATACTGCTGCAGTTCAGTGTGAAAGTTTTATTGTCCTTTGATAAGGGTCTGGTCCAGGGCTGTGACACGCTCGGATGGTCTGAGGAGCACATCTTTTAACTGATGTAAAAAGACATGAATCCATGAGACACATTCATTCCTGCTCTGAATGTGTCAAAGGTCATCATAAGTTTGTACTCCCATAGTCTCCTGTCTCTCTGGGACTTGAAGTTTCCTTTCAATACCAGCAATTTCATGTCCATGATGCTGTGGTCTGGGTTACAAAAATGTTTGGCCACAGGTAGATCCATCCTTTTTTCTCTAATTGTGTGGCGGTGAGAATTCATCCTTGTCCTGAGCTGTTGTCCTGTCTCCCCTACATACAGACCCCCAGTTGGACATTTGGTACATATAATTAAGTACACCACATTGGTTGTGGTGCAGCTGAACGTACCTGGGATCTTGTAGTCCTGATGTGATCTGGGAATCTTTATCTTGTCCGTTGTCAATATTAATGGACAGGTCTTGCATTTTTTCTGGTTGCAGGGAAATATTCCTGTTGGTGTTGGAGAGGACAGGGAGCTTCTGACAATGATGCTTCTTAGATTTGGGGGCTGTCTAAAACACAGAAGTGGGGGGTCTGGAAAAATAGATTTTAACCGGGCATCTTTTTGCAGTAATGGTTGTAGTTTCCGTGCAGCTCCTCTAAACACCTCCAGATGTGGATTGTAGGTGACTACAAGAGGGACCCGGTTGTTCTCTTCTTTGGTTTTATAATGTAGAAGATAGTTTCTTGATATTCTGGTGGCTCTTATAATCTGGTTTTCAATTGTTCTTGGGTGGTAGCCTTGATTCAAAAAGGTTTTTCTGAGGCCCTCAAGGTGATTGTCTCTATCTGTACTGTTGGAACATATCCGATTGTACCTGATAGCCTGGCTGTATACAATAGAGTTTTTTATGTGTTTTGGATGAAAACTGTCCCATTTCAGGTATGTTGGACGGTCAATTGGCTTCTTGTACAGGGATGTCTGTATTTCATTGTTCCGTAGTTTAATGATGGTGTCCAAGAAGTTGATTTCCGTGCAGGAGTAGTTGAGTGTTAGGTTGATGGTGGGATGAAACTGATTAAATTGTTCATGGAAGGTCTTCAGCTGCTCCTCAGACTCTGTCCAGATGATTAAAATATCATCAATGTAACGGTAGTAGGCCAGAGGCCTGATAGGACAAGAGGATAAAAAGTCACTCTCAAGCTTGGCCATGAAAAGATTTGCATATTGTGGTGCCATTTTGCTTCCCATTGCAGTCCCAGTCTCCTGTAGATATATGTCATTGTCAAATTCAAAGTAATTATGGGTGAGGATAAATTTTGTAAGCTTCACCACAGAATTGGCATCAGTTCCTGTATTTTCCAGGAAAATTTTGCAAGCATTTAATCCATCCTGGTGTGGAATATTCGAGTACAAGGATTCCACATCCATGGTGGCAAGGATGGTTCCCTCTGGAAGAGGACCTATTGCTGATAGTTTTTTCAATAGGTCAGTAGTGTCCTGGATGTAGCTGGTTGTATCCCTTACCAAGGGTTTAAGGATACCCTCTACCCATCCAGAGACTTGTTCAGTGAGGGTGCCCACACATGAAATGATGGGTCTTCCTGGGTTTCCAGATTTGTGAATTTTGGGAAGCATGTAGAATGTGCCTATTCTTGGACTCACCGGTATCAGTTCATCAGTTCTTATGGATATGTCAGGCAGACAAGAGGCCAACTTGTTAAGTTCCTTGTAATAGTCCTGTGTAGGGTCAGACTCCAATTTCTTATAGTAGCGTGTGTCCATCAGTTGTCTGTGTGCTTCCTTCATGTAGTCTGATTTGTTCATCATGACTATTGCACCCCCCTTGTCTGCAGGTTTAATGATGATTTCTTTGTTGGTTTTCAAAGATTTTATGGCCCTTCTCTCCTGGGCACTGATGTTGGATGGTTGCCTCCTGTGTGTGTCTAGGAAAGTGGATTTTACCAAATGTCTGAAAGTGTCTATATAGTTATCCAGATGAGGGTTGCGTCCTGGTGGAGGTGTCCAATCTGATCTTTTCCTGGTTGTCAAGATCCGTCTTCTTTCAGTCTGGGAGGATTCTGAAACATCTGCATCGCTAAAATATTCCCTCAGATGTAGTCTCCTGAAGTAATCTTCCATGTCGCTGCAGAGTTCAATTTTGTCTAGAGCTTTAGTCGGACAAAATGAGAGTCCTCTAGAAAGCACAGCAACTTCCATTTTGTTTGGTTTGTAATCCGAGAGATTGATAACACAGTTAGATGCTTTTGTGCCTTGAATGGACTTGGTTTCCAAGTTGTCAGGTTTTGGCTTTGTTCTCCACCTGTTTGTATTAAGTCCTGAATTGAGGCGCAGTCTGTGTAGCTTCTTTTCCTTGTTGTGGATCAGAAGGGTTCGTAGTCTGTAGTAGTATTGTTGTACTTCTTGTTCTGTGCTTTCTGGAAGTGTCTTCCTTTGTGTTTCAAATTCCCTCTGGATTTTACTCTTGATGCTGTAGAAGACATGCAAAAGGTGATTCCTTAGTCTCTCAGAAGTCCTGTGACAAAGGTTTTGTGCATAATGGGTATTGTAGGTATGTAGAATTGGGTTTGTAATCCAGAGTCCTTTGGGGATCAGATTCTCCTTTTTGCATTTGGATAAGAAAAATATGTCGCTGTCCAGTTGTGCGCGTTTCTTCAGAAGTGTCTTTAGTTCCATAAAGATGCGGTACATTCTGGTATCCTCCATTTTGATACAAGTAAAATATATCTTTGTACCGTGTTAGCCAGTAGAGATAAAAAAATTGTTTAAAAGAACAGAGAGTCCTCAGTGGTTGATACCTTTTAATGGCTAACTGAAAAGATGGTAATAATTGCAAGCTTTCGAGACTACTCAGGTCTCTTCATCAGGCATGGTATAACACAAAATCTGAAGAGTCACGTATTTATACACAACAGGACTTAGAATAGTGCAGTAAAAAAAAAAAAAGAACAAGTTATATGAAACAGAACTATCTCTATGGCAGGGGGACAAGCTGTTCTAGCCATAAATACTGCTGCAGTTCAGTGTGAAAGTTTTATTGTCCTTTGATAAGGGTCTGGTCCAGGGCTGTGACACGCTCGGATGGTCTGAGGAGCACATCTTTTAACTGATGTAAAAAGACATGAATCCATGAGACACATTCATTCCTGCTCTGAATGTGTCAAAGGTCATCATAAGTTTGTACTCCCATAGTCTCCTGTCTCTCTGGGACTTGAAGTTTCCTTTCAATACCAGCAATTTCATGTCCATGATGCTGTGGTCTGGGTTACAAAAATGTTTGGCCACAGGTAGATCCATCCTTTTTTCTCTAATTGTGTGGCGGTGAGAATTCATCCTTGTCCTGAGCTGTTGTCCTGTCTCCCCTACATACAGACCCCCAGTTGGACATTTGGTACATATAATTAAGTACACCACATTGGTTGTGGTGCAGCTGAACGTACCTGGGATCTTGTAGTCCTGATGTGATCTGGGAATCTTTATCTTGTCCGTTGTCAATATTAATGGACAGGTCTTGCATTTTTTCTGGTTGCAGGGAAATGTTCCTGTTGGTGTTGGAGAGGACAGGGAGCTTCTGACAATGATGCTTCTTAGATTTGGGGGCTGTCTAAAACACAGAAGTGGGGGGTCTGGAAAAATAGATTTTAACCGGGCATCTTTTTGCAGTAATGGTTGTAGTTTCCGTGCAGCTCCTCTAAACACCTCCAGATGTGGATTGTAGGTGACTACAAGAGGGACCCGGTTGTTCTCTTCTTTGGTTTTATAATGTAGAAGATAGTTTCTTGATATTCTGGTGGCTCTTATAATCTGGTTTTCAATTGTTCTTGGGTGGTAGCCTTGATTCAAAAAGGTTTTTCTGAGGCCCTCAAGGTGATTGTCTCTATCTGTACTGTTGGAACATATCCGATTGTACCTGATAGCCTGGCTGTATACAATAGAGTTTTTTATGTGTTTTGGATGAAAACTGTCCCATTTCAGGTATGTTGGACGGTCAATTGGCTTCTTGTACAGGGATGTCTGTATTTCATTGTTCCGTAGTTTAATGATGGTGTCCAAGAAGTTGATTTCCGTGCAGGAGTAGTTGAGTGTTAGGTTGATGGTGGGATGAAACTGATTAAATTGTTCATGGAAGGTCTTCAGCTGCTCCTCAGACTCTGTCCAGATGATTAAAATATCATCAATGTAACGGTAGTAGGCCAGAGGCCTGATAGGACAAGAGGATAAAAAGTCACTCTCAAGCTTGGCCATGAAAAGATTTGCATATTGTGGTGCCATTTTGCTTCCCATTGCAGTCCCAGTCTCCTGTAGATATATGTCATTGTCAAATTCAAAGTAATTATGGGTGAGGATAAATTTTGTAAGCTTCACCACAGAATTGGCATCAGTTCCTGTATTTTCCAGGAAAATTTTGCAAGCATTTAATCCATCCTGGTGTGGAATATTCGAGTACAAGGATTCCACATCCATGGTGGCAAGGATGGTTCCCTCTGGAAGAGGACCTATTGCTGATAGTTTTTTCAATAGGTCAGTAGTGTCCTGGATGTAGCTGGTTGTATCCCTTACCAAGGGTTTAAGGATACCCTCTACCCATCCAGAGACTTGTTCAGTGAGGGTGCCCACACATGAAATGATGGGTCTTCCTGGGTTTCCAGATTTGTGAATTTTGGGAAGCATGTAGAATGTGCCTATTCTTGGACTCACCGGTATCAGTTCATCAGTTCTTATGGATATGTCAGGCAGACAAGAGGCCAACTTGTTAAGTTCCTTGTAATAGTCCTGTGTAGGGTCAGACTCCAATTTCTTATAGTAGCGTGTGTCCATCAGTTGTCTGTGTGCTTCCTTCATGTAGTCTGATTTGTTCATCATGACTATTGCACCCCCCTTGTCTGCAGGTTTAATGATGATTTCTTTGTTGGTTTTCAAAGATTTTATGGCCCTTCTCTCCTGGGCACTGATGTTGGATGGTTGCCTCCTGTGTGTGTCTAGGAAAGTGGATTTTACCAAATGTCTGAAAGTGTCTATATAGTTATCCAGATGAGGGTTGCGTCCTGGTGGAGGTGTCCAATCTGATCTTTTCCTGGTTGTCAAGATCCGTCTTCTTTCAGTCTGGGAGGATTCTGAAACATCTGCATCGCTAAAATATTCCCTCAGACGTAGTCTCCTGAAGTAATCTTCCATGTCGCTGCAGAGTTCAATTTTGTCTAGAGCTTTAGTCGGACAAAATGAGAGTCCTCTAGAAAGCACAGCAACTTCCATTTTGTTTGGTTTGTAATCCGAGAGATTGATAACACAGTTAGATGCTTTTGTGCCTTGAATGGACTTGGTTTCCAAGTTGTCAGGTTTTGGCTTTGTTCTCCACCTGTTTGTATTAAGTCCTGAATTGAGGCGCAGTCTGTGTAGCTTCTTTTCCTTGTTGTGGATCAGAAGGGTTCGTAGTCTGTAGTAGTATTGTTGTACTTCTTGTTCTGTGCTTTCTGGAAGTGTCTTCCTTTGTGTTTCAAATTCCCTCTGGATTTTACTCTTGATGCTGTAGAAGACATGCAAAAGGTGATTCCTTAGTCTCTCAGAAGTCCTGTGACAAAGGTTTTGTGCATAATGGGTATTGTAGGTATGTAGAATTGGGTTTGTAATCCAGAGTCCTTTGGGGATCAGATTCTCCTTTTTGCATTTGGATAAGAAAAATATGTCGCTGTCCAGTTGTGCGCGTTTCTTCAGAAGTGTCTTTAGTTCCATAAAGATGCGGTACATTCTGGTATCCTCCATTTTGATACAAGTAAAATATATCTTTGTACCGTGTTAGCCAGTAGAGATAAAAAAATTGTTTAAAAGAACAGAGAGTCCTCAGTGGTTGATACCTTTTAATGGCTAACTGAAAAGATGGTAATAATTGCAAGCTTTCGAGACTACTCAGGTCTCTTCATCAGGCATGGTATAACACAAAATCTGAAGAGTCACGTATTTATACACAACAGGACTTAGAATAGTGCAGTAAAAAAAAAAAAAAAGAACAAGTTATATGAAACAGAACTATCTCTATGGCAGGGGGACAAGCTGTTCTAGCCATAAATACTGCTGCAGTTCAGTGTGAAAGTTTTATTGTCCTTTGATAAGGGTCTGGTCCAGGGCTGTGACACGCTCGGATGGTCTGAGGAGCACATCTTTTAACTGATGTAAAAAGACATGAATCCATGAGACACATTCATTCCTGCTCTGAATGTGTCAAAGGTCATCATAAGTTTGTACTCCCATAGTCTCCTGTCTCTCTGGGACTTGAAGTTTCCTTTCAATACCAGCAATTTCATGTCCATGATGCTGTGGTCTGGGTTACAAAAATGTTTGGCCACAGGTAGATCCATCCTTTTTTCTCTAATTGTGTGGCGGTGAGAATTCATCCTTGTCCTGAGCTGTTGTCCTGTCTCCACAGGACTTCTGAGAGACTAAGGAATCACCTTTTGCATGTCTTCTACAGCATCAAGAGTAAAATCCAGAGGGAATTTGAAACACAAAGGAAGACACTTCCAGAAAGCACAGAACAAGAAGTACAACAATACTACTACAGACTACGAACCCTTCTGATCCACAACAAGGAAAAGAAGCTACACAGACTGCGCCTCAATTCAGGACTTAATACAAACAGGTGGAGAACAAAGCCAAAACCTGACAACTTGGAAACCAAGTCTATTCAAGGCACAAAAGCATCTAACTGTGTTATCAATCTCTCGGATTACAAACCAAACAAAATGGAAGTTGCTGTGCTTTCTAGAGGACTCTCATTTTGTCCGACTAAAGCTCTAGACAAAATTGAACTCTGCAGCGACATGGAAGATTACTTCAGGAGACTACGTCTGAGGGAATATTTTAGCGATGCAGATGTTTCAGAATCCTCCCAGACTGAAAGAAGACGGATCTTGACAACCAGGAAAAGATCAGATTGGACACCTCCACCAGGACGCAACCCTCATCTGGATAACTATATAGACACTTTCAGACATTTGGTAAAATCCACTTTCCTAGACACACACAGGAGGCAACCATCCAACATCAGTGCCCAGGAGAGAAGGGCCATAAAATCTTTGAAAACCAACAAAGAAATCATCATTAAACCTGCAGACAAGGGGGGTGCAATAGTCATGATGAACAAATCAGACTACATGAAGGAAGCACACAGACAACTGATGGACACACGCTACTATAAGAAATTGGAGTCTGACCCTACACAGGACTATTACAAGGAACTTAACAAGTTGGCCTCTTGTCTGCCTGACATATCCATAAGAACTGATGAACTGATACCGGTGAGTCCAAGAATAGGCACATTCTACATGCTTCCCAAAATTCACAAATCTGGAAACCCAGGAAGACCCATCATTTCATGTGTGGGCACCCTCACTGAACAAGTCTCTGGATGGGTAGAGGGTATCCTTAAACCCTTGGTAAGGGATACAACCAGCTACATCCAGGACACTACTGACCTATTGAAAAAACTATCAGCAATAGGTCCTCTTCCAGAGGGAACCATCCTTGCCACCATGGATGTGGAATCCTTGTACTCGAATATTCCACACCAGGATGGATTAAATGCTTGCAAAATTTTCCTGGAAAATACAGGAACTGATGCCAATTCTGTGGTGAAGCTTACAAAATTTATCCTCACCCATAATTACTTTGAATTTGACAATGACATATATCTACAGGAGACTGGGACTGCAATGGGAAGCAAAATGGCACCACAATATGCAAATCTTTTCATGGCCAAGCTTGAGAGTGACTTTTTATCCTCTTGTCCTATCAGGCCTCTGGCCTACTACCGTTACATTGATGATATTTTAATCATCTGGACAGAGTCTGAGGAGCAGCTGAAGACCTTCCATGAACAATTTAATCAGTTTCATCCCACCATCAACCTAACACTCAACTACTCCTGCACGGAAATCAACTTCTTGGACACCATCATTAAACTACGGAACAATGAAATACAGACATCCCTGTACAAGAAGCCAATTGACCGTCCAACATACCTGAAATGGGACAGTTTTCATCCAAAACACATAAAAAACTCTATTGTATACAGCCAGGCTATCAGGTACAATCGGATATGTTCCAACAGTACAGATAGAGACAATCACCTTGAGGGCCTCAGAAAAACCTTTTTGAATCAAGGCTACCACCCAAGAACAATTGAAAACCAGATTATAAGAGCCACCAGAATATCAAGAAACTATCTTCTACATTATAAAACCAAAGAAGAGAACAACCGGGTCCCTCTTGTAGTCACCTACAATCCACATCTGGAGGTGTTTAGAGGAGCTGCACGGAAACTACAACCATTACTGCAAAAAGATGCCCGGTTAAAATCTATTTTTCCAGACCCCCCACTTCTGTGTTTTAGACAGCCCCCAAATCTAAGAAGCATCATTGTCAGAAGCTCCCTGTCCTCTCCAACACCAACAGGAACATTTCCCTGCAACCAGAAAAAATGCAAGACCTGTCCATTAATATTGACAACGGACAAGATAAAGATTCCCAGATCACATCAGGACTACAAGATCCCAGGTACGTTCAGCTGCACCACAACCAATGTGGTGTACTTAATTATATGTACCAAATGTCCAACTGGGGGTCTGTATGTAGGGGAGACAGGACAACAGCTCAGGACAAGGATGAATTCTCACCGCCACACAATTAGAGAAAAAAGGATGGATCTACCTGTGGCCAAACATTTTTGTAACCCAGACCACAGCATCATGGACATGAAATTGCTGGTATTGAAAGGAAACTTCAAGTCCCAGAGAGACAGGAGACTATGGGAGTACAAACTTATGATGACCTTTGACACATTCAGAGCAGGAATGAATGTGTCTCATGGATTCATGTCTTTTTACATCAGTTAAAAGATGTGCTCCTCAGACCATCCGAGCGTGTCACAGCCCTGGACCAGACCCTTATCAAAGGACAATAAAACTTTCACACTGAACTGCAGCAGTATTTATGGCTAGAACAGCTTGTCCCCCTGCCATAGAGATAGTTCTGTTTCATATAACTTGTTCTTTTTTTTTTTTTACTGCACTATTCTAAGTCCTGTTGTGTATAAATACGTGACTCTTCAGATTTTGTGTTATACCATGCCTGATGAAGAGACCTGAGTAGTCTCGAAAGCTTGCAATTATTACCATCTTTTCAGTTAGCCATTAAAAGGTATCAACCACTGAGGACTCTCTGTTCTTTTAAACAATTTTTTTATCTCTACTGGCTAACACGGTACAAAGATATATTTTACTTGTATCAGCATGTGTATATTAGCAGATAACAGAGAGCAACAGCACGTGGTGGTTCGTGTAGGTGACATCAGTGAATTTGCCATATGTGTGTGTGTATTGACAGATAACACTCTTGTGGTCGGTACAGTGATGTCAGTGACCTCTGCCAGTTCCCACACTGCTATACCTGCTGTGGAAGACCCTTCATCTCCTGGTGCATGCGCGTCTTGCTCTGAGGCTCCACTGCGAAGCACTTTAAATGCACAACCCCATACTCCCCGGTGCAGCAGCCAAAACCCTGCATCCCACAACGCCACACAGCCCATGACCTGCACCACAGCGTGTTGGCCAGCAGCCTCCATATAGGTGCAGCCATCTTCAGGTCATGTGATTTCCACATGCTGCTGACCTCCCTCACTATGACGTGTGGTGTGGGAGGTTAGTTCCTCACCTCTCCCCTCCCTCACCATGACGCTACTGTGGGGGGTGGCCAGAGGTTATAGGTGGCGCTTGTGCAGTGCTATGTTGATGTGAACATAGCACTGTGCACTCGCCAGCTTGGCTCCCAACAGAAGGACACGTTCAGCATTATATAGTGAATGGAGAGGATTATTAGTTACACTTGATAATGGTCTAGTTGTCTATAGCAACCAATGAGAGCTCAGCTTTCACTTTACCTCAGCAGGCCCGACCCTTGACGCACCGTATGCGTCATGAAACCTTGCGCCTTCCGGACCTTTGACGCACCTTATGCTTCATGGCGGGTTTCCGTTCCTGCAGCGCTGGTGACCGGGTTTACTGAAATGTCACCAGTGCTGCAGCTACATGAAGACCTGTAGTTGAGCCCAGGGGGGGTGGCTTTGCCCCCCCCGTGGCTACGAGCGCACTGATTGGCAGTTGAAAGTGTCATTTTCACTTTCACTTTCAATCAGAACGATTGTAATATTTCACCAATGAAACTTGGTGAAATACTACAATCCAGCCATGGCTGATGGTGCAATATCATCTGCCATTAGCTGGAGCAGGGTGACCTCTGTGTCGTCCTCACCCCCCCGATCTGATTGGAGTTAGCGTCCATGTGACGCTATCCCTCCAATCAGATGTGGAGAGGCGGTGTTACCGGGGGGTACCCACCCTCTTCAGCTGCATTTTGGCCGTAGACGGTGACGCTAAAAGTGAGGGTCCCCTGCTGGTGCTGTCAACGTGATGTGCCGCCACCGATTGCCATCTGCCACCACCGATCGCCATCAGGTAAGATTCACTCTCCTCTGTGCTTTCTTCCCCTTACCTCTGTGCTGTTCCCCGCTTTACTCTGCTGTGTCACGCGCCCCCCCACCATCCTCCGTACCCCCACTGTCCTCCGCACCACCCGCCATCCTCCGGACCTCCCCTCACCCCCCCGCCGTCCGATTCCACCACCCCCACACAGACCTCCACTGCCTTCCCCGACCTCCGCTCCCTGTAATCACTCACCGCCGGTGTCCTGTCTTCTGCCAGCTGGCTGGTGTGAGTGACTGCTGCTAGTGATCACCTGCCCCAGTGATCACCTCAAACCCCCCCGGCCCCAGTGATCACCCCAAACCCCCCCTGCCCCAGTGATAACTCCCCTGCCCCAGTGCTCAGTCCCCCCACCGCAGTGATCAGCCCCCCCACCGCAGTGATCAGCCCTCTACCCCAGTGACCCAGCGATCACCTGCACCCCAGCAATTGCTCCTGCGAGTGCCCCTGTGATCGCTCCTGTGCCCCAGCGATCACCCCTGCGCCCCAGTGATCACCCTGCGATCACCATTGACCCACAATCACCACCGTCCCTGCGCCCCAGTGATCACCACCGCCCCAGTGATCACCACTGCCCCTGCGATAATCACCTGCGATCATCACCTGCACCCCTGCGATCATCACCTGCGCCCCTGTGATCATCACCTGCGCCCCTGCGATCATCACCTGCGCCCCCTGCGATCATCACCTGCGCCCCCTGTGATCATCACCTGCGCCCCCTGCGATCATCCCCTGCGATCATCCCCTGCGATCATCACCTGCAATCATCCATCCCCTGCGATCATCCATCTCCTGCGATCATCCCTCACCTGCGCCCCTGTGATCATCCCCTGTGATCATCGCTCACCTGCGCCCCTACGATCATCCCCTGCGATCATCGCTCACCTTCGCCCATGCGATCATCCCCTGCAACCATCCCTCACCTGCGCCCCTGCGATCACTATCGCCCCTGCGCCCCAGCGATCTGACTTAGTGTATGTTAGGTTGGTGTGTGGTGTATGTCAGGATGGTGTGTGTGGTGTATGCTACACCACACATACCAACCTGACGTACACTACACCACACACACATCAACCTGACCTACACTACACCACATACCAACTTGACATACACTACGCCAGGTTGGTATGTATTGTAGTGTAGGTCAGGTTGATGTGTGTTTGGTGTAGTGTACGTCAGGTTGGTATGTGTGGTGTAGTATACACCACACACACACCATCCTGACATACACCACACACCAACCTAACATACACTAAGTCAGGTTGGTGTGTGTGGTGTATTGTATGTTAGTTTGGTATGGGGTGTAGTGTACGTCAGGTTGTGTGTGTGGTAAACACCACACACACCAACTTGACGTATACTACACTACACACACACACACACACACACACACCAACCTGACATACACTACATACTCTCCATACGCCACATGGTGTCCGTAAATAATTGCAGCTAATTTTCCATTCAAATTGTTAACAAGACACCATATCGCGTATGGAGAGCCCCTGTGTGCCTAAACATTGGTGCTCCCCCACAAGTGACCCCATTTTGGAAACTAGACCTCCTAAGGAACTTATCTAGATGCATAGTGTGTACTTTGAACCTCCAGGTGCTTCACAAATTGATTCATAAAAATGAAAAACTACTTTTTTTTCACAAATTTTCTATTAGCCTCAATTTTTTTCATTTTCACATGGGTAACAGGATAAAAATAATCCTAAAATTTGTTGGACAATTTCTCCTGAGTACACAGATACCTCATATGTGGTCATAAACCACTGTTTGGGCGCACAGCAGGGCTCGGAAGGGAAGCAGCGCCATTTGACTTTTTGAATGGAAAATTAGCTCCAAATGTCAAATGGCGCTCCTTGCCTTCCGAGCTCTGTTGTGCACTCAAACACTTGATTTCCACCACATATGAGGTATCTGTGTACTCAGGAGAAATTGCATAATACATTTTATGGTGTAATTTTTCCTGATACTCTTGTGAAAAAAGCTATCTGGTTGAAGTAACAATTTTGTGGTAAAAAAAATATATATATATTTTAACGGCTCAACGTTATAAACTTCTGTGAAGCCCCCAGGGGTTTGAAGGGCTCACTAAACAGCTAAAAAAATTCCATGAGGGGTCTAATTTCTAAAATGGGGTCACTTGTGGGGGAGCTCCATTGTTTAGGCACCTCAGGGGTCTCCAAACGCAACATGGCATCCACTAACTATTCCAGACAATTTTGTGTTTGAAAAGTTAAATGGCGCTTCTTGCCTTCCGAGCCTTGCCGTGCACCCAAACAAGTGATTTCCACCACATATGAGGTATCGGTGTACTCGGGAGAAATTGCACGATAAATTTTATGGTGTAATTTTTCCTGAACCCTTGTGAAAATGCTAAATTTTATGGCTAAAGTAACATTTTTGTTTAAAAAAATAAAATTTTCATTTTTTCCTTCCACATTGCTTTGATTCTTGTAAAGCACCTAAAAGGGTAATAAACTTCCTGGATATGGTTTTGAGTAGCCTGAGGAGTGCAATTTTTAGAATGGGGTCACTTTTGGGTATTTTCTGTCACCGAGGCCTCTCAAAATCACTTCAAATATGATGTGGTCCCTAAAAAACATTTTTTGTAAATTTTGTTGGAAGAATGAGAAATTGCTGATGAACTTTGACCCCTTCTAACTGCCTAACAAAAAAAAATTGTTTTGAAAAATTGCGCTGGTGTAAAGTAGACACGTGGGAAATTTTATTTAGTAACTATTTTATGTTACATATTTCTCAGATTTATGGGCATAAAATTTCAAATTTTGAAAATTGCGCAATTTTCAAAATGTTCGCCAAATTTCCGAAATTTTCACAAATAAATGCAAAAAATATCGGCCTAAATTTACCACTTTCATGAAGTACAATATGTCATGAAAAAACATTGTCAGAATCGCCAGGATCCGTAGAAGCATTCCAGAGTTATAACCTCATAAAGGGACACTGGTCAGAATTGCGCAAAATGGCGAGGTCAGTAAGGTCAAAATAGGCTGGGGGCTGAAGGGGTTAATACTGAAAGCTGCATTCTGGTTGCTATAGGCAACCAGAACGATCTTACTAGGAGACAATTCTCATAAATGAGCCCCAGTTACTTCTGCAGTGGCTATAGGCAACAAGAATGATCTTACTGTGAGGCAATTCTCACAGGAGAGGCCCCAGTTACTTCTGCAGTGGCTATAGGCAACCAGAATCATCCTATTAGTAGGCAATTCTCATAAATGGGGCCCCAAATACCTGTGCAGTGACTATAGACAACCAGAACGATGTTACTGGGAGGCAATTCTCAAAAATGAGGCCACAGTTACTTCTGCTAATAAAACGGTTCAATCCCGGCCTTAGCCATTCAAATGGTTGGATCCCGGCTTTGGACAGAAGGATGCATTCAGCATTATAAAGTCAATATATAGTATTAAAAATACTGAATACTTCAAGAAATACCATTGTTAAAAAAAGAATTAGGCAGTTTTAAAGACTTGACTACTATAAAAGTCCATTGTATTTGAACAATTAGTTCATTGCTGTGAAATAACTCAGTAAATTTTACATTAAAGGGAATCCGTACTGGATTTCACCGCCCAAACTACTTATACAATATGTGCACCTAGCTCTTTCAAAGATTAGTCCAGCAATACCTTTATTTTGCCAATTTGTTCCTCTATTACTGAGAAATCAGCTTGTGAATTGCTATGCAAATGTGACTGAAGAGCTATTAGAACATGTAAAGCCTCTGTCACTCCAGCTCTATTCCCAGCTCAGCCCTGCCTTCTCATGTTTCAGATCTTTAGACTCATTTGCATATCAATTCCAAACACTGATTTGACAGTAATAGAGGAGTGGACTTGGTATGTAATGGTGTTTGCTGGACTTGAAAGTTTTTTATGCATATTTAGTTTTTTTTTTAAAGGGGGGATCATGTTGACAATCATGTTACCTTTAAATGTCAGCATAAAATAAACATATTAATATGAAAAAAAAATTAAGATGTTTCTTAGTACTGAACATAGTTCAAAAACACCTCATTTGATTTTTAATAATACATACAGCATATCACAAAGTGAGTACACCCCTTCACCTTTTTGAAAATATTTTATATCTTTCCATGGAACAACACTGAAGATATGACACTTTGATAGAATATAAAGCAGTCAGTGTACAACTTGTATAACAGTGACATTTGGTGTTGCTTCTAGGCCCCTTTCACACGTCAGTGATTCTGGTATGTATGGTGTCCGTTTTCATACTTACCAGAGACACAAGCATACGCAGACCCATTAAAATCAATGGGTCTGTGCACACATCAGTGATTTCACAAGGACCGTGTGTCCGTATGAAGCACATGTGTGTCTGTGTGGTCCACACAGAGTCAAGTACATTTTACTCCAGCAGCACTGATGTCACACAGACCAAACATTGATGTACCGGAGAAAACACGTGTCTCAAATAAAATGATTTTCTATACTCATCTGTCTCCAGTGCTGCTGTCTTCAGCGCTGCTGTCTTCAGCGCTGCAATCACTTGCTTCCAGGCCCGCTCATTGTGCTCATGAATATTCACTGCACAGCGGACCTGGAAGCAGCAGAGCCGGAGACATCAGCACCAGGCATAGCAGCGATGGGTATGTGCCGACCTGGCAAAACCAGGGTGTCACAGAGGTCTGCACCCATCTTTTTGGTGCAGATCTCCCTCTCTCTTGGGGAGTTTCCCACACCAATACACACCAGCCAATCAGGCCCCACTCGCCCCCTCCTCAGGAAAACGGGAGGGGGAGAGAGGAGCTTGGAGGGAGCAGAGTGTACAGTTAGGTCCAGAAATATTTGGACAGTGACACAATTTTCGCGAGTTGGGCTCTGCATGCCACCACATTGGATTTGAAATGAAACCTCTACAACAGAATTCAAGTGCAGATTGTAACGTTTAATTTGAAGGTTTGAACAAAAATATCTGATAGAAATTGTAGGAATTGTACACATTTCTTTACAAACACTCCACATTTTAGGAGGTCAAAAGTAATTGGACAAGTAAACCAAACCCAAAAAAAATATTTTTATTTTCAATATTTTGTTGCGAATCCTTTGGAGGCAATCACTGCCTTAAGTCTGGAACCCATGGACATCACCAAACGCTGGGTTTCCTCGTTCTTAATGCTTTGCCAGGCCTTTACAGCCGCAGCCTTTAGGTCTTGCTTGTTTGTGGGTCTTTCCGTCTTAAGTCTGGATTTGAGCAAGTGAAATGCATGCTCAATTGGGTTAAGATCTGGTGATTGACTTGGCCATTGCAGAATGTTCCACTTTTTTGCACTCATGATCTCCTGGGTAGCTTGGGCTGTATGCTTGGGGTCATTGTCCATCTGTACTATGAAGCGCCGTCCGATCAACTTTGCGGCATTTGGCTGAATCTGGGCTGAAAGTATATCCCGGTACACTTCAGAATTCATCCGGCTACTCTTGTCTGCTGTTATGTCATCAATAAACACAAGTGACCCAGTGCCATTGAAAGCCATGCATGCCCATGCCATCACGTTGCCTCCACCATGTTTTACAGAGGATGTGGTGTACCTTGGATCATGTGCCGTTTCCTTTCTTCTCCAAACTTTTTTCTTCCCATCATTCTGGTACAGGTTGATCTTTGTCTCATCTGTCCATAGAATACTTTTCCAGAACTGAGCTGGCTTCATGAGGTGTTTTTCAGCAAATTTAACTCTGGCCTGTCTATTTTTGGAATTGATGAATGGTTTGCATCTAGATGTGAACCCTTTGTATTTACTTTCATGGAGTCTTCTCTTTACTGTTGACTTAGAGACAGATACACCTACTTCACTGAGAGTGTTCTGGACTTCAGTTGAAGTCGTGAACGGGTTCTTCTTCACCAAAGAAAGTATGCGGCGATCATCCACCACTGTTGTCATCCGTGGACGCCCAGGCCTTTTTGAGTTCCCAAGCTCACCAGTCAATTCCTTTTTTCTCAGAATGTACCCGACTGTTGATTTTGCTACTCCAAGCATGTCTGCTATCTCTCTGATGGATTTTTTCTTTTTTTTCAGCCTCAGGATGTTCTGCTTCACCTCAATTGAGAGTTCCTTAGACCGCATGTTGTCTGGTCACAGCAACAGCTACCAAATGCAAAACCACACACCTGTAATCAACCCCAGACCTTTTAACTACTTCATTGATTACAGGTTAACGAGGGAGACGCCTTCAGAGTTAATTGCAGCCCTTAGAGTCCCTTGTCCAATTACTTTTGGTCCCTTGAGAAAGAGGAGGCTATGCATTATAGAGCTATGATTCCTAAACCCTTTCTCCGATTTGGATGTGAAAACTCTCATATTGCAGCTGGGAGTGTGTACTTTCAGCCCATATTATATATATAATTGTATTTCTGAACATGTTTTTGTAAACAGCTAAAATAACAAAACTGTAGTTTCAGTCAGTCTGCAGGAGGAGAGAGGGTTGGAAGCAGCCCCTGTGTGGGGCTAGGAGAGGTGGCAGGGAGGGCCTCAGGAATAGGCCAGCCGCTTCCTGTGTACAGAGCAGACACAGACACAGACACCAGGCAGGAGAAAAACACCCGAATTACACACACGGGTGTGGGACCCATCCTCACAGCAGCCGTGGGCACCGGCTACCAGCAACTTGGTTAATTCTTGGACTTGTGTCAGTCATTGCCTTATACTGTGAGTACTCCTGCACCACCCGGTCCAAGCCGTGGACTGCACCCGTTACTCCCCAATCCATCACACCGGGGTCCCGGGACATCAACACCCTACCCGTGGAGGGAAAATCCCCACCTTGCTGCCCATTACCATCCCCGGGATCCTGTGACCGGCAGCGGCGGTGCTCCATTACCTCACCGCACACCACGGGTGGCGTCACGGAATATAGACTACCAAATCTCCCCTGTATGTAATGCCCCTTTTGTTGTGGTGCATGGGATCACTGACCAGGTCACGCCACCATGATACCTTTAGAAGCGACCCCTTGGCCCGGATCTGAGTGCCTCCTATCCCCGGGCGACACAGGTACAGGTGAGTATAAATTTCCTGCTCTTCATGTGCTATCATGGATAGCACACGGTGAACACTAGTATGCCAAAATCACGGCACACGGATGGCCTGTAGGCACCTTCAACATGGCCGTTCAAAACATCAGTGTTTTGCATGGATGTGTGAAAGAGTCCCTACATTGTATCAAAGTATCGTATCTTCAGTGTTATAATAAAATATTTATAAAATGTGAGATGTGTACTCACTTTTGTGATATACTATATACTAAAAGCATATACAAATACTATAATGACACACAGCTATTCTGTATTAATATGTATATTGATCACACTTACATAGACCAATGTTTTAACATTATTTTAGGGTTCATCACAATTTGAAGTAACATTTCATGGATACTGGGGATCACATATACATTAGCTATATTCTGTAGCTGCATATTTCAGATTTGTGACTCTAGACCAGACTACATCTGTAGCTCTTTATAAAATGCATGGAAAACACAGTACAGTATGAAAAAAAGGATAAGAGAGTCAAGTAGTGGCTGCTGTCCAGTGACTTAAAAGTAATTGTACAATTCTCTGCGGTCTGCACTATGCTATGATATATTTTGAAGTGAGTGTTCAGCTTGCTTATTCCCTTCTGTGAGAAAAATGGCAGTGCTGGATAAGTGTCCTTTGATGAAAGATTTCTCAAGTGTTTTCTGTCAAAACAACTGACGACAAACGAACTCTGTACAAAATGTGAGATTTGTTTTATGTGTGTTGAGCGTGCATGGGAATCTTTAGAGTATACATGTATATATGTTCTTCAAAGAATAACATCATGTTGTCCCTATAGACATTTCTGTCAATTTACAGGCTGGAGCGATATCTGATTGCAGGCTAGTTGGTTAGCGCTCATGCAATTGTCCATTTTTGTAACCACATAAAAGCACAACTTGTTTCTTCTCTTCTACCTATTGCATTCAGCAGTATATATTCTGCAATACTTTACAGACATAATCACTGTCCCCATCGAGGCTCACAATACTAATCCCCTATCAGTATGTCATTGGAATGTGGAAGATAACTCACGCATATACATGTAGAACATTTGAACACAAGACCCCATTACTACAAAGCAACAGTGCTAACCACTGAGCTACAATGCTGCCCATATAATGATCCTTTGGATATGTGTAGAGAAAAGGGGTTAATGGATAGGAACCATTGCTTGTGATTTTATTTTACAGTCAATGCGTTTCAGAGAAATACTTTCTCAATGATGTGATTTAGCTCTGATAAAGGAGACAGTATTTCTCAGGAACGCATTGACTGCACAATAAATTCACAAGTCATGGAACACTGATGGCGGCGGGGGAGCATCACGATCCCTGGTGGAACACTTTAGATAGCACTGACAAAATTTGACTGCACAATCTAGGGGGTTAACAGGTGCAGGTGGATCTAAGATCCACCGGTGCCTGATAGCCGCACATGTCTGCTGATCAGATCAGCAGACATGTGTGGAGATGACTGTGGTAGCTGGGGGAGGCGTCCTAGGATGTACATATATGTCCTAGGTTGTGAAGGCGTTTAATATTATACATTGTAACATTTTTCTGTAATATATCTATTATGAATTCAGACTGTATTTTTGATTCACATCAATTGCACTAAAATCCTAACAAATATGTAATTATCTAATTGATATATCTATAATTACTTTAATTATACACTCACTTGTTCATTAAAAAGATTATTTTTTTATTTTTTTGTATGCTGCCCCTCTTCTTTTTGTATTTAAAACATTACAAGAACTAATTTGGGTATGTATCTTGGAGGCCTGAGACAGAAAACAGAGGAATCTCATTAATTCTTTCTTTCTTTCTTTCTTTTTCTCCCTTCTCTTTACTTCTTTACCATCCTTTCTTTCTGTCTTTTTTCCTTCTTTCTTTTTTCTCCATTCTCATTCCTTCTTTTACTTTCTTTCTTTCTCTTTCTTTCTTTCTTTCTCTCTCTTTTTTTCTTTCTTTCTTTCTTTCATCTTTGTCTTTCTTTGTTTCCTTTCTTTCTTTCTTTCTCCCTTCTCTCTTTCCAACTTTTCCTTCCTAACTTTCTTTATTTTCTTTATTACTTTTTACTTCTTTCTTTCTTCTTTTCTTCTTTTCCTCCTTCCTTTTTTCTTCTTTCTTTCATTTTTTCTTTGTCTTTCTTTTCTTCTACCCTTTTCCCTTCTCTCTTTTCTTTCTTTTCCTTCCTTTCTTTTTTTCTTTCTTATTTTTTTCTTTCTTTCTTCCTTCTTTTCTTCTTTTCCTTCTTTTCCTTCTTTTCCTTATTTTCTTCCTTCTTTTGTAGTTTTTTCTTTCTTTCTTACTTTCTCTTTTGTTTCTTTCTTTCCTTTCTTTCTGTCTTTTTTTTCTTCTTCCCTTTTTCTCCCTTCTCTCTTTCCTTCTTTTCCTTCCTAACTTTCGTTCTTATTTTCTTTCTTATTTTTTTACTTCTTTGTTTCTTCCTTCTTTTCTCCTTTTCCTTATTTCTTTCTTCTTTTCCTTATTTTCTTCCTTCTTTTGTCCTTTTCCTTTCTTTCTTTCTTTCTTTCTTTCTTTCTTTCTTTCTTTCTTTCTTTCTGTCTTTCTCTTTCTTTCTTTCTCTTTCTTTCTTTCTTTTTCTCTTTCTTTCTTTCTTTCTTTTTCTCTTTCTTTCTTTCTTTCTTTCCTTAGGTAGCCCTTTCAAGCACATCCAAACTTGACTTTATTTTATTTATTTGCTTATGTCTAAGGAACATGTTGCTGATTTATAATTAAAGGTAAATGATAATGCTTTATTGAATCACCTTGAGCAAATCTCATAACTGTTTATGGGTTGACACGCTTGGCTCTTTTTTTGCCTATTACATTATTGATTGAGATATTGACCTTTGCATGGAGTATCTTATGCATTATTTTAACAGTGCTACATCAGTGTGGTAAGAATGCTGGAATGAATATAATGCTTCTTTCTCTGTCTAAACTAAATCAATTTGTACATCCCCCCCAAAGAAAAACCCAAAATATTAATTATTATGGCACTGTGTAAAGTACATTGTGAGCCCAAATTATGGAAACATACTGTCACTGCAAAAAACCTCTGAGTTATAAAGTCAGGATGACATTAGTAAGACATTGCGCCAATAAACACCCACTGCCTAGATTATGTGAGTTTTCAATAGCCTGGTGGAAAAATGGGTTTCTCCTAAAATACTATGATTTGTTAGTTAGGAATGCTAAACCACGTCCGTAGATCCTCAGCATGAGATAGTCTGGATCCTGATATTCAATGGAGTGATAGCCATGCATTCATTGAAATGAATAGTAAATGTCAGAAAAGTATTTAAAGCATGTTTATTGAGGGAGAAGCGGTCTGATTCATGGCCCCAGTCAGTCTGGTGGGACTGGTTTTGTTTTCATCATTTCTGCATGGGTACAACTGGTAGGGCACCGGACAAATGCAGAGACATCTTCTCTTCTTAGATATCAGTCGCCAGTTAACTGATTTTTGCTAAGAATAATGAGTCATTTTTATGTACTCTGTAAAGAAATATTATTAGCTACTGAACACAAGAGTCTAAGTCAGAAGGATTTACAAGGCTGTAAACAACGGAAATCCATAATAATGAAAAACAATGAAATTAAAAAAGAAAGATCAACTCAATCCATTTTATGAGGAGCACATTAGATACAGTAAGTGCTCAATATAGCTGCTCCAGGGCAAGTGATACAATCCAATCAGTAGGACTTTAGTAATTTCCCATATATATTTATCATTTTCTAACTCATTTCAATAACTGTGGTTGCTTTAAAGGGAACCAATCACCAGGATTTTCCTATATAACCCAAAGCCAGTGCTATACTGGCACTATCAGTCTGATTCTCTGTATACCTGTAGATGTTTAGGTCGATTGTATAATACTTATAAAGAAGAGTAAAATCAGAAAAATAATGTATGTATTATGCGTATGTAGAAATGTCCTTTTCAGCTCTTGGGGACAAGGGTAGAAAGTGTACACAAATACAGTCGGGTCAACAACTTGAGTCACAATGAGAGGAATAGTCCATTGCTTATATATATAGTCCAGCATTAGGATATGGATTGCACAATAATAATTCTCTTTCTTGGGTCCTCCAATGGGGGAGGGTGCTTCATTGTGCTTGTGCACTGCCCCCTCCCTACCTGCTTCAATCATCCAATATGAGATATTGTTTGGATAGATATCAGCCTTGTGTGAAAGATGTTATAGCCACAATATGTCACTCAATTGTAGTAAAGGTGGTGTGTTAGGAGTCAGAGGTAGAAGTCATGTGCTAATTGCAGGATGAGGGAGACATATACATATCATATAGTTCATGTGAAAAAAATGCTATTAAGCTGCAGATATTGGGATATTGTACAAGTTATTAGCTTTCTGAAGCTGGTGCTTGCATTGAAAGCCTGCTGCCTGGAGGAACTTAAATTTATTCCTCTTGGGAGCCTTGAGCTTTCAGTTGAGGGGTGGCACCAGTGTGCCTTCAAAACAGATACGGCTGCACACTAAAATGCTAACAATGAATAAAGTTACTCTGGTATTGCATTACTGCTATAGGAATATTTGAAAAAAGAGATATTTAGCATGCAGCTGTATATGTTGTGTAGTTATATTGTGTTTTCAGCTAGCACCTGTTCACAGCTGTTGGATGTGCGGGTCAGTCTTTTTGATATATTTGTAGTGCTTTTTTTTCTGATTGAGCACTCCACCCTATAACCAGGCTGTGTTGATTCCTTTTTAGAGCTGTATCCTAGCTGCCCAGACATGTATGATTGGGGCATTTGAGTTAGGTTCCCAGTAGATAGAGATATACCTTTCCACTGGTTACCGGGCTGACATGCTTTAGCCAATACATAAGCTAAGTATCTTTTTATTTCAAATATTCTTATAGCAGTAATGCTATACCAGAGTTCCCTTATTCATTGTTAGCATTTTAGAGTGCAGCTGTATGTGTTTTGTAGTATAATGCGTTTTCAGCTAGCACCTGTTCACACCTGTTGGATGTGCGGGTCAGTCTTTTTGATATACCAGTGTGGCTTCAGTCATCGCTTTGTGCATAGTGAGCGGATGCCTCGGCACTGACTGACAGCCAGATCTAATACTGAAGGGATAAAATTAATCTCCCAGCGTCAACGCTCTCTATTAACATACAGATTAACCACAAATCTGCAGGTTAATTGTCTTTTTATATATCAGGTTTCCTTTAAGAAAGGGTTATCCCACAGTGAGCAACCCATTTAATGGCTTTAAAGTTATCAGTTGAACTTTCACAGAGTTGCAGAGTAGCTAAGAGTACATGGTAAAATAGATGCACTAAATGATAGGCCACAGAGGATTGTGGCCCTAGTTGGCACTGACATGGTCCTTGGAATCCATGCCGTAGACTATCCATTTACGGCTTACCAGTAAATCATGGGGAAGCAACTTTTAACAAAAGGATGTAAACAATGAAAGTTGCATACATATAGAAATATACAGATATACATATAGATATACATATAGAAATATACAGTTGCATACAAATAGAATATATCAAATAATTAAACCGAAGAATACACCAAACACTCTACAACGTAAATGGTAAATTTCAAAGAAAATAAGGAGTGTCACATCCTTCAGATCTTGTAATCTATAAGATGTAAGGTACTATCAAAAAGTGTCAGAACAATTAAAATAATGATGAGGATCCATTGATGATTGTTCCTTAGAAGTGATAAATTCCCTATAAGTACGGTATACCCGCTCTTGAGCACAGGTGGCTCAATCAACAGCACATTCATCTTCTATGACATACATGCTCAATCAGGGATATCCTGAACACCTGGTCTATTAGGGCAGATGACTGGCATTGATGTAGCAGAGAACAGACACGATTGGCATGAATAGTGATCTATAATGCTATATTGAAGAGAATGACAATATAAGCTTAGAATCGAGCCTGGGACTCGGAATGAGCTTTATGGTCATATACTGTATTATTCTATTTAACTAGCAAATATCCATTAGGCCAGAAAGTATCCTATTTGATTGCGAATCATCACTATAATGGGATATTAACATTTTGTGTCACTAATCCTCCTGGATGACACAATTAAAGTCATAAGCACACAAATAATCCTCTAAGTTGGATTCGATTCATTGTACAGTGCGCGCTCCTTCTGGTGTGCTATCAGCTCGACGCGGATGCCAAGCAGAACAACTGGCACTCCTTGTGTGATTAACTTCATTGGTGTTGTGTCTGCTCTGTGCCTCCTGGCTGATTTCAGAGTACATTTTACTCTCTCAAAACATAACATTTGGGAAGAAGCTTCCCAAACAGAAGCCAATCAAATCACCATTAAAGTCATGTAGTCAGATTGGGGATTCTCTCTGCCAAGTTACATTTTATATCCAAATTATGGTATATTAGTTCTGTCAGTTAGATGAATTTACCTGAATGGCATGTAATCAAAACACACAATTCGGAGATGAAAGTTAAATCTGGGGAATTACACTGCATAATTCTCATACAAGGGCTTTTAATGTGTCATTAGCACTATGGAGAGCGAGAGGAATAATAATGGATGAAATATAATGAATAGCTAATGAGGAAAGAAAATGTCTAGAACAATCCCAGACTTATGTTACGTATCAATAAGCGCACATATAACTACACAAATTAACCAAATGATTTGGTCAGTTTGATTTTAAATATTTTTTTAATTTTGTAAAAAATCTTTAAGATTTTCATGAACATTTTTATTCCCTATGTTTGGAAGGAAATATATTTGATAAACCTTAGATAATTATTGACACCCAATAGTTTTGTTTATTAAAAAAATAACTAACTAAAGTACAAAAACCCCATAAAAATATATGTATTTACACTAAAGAAGAAAAGAGTTTAAATGTTTTGTGCTTTTGACGTTCAGGCTTCATATCTCACATACACTACAAGGTTTAAAAGTGAGACTACCATCATATTATAGACAATCATCTTGGCTATCTCATACATAAATTTGCCTTACAGCTATTTAGCATATGATTAGTTATGCAAATTATTGCCATGTCAATGCTTTGTTACTATTTTGCTTCTGGTGGTGGAAAAATCTTTTTCTTCCTGTATACTACAAACTGCAATCTGTTCTCACATTCCCTAATAACTAGATGTTTTATTAGGTTGATTTCTAAGTGAAATATCACTGGTTCGAATCACGGAGCAACCATAAAGAAGATTTCCCAAGAAAAAATAAACAGCTTCATCTAGCTCATCGATAACAGTCTCTTGGCCAAGAGAGATTTCAAACTGCATTATGTGAGTGCCATGACCTTTGGAAGAATACAAAATGAATTCTGTCCATCCATTCATAAGCCAAGAGGTGGACATCCAGGCAAAATATCAGAGTCAGCAAGTCAGCTTATCACAGGGTCTGACACAACAAACATGGCAGTGGATGTGACTTCAAAAGCGATGTCCATGCAAGCACCATGCAATGCACATTACACAAGTCTGGATGGTGGCCCCAAAAAAGGTGAAGAAGCTTCAACTTCAATATCGTCATAAGAAGCATTGGCTCGAGTTTGCAAAAGAGTAGGAAAGTTGACAGTGAAAGCTGTAGTGGATGGTGAGATACAGAGGAGCCTAAAAGTCAAAAGTTCTAAACATTGTTACCCTTTTGCTCATCAGTGTATGCATACCTTGTCCAAGCTATAGAGATCTGTGCAACCAAAAAATGTGAAAACTGAAATATCAAAAATCACATCTTATTCCTTTTAATTTGTATTCACGTAATTTATGAGACAAATATTAAATTTTGAACAATTTTATTTTGTACTCAAAATAGAATTCTAAATCATTTGATTAGGAAATTGTATGTGTGACCATAAGGATATATAGCTCATCTTTATATCACTATGTATTATTCAGTAAGTTAAAGTCATTCATTCCGATTATTGTCAATTTTTTAAAAAGTAAAGAAAGGCACAACATGGTATCAAAAATTATTTAACTAAATAACAATATTTACTGTAGTTGTAGATAGGGCTCAATAAGGTTGGTCAATATTGTAGTAGAATAAAAAGGGGCAATTTGGGCCTCAGGTTTTTTTTTTTTATCTTTTTGACTATTAACCTTGGACAACCTGGACGTAATAAAATTCAGTAAGGAATTCTATGGGACACATATGAAATTCGGAAAACTTGCATTTTTCAACCTGGTTGATAAGCCACATAATTTGCTTACACTTCCTTTTTTCCATTTTTGTTATATACCAGGAGGCAGATAGCACAGAATCCACCATTCACAGCTCACCTCTTCCCACTCATTGCACAGTTACCTCTGCACAAGTCAAAGGCATTGTAGACAACAATCCAATAGAAGTCAGTGCAGAATCGCTAGAATACAAGTTTCTGTAGTCCCTGGGAATGAACTGCTGGTCAAAGAGTGGAGCAAAGGATCAGGGATGATGAAAGCCCCTATACTCATCCACAACAAAAATAATCCTCAAAAAATCTATACTATGAAAAATAGATTAGAAATATGTTTCACTATCTGATCTTAATCAGCACAAAAAATCTGGGAAATACGTTCCTTTTTGACTAGATTCATACATTGTGTATTTGTGCATATATTATGCATATAAAATCAGTAGCAATTGACTTTGTCAGCAAAATGTATGAGTTGAAGCTTAATCTTATCGACATACTGCATTTTTTTAGTGCGGAATCTCCAAGGATATTGGCTCTTATTATTTTTTTTTTTTTACTTTTTTTCTGCCTCAGAAATGCACCTTTTTTGGTTCAGATTTTAGCCTAAATAAATCCAGGGCCAGATTTCCCATAAGGCCAACCTAGACTATGGCTTAGGTCACAGCAGTCAGGGGGTTGTATATACAGAAGAAATAACCAAATATTTACAAATTTCTCAGTATGATTTTGAAACAGGCCATATAAAAAGCTGTTTTTTAAATATACATTAAAAAAATTGAGCTGTACATTTATGTTGCTTGCACTGTTACAAGGGACAGCGCTGCAGTTACTTACCACAATTTCTAGCATCACTGCCTCCTCTGAAAATATCATGGATCCTGGGTAATAGACACTGTGGGAGTGGAAGATGTGAGTGCAGCGCCGGCTCTCTGCTTCTATCTCCGCTGCCGTAAATTCTGACAAGAGACATCATAAGGGGGCAGAGTTGGTAGCAGTGAATGACACAAGCGCCAGGTGGAAGGGGCACAGAATTATGGCCTTTGGCCTAGGACGTAGAAATGTGTACATTTGTCCCTGGGTTAAACTACTCAACTGACATTGATTAGTAGGTTTTTTTGTGCACTTATGTACATAAGACCACATGAATTAATGCAAAAAATATACATGGATTTTCAATGCCGAAATACAGTGATTTCTGTTTGTACATAGGTATGGAAAACCGGCACCAAATATGCAACGTGTGAACCTAGCCTTAAGGTTATTTTTGCATTCATAGGATTTCCAGCTAAGACCTCATTCAAACAGTCATAACTTTTCTCTTACGTAAAAACTCCTCCATTGTTCATCAGTGTTTTGCATCCAAATTTCATCAATGTTTGGTCAATGTGTCAGCTTTAACATCATGAAAAAATAAATAAATTACAACTTTATTCTAATCCATTACAATGTTACTGTTAGGGCCAGGTGGACGGGCAGACCCAGGAGGTGGATCCACTGGGCCGAACTCCCCGATGATGGCAAGGGGTCCGGTAGCCGGAGCACTATAGGTAGCAGGACAGTCCGTGCACAAGAGTACAATGGAGAAGTCCCTGGGACCACGGAGTCACTGATGGTAGTCCGGGTGACGGAGCTCAGGTTCGGAAGCCGGGATGATGTCAGGCGGGGTCCGGAACCGTTGGAGCGAGATGACGGGTCACCGCAGGGAACAGAGATGGTACGGACTGTCAGGATGGCAGATAGGCAGTGTTCGGGGTTCAGCAGGACCGGATGGCAAGGCAGGATCGGCTCTAGAAGAGAGAGAGGTAAGTATCTCACAGGAACACAAGGAGACCTGACTCCTAGCTTGGGAAACACGAAGAACAGGCCCCGCCCACTTGGACTTTAAACCCCTTTATACCCTGTACCTGTGTGCTTCATTTCCTGTCAGTGGACGCTGGCCCTTTAAGAAAGGGTCAGTGACCGCGCGCGCGCCCTAATGCGCATGCGCGCGGCCCGGGTGCCAGAAGCCAGAGCAGGAAGCTGTGAGGAGGAAGCAGCAGAGCCGGGCTGGGGCTGGGAAGCCGACGGGCGCCGGGAGCGGGGACCAGGAGGCCTGGGAAGCGCGGGCAATGGAGGCTGGAGAGCGGGGAGCGTGGCAGGTGAGCCGGGGAGCAGAGCAGGGGACCCGGGGAGCGTGACAGCTACTCACGGTGACCATATAGATTACACATGGATACCATCCGTCCGCTGTCTGTGATTTTCAGGGACCCATAGACAGTAAGGATAATTTGATCCATGATTTGGATCATAAATGGACAGGTTGGCATGATGTTTTTTAGTTTACTCAGTCTGTAAAAGAACACAGACATGTAAACAGTCCTCTAGAATATAATGGATACATATTTCGACTGTAAAAAAAATGATAGGACACGCACGTGACTTATTGACATCTGAATGAAGCATAAAGCCATGACAGATATTTTAATATTGTGATAGATTACGCCATTATCATCTGCTTTACAGTAAAAACAGCTTATTATAAGACCTAACTGTCTATATTTCTATACTATTCAGTATTAGTATGAAAACAGGTCATAACATGAGACAAGGTTTAAAAATATAAATAAATCCCCATCACTAAATGGTTTATAGAGGTGCCAGTCTCTGCCTGAAAACTAAATCCATCGGTGACCTGAAATATAGAATACAGTGACATAGGCTACTACCGGCCGGTGGATCCTTAACTCATTGTAATATCCGTAACCCTTTTATTTTCTGTCCATGTAATATTGCATATAACGAAAGAATGTGCCATGTGGCCAATGCCAATATTTTACGCACGTCCGTCCCTGATATATCATTCTACCCCTTCTGCTTTTTTCCAAACCAAAACATTCCACACTATAATAATGCCTATCAAGGCATAGCTCGCCAGATGCGTTAACAGAATTTTCCATTTTGCTGCTTTCTCTGTGGCAGCTCATTGTTATATTTAGTATGACATTTCTTCCGCAGCTTAGCACTTTTAGTTCTTTTTTGTGCTTAATAATTTAAGGATGAGTGCACACATTATTAGAGAGCGTAACGCATTGTATGCCATGCCGGCAATTATTTATTCTTTGAGTGACATTTCTCTGCGAATCCAATCCTTCATCTTTTTAGAATGCAAATTAATTAAAATGAGTTATTATGAATAGAAAGCAGTTTACACTAATGATCTATTTTTCACTCGGATAATTATTAAATATTGTTTAGAAATTGCTCACAATATATAGTATTTATTATTTTTAATTATGTATTAATGTATTCCATATAAAATATATGTGGAGGTTATTTTGTTGTACAGAATGTAGGTTTCTATTTCCGCTAATGTGAATAATGCAACACTAATCAAACGTATAGTTATTCTGAGTGGTTGATTGTAACGTAAAGTGAAGTGTAGGTTTAGTCGACTTTGCAGATTTTTAATACAATACTTGAGTATGGTTTTTTTAAAAACAGCATGTAAATCAGGGCAGGAGTAGATTTTGGAATCAAGAACATTTCCATTCCGGTGCAGATTTAAGCATTTGATTTCCATCTCTATTGAGATCCTCATTGTTGTTGTAAAGGAACACTAAATCCGGAAAATGCTCAAAAATGTTCTAAGGATTTTGTTTTTATTTACATCACAAATAAAACTCATAAATATATAATTAAATTTTTGGGTGCCTTGGGAACCTAGCCGTGTCTTCATTACTAAAGATGGCCAGACCCAAAGTTTGGTTTTCGAACCGAACACCAGGTTAAAAAAACAGGGCTCGGGATCGGAATTCGGATGCTTTACGTGCGAACTTAACTCGCGTGAGAAGAGCTGTGCTCGGGTACACTTTGTGCTCAGCCCAGTGCGGGCGCATACAGTATTTGAATGGCGCACACTGGGGGTGACAACACCGTGATCAGATGTAGTGTGCAAGAAAAAAAAAACGTATTTCCAGCTCACCGCTTTTTATGCACAGCTTTAAAGGAGTAGACCACCTGATCCTGCATGGACATCCCAGGTATAGAGATCCAAATTAGAAGCAGAAAAGTCCAGTGGATCACAGGCAATAAGTAGATTAAAATATCCTCTTTATTTTCATATTAAAAATGGACAGACGGTATCCACAGAGATACAAAATTCATGCAACATGTTTCGACAAAACGTAGTCATTTTGCTTCTTCTAATTTGCAACAAAATAAGTTTGAAAAAGTCCGCCCACCTTCCCCTGGAAGTGATCTGCTTATGGCTTACTGTATGTAGGCGGAGACGCAAACTGCCAATTGGTGTTTACGAACCTCCTCGGGCCAATTTTGGACCAGTGTAGGTTCAAGTTCTTTTGCTGTCAGAAAAAAAACCTCCAAAGGTTTGCTCATCTTTATTCACTACCATTTTCCTCTTCCTTCCTGTCTTGTGTTTGGCTGTAGGACAACTGACTGCAGCTGAATCTTGCTTGCAGTGCACTGTCTGCAGTAAGATAAAAGATTTCTAAACCCCTTCTACCAACTAAAGGGTTGGGCTTCAATCAGCTTCCAGGCCAAGATGGAACTTATTATCAGTAGATTAACGCCTGTAGTCTATGCAGCATTATTAGAAGACTGTTTCACAATCATGCAGAAAACGCTGCAGTGTAACATATAGTGAGGCCAACTGTATTTATTGTTACACTTCCATTTCTAGAATTAGTTTTCCTTTAAATTTATCAATATTTAAGTGAAAAATGCACAATAATCCACCTTTCAAAGAAAATTGCTTGGTTCAGCAAACATACATCTACCAAAGTAGATTTGACCGAAACACAAGTATATTACCAAGGAAAATGTATTTATTTTTGTCTGTACTATACTCATGGAAAATCACTCCTTTAATTAATGTTATATGGCCAATAAGTACAGGATCAGGTTGGAAATAATTGAATATTATAATTGTATTTGCCAAATGAAACTAATATAAAGTAAGAACACTAGTTTTTAAAATATTTTTTCTTGAATTTATTTTCCTCCCTGGAATTATTTTTGTTGTTGCGAAAATTGTAATCTGAAGTGGGATTAAATCTCACAATCAATTCATGTTGAGCTTTTAAAAATACATTGAAAAGGTTGTATTTAGGGACACCATATTCCTGATGTATTCCCTCCTCAATATAACTATAAAGAGTGATGCCGGTCATAGCAAACAGATGCATATCCCTGTCCAAAGAATGATCATTAAGGAATGCTAAATGCTCTCTTTTGCTACCACAAAAATACAATCACTAACAATACCACAACACTTTAATGGTGGCTTCTATAAATCTCAGCGAATAATTGAAAAAGCAATTACTGATGTCACCCACATTCTAAAATCAATGAGTCACAGGACTTCATTTATCCCAAGAGATGTGGATCTCGGAGATGGTACCTAACCTGTCAGAGCTTTATGGTGTTGCCTATATTAATGTCTATGTTAAGAAAAGCCTTTATGTAATTGTTGTAGTGCTTTGTGTAAATACAGACGACATGACTTTAAGTAATATATTTATGTTCTACCCAATATGTTTACAAGATGATGTTTATATATGCAATTTAATGCGACTAAAATGTCTTAAATTATAATATGTAGTTAAATTGGCTGTTGGTTACCACTGTTTACTATCCGTCTTCACCCTGCTAGATAGATTGCGGTAACTCGGACATAAATAAAGCTATGTTTGTATTGCAGAGGTCAAAACGGGTTCAGTTAGACACATTTCTCAGGGTACTTAACTGCTGTTTAGTATTGAAAATTGCAGTGAACTTGCTGCTGATCAAATATTTGGTGAAAAATTAGCATAGCGAGTGACTTTGAATTTAAAATCATCCTCTCATTTGATTTCTAGTTAAAAGTATATATATATATATATATATATATATATATATATATATATATATATACACAGTATATATATATACAGTGCCTACAAGTAGTATTCAACCCCCTGCAGATTTAGCAGGTTTGATAAGATGCAAATAAGTTAGAGCCTGCAAACTTCAAGCAAGAGCAGGATTTATTAACAGATGCATAAATCTTACAAACCAACAAGTTATGTTGCTCAGTTAAATTTTAATACATTTTCAACATAAAAGTGTGGGTCAAATATTATTCAACCCCTAGGTTTAATATTTTGGGGAATAACCCTTGTTTGCAATTACAGCTAATAATTGTCTTTTATAAGACCTGATCAGGCCGGCACAGGTCTCTGGAGTTATCTTGGCCCACTCCTCCATGCAGATCTTCTCCAAGTAATCTAGGTTCTTTGGGTGTCTCATGTGCACTTTAATCTTGAGCTCCTTCCACAAGTTTTCAATTGGGTTAAGGTCAGGAGACTGACTAGGCCACTGCAACACCTTGATTTTCTCCCTCTTGAACCAGGCCTTGGTTTTCTTGGCTGAGTGCTTTGGGTCATCGTCTTGTTGGAAGATGAAATGATGACCCATCTTAAGATCCTTGATGGAGGAGCGGAGGTTCTTGGCCAAAATCTCCAGGTAGGCCGTGCTATCCATCTTCCCATGGATGCGGACCAGATGGCCAGTCCCCTTGGCTGAGAAACAGCCCCACAGCATGATGCTGCCACCACCATGCTTGACTGTAGGGATGGTATTCTTGGGGTCGTATGCAGTGCCATCCAGTCTCCAAACGTCACGTGTGTAGTTGGCACCAAAGATCTCGATCTTGGTCTCATCAGACCAGAGAACCTTGAACCAGTCTGTTTCAGAGTCCTCCAAGTGATCATGAGCAAACTGTAGATGAGCCTTGACATGACGCTTTGAAAGTAAAGGTACCTTACGGGCTCATCTGGAACGGAGACCATTGCGGTGGAGTACGTTACTTATGGTATTGACTGAAACCAATGTCCCCACTGCCATGAGATCTTCCCGGAGCTCCTTCCTTGTTGTCCTTGGGTTAGCCTTGACTCTTCTGACAAGCCTGGCCTCGGCACGGGTGGAAACCTTCAAAGGCTGTCCAGGCCGTGTAAGGCTAACAGTAGTTCCATAAGCCTTTCACTTCCGGATGATGCTCCCAACAGTGGAGACAGGTACCCCCAACTCCTTGGAAAGGGTTTTGTACCCCTTGCCAGCTTTGTGACCCTCCACGATCTTGTCTCTGATGGCCTTGGAATGCTCCTTTGTCTTTCCCATGTTGACCAAGTATGAGTGCTGTTCACAAGTTTGGGGATGGTCTTAATTAGTCAGAAAAGGCTGGAAAAAGAGATAATTAATCCAAACATGTGAAGCTCATTGTTCTTTGTGCCTGAAATACTTCTTAATACTTTAGGGGAACCAAACAGAATTCTGGTGGGTTGAGGGGTTGAATAATAAATGACACTCTGAATAAACTTTTCACAATTTAAAAAATAAATAAATAACATTCTTTTTTGCTGCAGTGCATTTCACACTTCCAGGCTGATCTACAGTCCAAATGTCACAATGCCAAGTTAATTCCGAATGTGTAAACCTGCTAAATCTGCAGGGGGTTGAATACTACTTGTAGGCACTGTATATATACATACATACACATATATATATATATATATATATATATATATATATATATATATATATATATATATATATATATATATATATATATATGTGGGAACCTTTTCCCACATTTCAGGCTTCAAACACAAAGATAAAAAGTGTAAATTAATGGTGAAGAATCAACAACAAGTGGGACACAATTGTGAAGTTGAACAAAATTTAGAAACTTTTATAAAAAATAAATAACTGAAAATTGGGGAGTGCAATATTACTTGGCCCCTTTAATTTAATACTCTGTAGCGCCATCTTTTGCTGTGATTACAGCTGCAAGTCGCTTAGGGTATGTGTCTATCAGTTTTGCACATCGAGAGACTGAAATTCTTGCCCATTCTTCCTTTGCAAACAGCTCAAGCTCAGTGAGGTAGGATGGAGAACATTTGTGAACAGCAGTTTTCAGCTCTTTCCACAGATTCTCGATTGGATTCAGGTCTGGACTTTGACTTGGTCATTCTAACACATGGATACGTTTATTTGTGAACCATTCCATTGTAGATTTTGCTTTATGTTTTGGATTATTTTCTTGTTGAAAGACAAATCTCCATTCCAGTCTCAGGTCTTTTGCAGGTTTTCTTCAAGAATGGTCCTGTATTTGGCTGCATCCATCTTCCCATCAAATTTAACCATCTTCCCTGTCCCCGCTGAAGAAAAGCAGGCCCAAACCATGATGCTGCCACCACCATGTTTGACACTGGGGATGGTGTGTTCAGGGTGATGAGTTGTGTTGCTTTTACGTCAAACATATTGTTTGGCATTGTGCTTAAATAGTTCTGTTTTGGTTTCATCTGACCAGAGCACCTTCTTCCCCATGTTTGGTGTGTCTCCCAGGTGGCTTGTTGCAAACTTTAAACAACACTTTTTATGGATATCTTTGAGAAATGGCTTTCTTCTTATCACTCTTCCATAAAGGCCAGATTTGTGCAGTGTACGACTGATTGTTGTCCTATGGACAGACTCTCCCACCTCAGCTGTAGATCTCTGCAGTTCATCCAGAGTGATCATGGGCCTCTTCTCCTTGTTTGCGATTACATTTTTGAGGGACGGCCGGGTCTTGGTAGATTTGCAGTGGTATGATACTCCTTCCATTTCAATATGATTGCTTGCACAGTGCTCCTTGAGATGTTTAAAATTTTGGAAATCTTTTTGTAACCAAATCCGGCTTTAAACTTCTCCACAACAGTATCACGGACCTGCATGTTGTGTTCCTTGGTCTTCATGATGCTCTCTGTGCTTTAAACAGAACACTGAGACTGTCACAGAGCAGGTGCATTTATATGGAGACTTGATTACACACAGGTGGATTATATTTATCATTTTATCTTTTTTTTTTTTTAATAGTCATCTTGTGCCATTCATGTCAGGAAACAATGGCGTTACAAAAATCCAATGGGCCGAGGTGCAAAATTTAAACATGGGTCTCCACCTGAATGCTTTTCAGATGTACAGACTCTTGTAGCATTTCAGTTCTTATAAATACATATGTGTTTACCGCTATGTTACTGTAATAATGTCCTTCCTCCTGGCCCCCTTACTGTAATATTGTCCCCATCTTGGCTACCAGGGCTGTGGAGTCGGAGTCGGAGTCTTGGAGTCGGAGTCGGAGCTCATTTTGGTGGAGTCGGAGTCGGAGTTGGAGTCAGTATAAAATGGACCAACTCCTACTCCTAAAATATATAATAAATTGGGGACAGTAGTGCAATGCAGAATGTACTGAATATTTTTTCATAGGGATTTGGGAAAGTTATGAAATGTCCTATAAATGGCTGCTCTATTCCTGATCTAAGGCTACATTCACACAGCGTTTTTGCTGCATTTTTTAGGATACATTTGTCAGCTGCAAAAGCAGATCAGCTTTTTAAAAAACCGCATCACCTGAAAATAATGCTTTCAATAGCAAAAGCAGATTAGAAAACCGCCACAAACTGACATTCTCACTCTTTGTGAGGATCTGTTTTTGAGCACAAAAATGGATCCTCACAAAACGATGTGTCTGAATGTTAGGACATGGGTGTAATTCAATGGGTGAAAAGATAGGTCTTTTCACCCATTGCCTTTGCTGGGATGCCCAGAGTCACTGCATTTCACTGAATTATTTTGCCATCAATGTTCGATATTTTTGTGACAAGAAAGAAATTGTTACCAGGACACTGGCAGCAAAAGATACTAAAGCTCATCACACCAGCCAGTTTCTCCAAGCCTTAGTGGAAAAAGTTCTGCAAGATTACAAACTCAAAAAAGAACAGGTTCTTGCTATTGTAATGGACAATGCTTCAAACATAAGTACAATTAAACTGATGAATGAGAGTAATGAACAATATCTAGAAGTAAATTTAGGATTCAGTATGTTTGAGATGGAGCCACAGTGCTGCTCATGTAACTGAGGAACAAGCAGATATTACAACAGAAGAACAGCAAAATGATACTTTAGAATTAGATGATCTTGTTGAAGCTGCTTCAAAACACTTTCATATCCATCACATGCGCTGTGTTCTGCACACGCTGCAGCTGGCAATAAGAGATAGTCTGCAAGAGAGATTTGCTGGAAATCTGATTGGAAAAAAGTGAGTAAATTGGTTATTGCCGCTAGAACCCCTAAAATTGATTCCATCTTGAAGAGACGTGCTGGGAAAGGGGCAATTGTTGATCAAGCCACTCGATGAGGCAGCACTTATTTAATGACTGAGCGATTGCTTGAACTAAAATCATGTCTTATAGATATGGTGAACCCTCAATTAACCTTAAATGACGGTAAATGGACACAGGTGGCTGAATGGAAGGAATTGCTTAATCACCCATTTACTGTGACTAAAAAATTACAAGCTGATGATTTAACTCCTGGCATTTTCATAAGGGAGTGGAAGAACTTGCTATTTTGCCTGTCCCAAAGAGAAGGTTTAATCACAGATGGCATTTCTGCTTCAATGAAATGGAGAGAGACACAGCTATTGGAAAATAAAATTCTTCTGGCAGCTGTTTATGTGGACCCAAGTCATCGTATACTGCTTGATGATCAACAGCTTACTAAAGAAAAAGAAGCTTTGAGTGAGTTAGCAGTTAGGATGAGCGGCTACAGGACTGCCAGGAAGAGGAAGAGGACTTGGGGTCTGACAGTGCTACTGCTGCCATATCCTCATCCTCATCAGATGAGGAGTTTAACTTTGACAAGTATTTGGATGACATGGTGCAGGCAAAGTGTTGCTGCAAGGAAAAGGATTTCACTCTGTCTCCTATAGCAAGCAGATTGACCAGATTTCAGTAAAATTTTTCACTTGCTCTCAAAGAAATAGAAAAATTCAACCATTCATCAAAACTGACTGTGCATGAGGCAGTTCCTTTATACCTGGAAATTGTTAGAGATGTTGCCCATGTAGTTACGGCTTTGCCCCCAACCTAAGTTAGTGTAGAGTTGTTCTCTAGCCTTAAAATTATTAGGTCACATTTGAGGTCATCTGCGAAGGAGGATCTGATGGAAGCAATTCTATTTCTTACAACAAAGTCATAGACTGCACAAATATTATTTAGTATGCTTTTGTTGAAAACTGTTTTTTGCCATTTCCATAGTGTATTACATAGTGTTATATATAACACTATGTAATACACTATGCAAGTGGCAAAAAACAGTTTTCAACAAAAACATACTAAATAATAACATTTAGTATATTGCTTATATTTAAGTGAAAAATTGATTTTAGTGCAATGTGAACATCAGATATTTAATCATTTTTATGATACAATAATCAAGATATTTACAGTAATAATTCCCCATTCTGGGACAGATCCCGCATCCTGGGCCCCTTCCTATATTAATGTCCCTATACTGGGTGGGCATAATCCTGTAAGAAATATCCTACATTCTTTCTTATAATTATGTCCCCATCAATCCTGGGCTGCAACCTGTAAGAAATGTCCCCCATCCTAGACTCCTTCTTATAATAATGTCTTCATCTTTGGCCAATCCTGGGTCACTGCTTATTATAATGTCTACCTTTCTGATGCTCTTTGCGAACAAATTAAAAAAAAACATATAAATTATTCTTCTTACCTTCATTTGCTCCCACAATGCTTCGTCCATAACTAGCAGAGACGCTGGCAGCTTACTTCAGCATCCCACCCACTGGCAGTGTATGACATCACTACCATGCACAGCCTGTGACTAGCTTGCTGATGTCAGCTGCCAGCCTTTAATAGGCTGAATGCTTTTATTGCAGTTCAGGGACCCAACAGTTCTTTGCGTCACAATAAATTTCAGTGGACTGTGAGTCCTCACTCCTCAGATGTCCATCCAGTTTAAATAGGCACTGGTGTCAATAAAGTCACTTCTTCCATGAGCCCGGTTGAGTTGGCACTCTTTGTGACTGTGATCACTGCACCCCCTGTCAGGCTATGTTGTTCTAGATGGAAAGGTATGCATATATATGTACTGTGTATTTGAAGGGAACTTGACAGCTGGATTTTACAGAATGTGGCTGTCTGATTTTAGCCAAATAAGTTTAACTCTCAAATTCTGCAGTGTTTCGAAGAAAACATAATTTAATAGCTGCTGGGGTCCAAGTTATAAGAAAGACTATTCAGACAAGCGGGTCCCTTCCAGCTTCTTCCCGCCTGCTCACTCCCTATACCCGCACATGAGGAGATTGCTGTCACTCCTGCGTAGAGGGGTGGAGAAAGGCCGCTAGTGACCCACCTGTCTGACTAGTCTTCTGTGCTGCTCAGTTCTCAGTAGTTTTTAAATTGTTTTTCTCTGATATACTGCAGAGTTAAGCATAAAGTTAAAAATATGTGGCTGAAATTAGACATCCTTGATCCGATGTACAGTATGTGCAGCATGTATCAGCTGTTAGGTTCCCTTTATACAATGCAGAAATATTTTTTATTCTACACTTGGCAAATGCTTTAAATGCACTCCTGCACTTGAAACCAGACTGCAGATTTTATGATGATATTGCCACTCAGCCGGCAATGGGTAAAGCATTGAATATCTGGCATTCCTCAAGCAACCATTGAAGAGAGAAGATGACATCTGTTACGTAGTGAGAGCAGGGCTGCTTTGTAAGTAAAGTATGTGGCTGTACCAGCTGTAGACAGCATGGCATTGTCTCTGGACACCTTGGCTGCAGAACATTGTTTGGCATTTGTGCACAGTATGTGTCGTACTAATGACTTAAATGCATTTTCTGGTGATAAATATTGCAATGGATTTCTTTGGTAGCTTAAAAAGTTACATGCCATATTAGTAAAAAAAATCAAGTCTGTCTAAATTAATGACGTGGAAGGAGATACAGTTCTTAGCCAAACTATAGCAGGACGTAGAAATATATACTGCTATCATAGCGTCTGGGGATAGACAGTGAATGAGGTGCAATGATGTAGTTCAATAGAGCGAAAGGTTGTTCTACTTGAGAACACAACAAATAATCTTGCTGTGTCTTCCCTCCTGAAGCGTGAGCAGTTTCTAGACTTCAAATCAAGCTCTTGATTCTTTTATTACATTATGTTTTTATATCTGCTTAATAATAGTAATACTGAAAGTTCCTATTTCTAGTAGATAATATGTGGGCATGTAGCAGGAGCATACAAACTGTTATTTGACTTATTTTGTGGATAAAAAAATAAAAAGCAATCATTGGGAGGGTTGAGCAGTCTTTTAACGACAAAAGTAAAAAAAACCTACCAAAATATTCAAGCTTTATCTTGGTAGTCAGAGCTTAATACATAGGAAGTTGCACTTAACATTTCACCGTATTTCAAGCCAATGGATATAGTGGATGTTTCAGCCACTGAAAAGATTAGGATAATGCTGGCGTCACACGGTACGATATATCGGGTGATATGTCTGCGGGGTCACGTCGTTAGTGACGCACATCCGGCATCGTTTGATATATCGTAGCATGTGACAGCTACGTGCGACTGTGAACGAGCAAAAATACTCACCTTATCGTTGCTCGTTGACACGTCACTCATTTTCAAAAAGTCGTTTCTTCTTCTCTGCGCCGGTTATTCATCGTTCCCGAGGCAGCACACATCGCTCCGTGGTACACCCAGGGAACGACGAACACAGCTTACCTGCATCTCGCCGGCTATGCAGAAGGAAGGAGGTGGGCAGGATGTTTACGTCCCGCTCATCTCTGCCCCTCCACTTCTATTGGCCAATCGTTGTGTGACATCGCTGTGACGCCGAACGTCCCTCCGCCTTCAGGAAGTGGATGTTCGCCGCCCACAGCGACGTCGTCCGAGAGGTAAGTGCGTGTGACTGGGGGTTAACGACTTTGTGCAACATGGGCAACTATTTGCCCATGACGCACAAACGATGGGGGCGGGTATGATCGCTCGTGCGATCGCATGATAGATCGTACCGTGTGACGCCGGCATCAGAGTCAGCATGAAAAGCTAGGGATTGGTGGTATGCTCGGGTGAAGATGTTCACAACTTGTTAAGCCAAAATGTTGTTCAGAAAATTAATCTGATGGGCATGGTTAGGCCTGGTAGCAGTCAGCAAAGCATACAGACTCAGTGTGACTTATTTGCTGTGACTGTCTCTACAATGTGCCAAAGTGCTCCACTACCATTAACCACGTCAAATGCAAGTACAAAAACAGGGCTCTAAGCACAGAGCTTAGTTTGGACATACTATTTCATTTATAGGTGAGTGCCTAATATTTGGTGTATCTATGAGGGTGGGGTAGACAGGAGACCTCCTAGGAACCTGAAGCGTGCCTTGAAGAGAGGATTGTTCAACATCATTGCATTAAAGAATATTTCCTTATAGAGAAACCTGAAAAATAGAAATATCTGCTACGGTACTTTCAGACAGTTTTCTCTTGGCGACAGCTTGGTACAAGACATTTATTTTGTTTTCTACCCTCTCGTATTGCAAAGACCTGACTCAGAATTAACTTATATGTGTACCCTTACCTTTTCACGAATCTCTTTATATCTTACTGTACAAATTAAATAGCAAAATCCTCTCTAATTCACATCACCACCTGTGAATCATTTCATATAGGCACACATAGCATCATAATCGTCTCCACACAGAGTATCGCCAAATGAGTTGGGGTTTTAAAGGTAAATATGTATATAGCATGGTAAGGGTAAAGTCAGAGTCATCAGTAGGCTCTGTATTCCTGGTATTATGATTTAATACAGGAGCCTTACAATTAGTGCCAGAGATTTGATTAAAACATATCCCTGATTTAAAGAGAACCTGTAAGCACAATTTTGTAAAGTAAAGTAAAGCCATGGCTGTAATGGCACTGTAATACTGATTACATTGATTCCTTTGTTGAAAAAAAATCCATTTTGTGGTTCTTATTTATTCACTAGTGATGGGCGGACCCAGACTGTAAAAGTTTCAAACGTACTTAGGGAATTTCAGGTATTGATCTGAATCCAGCACTCGTGTGATACAAAAAAATAAAGGAAAAATTATTAAAAAAATAAAGCAAGTGGCACTATACTTACCAAGGCTCCAGCACAGCTGGTTCAGAGGTTCATCAGGAGGCTAAGGGGAGACGGCAGCAGGTCCTGTTCTGTAACAATCCATGGCTGTAAGCTGTAAGATTGTTACTGAACAGGACCTGCTGCTATCTTCCCATAGCCTCCTGATGAACCTCTGAAGGGAGAGGAGAAACGCGTTGAGGCCTGGCAGGCCTGGATTCCTGAATCTCAGGGAAGTAATTCATCTTTTCTCCCTGTTATACTATATTATATAGAATATGATTGGAGCAACCTTTTCTATTTTGCAGTAATTTGCAGGGGTGTTTGTATCCCATTTTTCTTTCAGCTCCTGGGGTATAATGGGGAAATTATCTGAGCCCCTTGTGATATGACTCTAGATGACTGTAATATACTTTTGGGGTATACCACTCTGTAAGGTATGTGGTTGTAAATAACTCTTATGGATCACTACCTTGCATAAAGATAATCTATTAGGAATAGAAGTCTATACCTCTTGTACAGTGCTAGTATCATGAATAGGAATTCCTGGTTATAGATCAGTAAATTGATACCTTCTTGATCTAAGAAAAACAATATAGGGAGGAGCATTACCATTTGGGAACTCATATATATTGTACTGTGCAAGCACCACTATAGGGCTTTCCATCCCATCCCTATATCAGGGTCAGGGAGAGGGAGAGCCGACATGGAATGGGGGCGCCCGGTAACTTATGGTATCATACCCTCTGTTGTTAGGTAGGGATACACTACCCTTATAGGGCTATATTAGTTTCCCTTCCCTTTCCTAAAGTGAGTGTGTATATAAAACTCCTTGGTTATTTACAAGGATAACGTGATCCATTCTCATTTACATGTTTGTGTGTCTGTGTGTGGGTACATTTTAATGAATATTAATAAAAATTGCACATTTTAAAATAGGGTTGAGATTACATGTTAGTCCCTTTGAGCACTCTACCCATCTATTTAACTCTGTTATTTCTAAAGAAAGACAAAAATAACACCCTCTTTCACCACATTATTGACTGCCATGTGCTCCTGGAGGTCCACCATAATCAACACGAAGTTCCATGACGATTCAGCTTTGCTACATTTGAAATTACAGCACACACTCGTGGAACATGTACGCATGCTGTAATTGCAAGCAGAGAATGAGCCGCGATCAGTGGTGATGTCACTCAAGTTAGTTGCGGTCACAGCTGGAGGTTCCCATGGTCCTACACCTGTGACCGCAGCTAACCTGACCTCAGTGTACTTCATGAAACTCAGTGATAGATGCACAGACAGCACCTGTGATTAGAAGCAGTCAGATGCTGTCACTCAGGGTGGGGAATATCTGACTGCAACCAATCATAGACAGTGCATATGCATGAAGGTTAATGCAAGGCCCCAGAAGTGAATGAGCTGCCGCAGGAGCAGTTACAGATGTGTCGGAGCCTCGGTAAGTATAGTGCGCTTGCTCCTATCTCTCTATCCCTTCTACCACCGTTTTTAATCACCGGATTTGGAACCCATTTGTATGAGGACCAGCATCCAGTCTGATATCTGGGATCAATCGCGGGCCATTACAGGATGTTTTTTAATCTGGTTAGGTCTGCTGGTCCCGTTATCTTCAAGTCTGCCTATCACTATTATTCACTGTTTCACTATCTGCTAATTAGATTGTGATGCACTGTACACTTGGTGTTCTCCTCCCTGTTTGTGATTCCCGGCCCCTCTGCTGGCCTCAAACCAGTGAATTACAGGTCACTACTGAGACTTCAAACAGAGGGTGCAGCTCATTCACACATCGGAGGCAAGTGGAGGGTCTGGGGAATCGCAGACAGGGAGCATAAGACCTAGTCTACAGTCCTGGTCCAGTGCACCAAAATGTAATTAGTAGTGATGAGCGAGTACTAAAAAGCTCGGGTGCTCGAAGCTCGGGCCGAGCCTCCCAAGATACTCGTGTACTCGGCCCGAGCAACGAGCCCAATGTTAAAATGACCCCCCGGCAGCATGGAGAAACCCTAAAAATGTCACAAAAGTCTCAGAAGAGTGCTCAAATGACATGGCAACAGCATGGGGAAGACCCCTTGAAGCATTTATCACTGAAAAGTCACAGCTGTGAACAATTTTGTCCGCGTTTTACGCCATTTTTACGGACTCACCAGAAAACCTTCCAAAATGACCCCAAAATGATTTTTCATGGCGGAAATGTTAAGGGCACATACCCAATAGTGAGATAGAGCTGGTGTATGTTACTTTTTGAGATTAATACATGAAAGATTTTACGTGAAAACATTGTGTGGCACTCCGATGTCCCTGAGAAGAGACGTACATGAAGGCCTCTTGAGTCTAATGTGCCCATTTTGAGGAAGTGAGTCTTTGTAGTATTTTCCTTTGCCAGGGCAGTCCAAAATTGTGAGGTTCACCAATGCCCCTGCATACAGACGTGCATGATGGCCTGTAAACCTGAAGTGCCCATTGTAAGGAAGTGGGTCTATTGTAGTATAGCCCTTAGGCAGGGCAGCCAAAAATTGGGAGGCTCCACATTGTCCCTGGGTAGAGACGTGCATGAGGGCCTCAAAACATTAAGTGTCCATTGTCAGGAAGTGGGTGTATTATAGTATAGCCCTTAGGCAGGGCAGCCAAAAATTGGGAGGCTCCACGTTGTCCCTGGGTAGAGACGTGCATGAGGGCCTGTAAACCTGAAGTGCCCATTGTAAGGAAGTGGGTCTATTGTAGTATAGCCCTTAGGCAGGGCAGCCAAAAATTGGGAGGCTCCACGTTGTCCCTGGGTAGAGACGTGCATGAGGGCCTCAAAACATTAAGTGTCCATTGTCAGGAAGTGGGTGTATTATAGTATAGCCCTTAGGCAGGGCAGCCAAAAATTGGGAGGCTCCACGTTGTCCCTGGGTAGAGACGTGCATGAGGGCCTGTAAACCTGAAGTGCCCATTGGAAGGAAGTGGGTCTATTGTAGTATAGCCCTTAGGCAGGGCAGCCAAAAATTGGGAGGCTCCACGTTGTCCCTGGGTAGAGACGTGCATGAGGGCCTCAAAACATTAAGTGTCCATTGTCAGGAAGTGGGTGTATTATAGTATAGCCCTTAGGCAGGACAGCCAAAAATTGGGAGGCTCCACATTGTCCCTGGATAGAGACGTGCATGATGGCCTGTAAACCTGAAGTGCCCATTGTAAGGAAGTGGGTCTATTGTAGTATAGCCCTTAGGCAGGGCAGCCAAAAATTGGGAGGCTCCACGTTGTCCCTGGATAGAGACGTGCATGAGGGCCTGTAAACCTGAAGTGCCCATTGTAAGGAAGTGGGTCTATTGTAGTATAGCCCTTAGGCAGGGCAGCCAAAAATTGGGAGGCTCCACGTTGTCCCTGGGTAGAGACGTGCATGAGGGCCTGTAAACCTGAAGTGCCCATTGGAAGGAAGTGGGTCTATTGTAGTATAGCCCTTAGGCAGGGCAGCCAAAAATTGGGAGGCTCCACATTGTCCCTGGATAGAGACGTGCATGATGGCCTGTAAACCTGAAGTGCCCATTGTAAGGAAGTGGGTCTATTGTAGTATAGCCCTTAGGCAGGGCAGCCAAAAATTGGGAGGCTCCACGTTGTCCCTGGGTAGAGACGTGCATGAGGGCCTCAAAACATTGTTCCCATTGCAAAGGATCGGGTCTCCTGTCGTTGTAATGTCCATTCTGCAAAGAATGGGCGAAAAAATTTACCACTGGGGGTATACCTGAAACAAAGGCCTAAGTATTGCAATTTGTAACGGTCATCATCATGGTGGCGCATGAGGAGAAGGAGGAGCAGTCCAGCGATTATCCAAAGTCCAGAAGTGTGTACCCATGGGTGAGTGGAGGTACATGGCAAACTTTAAATTCCGCTCTCATTTGCTGGTGGTGTGGTGAAGTCTGGCCCAATCCAACCCTTGTTCATCTTGATCAGAGTCAGCCTGTCAGCATTTTCAGTTGACAGGCGGGTGCGTTTATCTGTAATGATTCCACCTGCGGCACTAAAAACACGCTCTGACAAAACGCTAGCAGCAGGGAAGGCCAGGACTTCCAAGGCGTAGAGAGCCAATTCATGCCACGTGTCCAGCTTGGATACCCAATAATTGTAAGGCACAGAGGAATGTCGGAGTACAGTTGTTCGATCTGCAAGGTACTCCTTCAGCATCTGGGCAAACTTAGGATTTCTTGTGGCACTACCCCGCACCTCAGGGGCTGTGGTACGTGAGGGGCTGAGAAAACTGTCCCACATCTTAAAGACTGTTCCCCTACCTCTGGCGGATTGGACTTGTGCCTCTCTCGGCTGTACGCCTCGGTTGTCCACTGATTCATGACCTATGCCGCTAGCGTTTTGTGAGGGGAATGCTTTGCCTACTTCCGTCACTATGGCCTTCCGGAACTGCTGCATTTTGGTTGACCTCTCCTCCACGGGAATAAGAGACAAAAAGTTCTCCTTGTAGCGTGGGTCTAACAGTGTTACCAACCAGTAATGATTGTCGGCCAAGATGTTCTTAACGCGAGGGTCACGAGACAGGCAGCTTACCATAAAGTCAGCCATGTGCGCCAGACTCTTAACAGCCAGGACTTCAGTAGCCTGACCAACAAGATGACTGAACATGCTGTCCTCCTCCTCCTCCTCCTCCTCCTCCTCATCTACCCTGTCCTCTGGCCAGCCACGCTGAACCGAGGATATGACTGGTGTGCATGTCATATCCTCAATTTGGCCGGAGAGTTGCTCCATGTCTTCATCCTCCTCCTCGTCATAGTCCTCCACTGCACGTTGTGATGAGACGAGGCTGGGCTGTGTGTTATCATCACCCACACCCACTACTGTTTCTTGCTGCAACTCATCGCGCTCCGCCTGCAATGCATCATGTTTGTTTTTCAGCAGAGACCGTTTTAGAAGGCAGAGTAGCGGTATGGTGACGCTAATAATGGCGTCATCACCACTCACCATCTTGGTGGAGTCCTCAAAGTTTTGGAGGATGGTACATAGGTCTGACATCCATCTCCACTCCTCAGGTGTTATGTGTGGAGTTTGACCCATTTCCCGACGGCTTAGGTGATGCAGGTACTCAACAACTGCCCTCTTCTGCTCACATATCCTGACCAACATGTGCAGAGTTGAATTCCAACGCGTGGGGACATCACACACCAGTCTGTGAGCCGGAAGATGCAAACTGCGCTGAAAGCCGGCAAGGCCGGCTGAAGCAGTAGGTGACTTTCGAAAATGTGCAGACAGGCGGCGAACTTTTACCAGCAGATCAGACAGCTCTGGGTATGACTTTAGAAACCGCTGAACCACGATGTTGAGCACATGGGCCACGCATGGAACATGTGTCAGCTGGCCTCGCCTCAAAGCCGCCACCAGGTTCCGGCCATTGTCACACACGACCTTTCCTGGCTTTAGGTTCAGAGGTGTGAGCCAGTGATCTGCCTGCTGTTTCAGAGCTGTCCACAGCTCTTCTGCATTGTGGGGTTTGTCACCTATGCAGATTAGCTTCAGCACAGCCTGTTGCCGCTTCGCCGAGGCAGTGCTGCAGTGCTTCCAGCTTGTGACTGGTGTGGAGGGTACAGTGGATGAGGATGCGCAGGAGGAGGAGGAGGCTGAAGTGCATGACATTCTGGAGCTGTAGAGTGTGGGTGAAACACTGACTGAGGTAGGGCCTGCAAACCTTGGTGTGGGAAGGACGTGTTCCGTCCCTCGCTCAGACTGGGTCCCAGCTTCCACAATATTAACCCAGTGTGCCGTCAACGAGATGTAGCGGCCTTGCCCACAAGCACTTGTCCACGTGTCTGTGGTTAGGTGGACCTTGGGTGAAACAGCGTTGTTCAGGGCACGTGTGATGTTTTGTGACACGTGGTTATGCAACGCGGGGACGGCACCGGGAGAAATAGTGGCGGCTGGGGACCGAGTAACGTGGGACAGCTGCCGCCATCAGGTCACGGAATGCTTCTGTCTCCACCAGCCTAAAAGGCAACATTTCCAGCGCAAGCAGTCGCGAAATGTTAGCATTTAGAACTGTGGCATGTGGGGTGTTGGCAGTGTATTTGCGCCTGCGTTCAAAGGTTTGCTGAATGGATAACTGAACGCTGCGCTGGGACAAGGACGTGCTTGATGATGGTGTTCTTTCTGCGTAGGCAACTGCAGGTGCAGGAGTGGAGGAGGCTTGTTCGCAGGCAGCATGGACAGGGGATTGGCTCGCATGCACAACCAGCGAAGACGTAGCAGTGACATCAGCAAGCACTGCTCCTCGACTCTGTTGTACTTCCCACAAAGTCGGGTGCTTGGCTGACATGTGCCTGATCATGCTGGTGGTGGTCAGGCTGCTAGTTTTGGTACCCCTGCTGATGCTGGCACGGCAGGTGTTGCAAATGGCCTTTTTTGAATCATCTGGATCCAACTTAAAAAACTGCCAGACTCGGGAAGACCTAACATTTGTACAGGCACCTTGTGTCGTCGTGTTGTTCCGGGGAACGGTTGCCTGACTTCTGCCTGGGGCCACCACCCTGCTTCTTACTGCCTGTTGTGATGCTACGCCTCCCTCCCCCTGTGCACTGCTGTCCTCGCTCTGCATATCCTCCTGCCAGGTTGGGTCAGTTACTGGATCATCCACCACGTCGTCTTCCTCTTCCGCACTTTGCTCCTCCTCCTGACTTCCTGACAATTGTGTCTCATCATCGTCCACCACTTGTTGAGACACGTTGCCAACTTCGTGAGAACGTGGCTGCTCAAATATTTGGCCATCTGTACAGACGATCTCCTCATGACCCACTTCAATATGAGCTGGCGAGAGGCCAGAATGTGTGAATGGAAACGTGAACAGCTCTTCCGAGTGTCCAAGTGTGGGATCATTAATGTCCGAGGAGGACGTGTACTCAGCCTTGTGGTAGGAAGGAGGATCAGGTTCAGAAATGTGCGGTGCAGTATCACGGCTACTGACAATTGACCGTGTGGAAGACAGAGTGTTTGTGGTGGTGCCAATCTGACTGGAAGCATTATCTGCTATCCAACTAACAACCTGTTGACACTGGTCTTGGTCCAAGAGCGGTGTACTGCTGCGGTCCCCAAGAATTTGGGACAGGACGTGCGAGCGACTAGATGTGGCCCTTTGTTGTGGCGAAATTAGAGCTTGCCCACGACCTCGGCCTCTGCCTGCACCACCATCACGTCCACTTCCTTGTTCCTTGCCAATGCCCTTGCGCATTTTGCAATGCTGTGCACTGCTGACGTGTATATTCACTACTTGTGCGTTATATCAAAGTTTGTGGAAATTGCACACAAGTGCACCTGTACGCTGCCACCAACAGGCACACACGTGCGGTTTTAAAAACCAAGCACGGACGCAATAAGAACCTAACAGGTTTTTTTGGGGAGCGACAATTACAGACAAGTCAGACACTATCTGGACTGTTTTACACTGTGTACACCAGCCCCAGATATGATGAAGGCTGGTATACGGTCACCACTACCCTGCCTGCCTGCCTGCCTGTATACTGGTACAATAGTCCTGACAAGGACTCTTCTGGTCACTAGCCTGTATTCAGACCTGGCTATACCCTGCCTGTATATAGCAACAATAGTCCTGAGAAGGACTCTGCTACTGTACTCCGACCTGGCTATACCCTGCCTGCCTGTATACAACTAGAATAGTCCTGAGAAGGACTTTTGGTCACACTGTTTGCAGCCCTGCAACTGAAAAAGCTATAAAGGGCCGCAAAGCTTTCCCTGAATCAGCGACACTCTCCCTGCACTGACTGTCTGGATAGCTGTGAGCAGAGCACAGCGCGCCGGCCGGTATAAAGGCTCGGTCACGCTGTGCAGGCCGGCCAATCACTGCAATTCCACAACTAACAGGGCTGTGGCATTGCAGTGGTCTGCCAGCCAATCCCTGCATGAGGGCTGGCTCTCAAAAGAGCGCCAACATGCAGAAATGAAGACCACGAGTACAGCACGAGTATCGCGAGATTACTCGGTCCCCGCCGAGCAGCCCGAGTACAGCGATACTCGTGCGAGTACCGAGTAGTTACAAGCATGCTCGCTCATCACTAGTAATTAGTAGAAAATTTCAAATTCTGATTAAAGAAGCAGATTTCTTCACCAAATGTATAAAATTAATCCGTATTACAGCACCATTGATACATGATACTTAAGGGTCTTTTTAATGAATGGGTATTGCAATAACAGAAAATCATGAGGGCCTTTAAGGCCAGTTTCACATCTTCGATATTTCACCGGAAGCCGGATCCGGCACACATGCAGTACAGTTACATTCAGTTACAATGGAAGCGCAACACCATGTGGACACATGCGGTTATGTATGAAGCATGTGTATGCATGGTGTCGCGCTTCCATTGTAAATTAATGTAACTGTACTGCATGTGTGCCGGATCCGGCTTCCAGCGAAATACCGGAGATGTGAAACTGGCCTAAGAGTCATACTCACTGAGATTAGCAGATTTCTGAGTCATGTTCAGTATTGTATTAGTTACACTGAACTAATTTAATTTAATAAATATAAACAGTCAATACTTCTTATGGTCTGTGTCATAGAGGATTTGAATATAAGATCTCTGTTTCTAGATTTTAAGGTTGCTGCAGAATTAAGCTAAAACTGCTTATTTTCCTCAACATACTATAAATATTCATTCTGAACTTTGTGTAATTGTGAACTAACCTTTTCACACCTCTTAGTTTAGGACTGAGGATTTCAGCTCTGTGAAGCCAATACCAGTAAATGTTACTGCCTGCAAGTTTAAAATGTCTGCTATCATCAGGGGCACCCACCAAGCAGCCTGATCAGTAAAGCAAAGCTTCCTGAAGGTCACTGTGAGTGAAATTCTGCTGTGCTCTTCATGTATTGTATTTACGCTTTGCGCTTCATGAGCTTGCAATTCCCAGCCTTATTTGTGCTAATTAACACTTACCACAATGCTCAATATTAAGAATCAGGATAAGTAATGACCTTAAAGGGCCATCAGTCATGTCAGTTTTTGAAAAAAATATCTCATTTCTAAATAAATAATATGTCCAGTCGTATTGCTCAACCGGTGACCAGGAACATATGTATTTAAAGCACATAGGGAGAAATTGCTAAGACTAGCATATTACTTACCGCAGCAATTTACTGAATTAAGCTGCGCCAAATTTCTGAAGTCACATGTTTGTGCCAGAGAATGAAATTTACTCTAGCTCAGGTGGCATAGTCTGGTATATATTATGCTAATTATTGGCAAAAATAATAGTAAATCTATCTGCCAATGAGAGATACTTTAAAAAAATTGTCCTGGGAAAGAGAACTCTGCAAAAAGTCCCGAATTATTGCACAAATGTGGCATGCACCATAATTTGCAACTTTTTTTATAGTGAAAAATAAAGATGAGCGAATCTTTCAAAATTCATTCAGTATCTGCCAGTTTTCCCTTGAATCTCAATATTGCAAAACCTCTAACTGTCCTTTCTCTTTTGTTGGTCTTTAGCAAGCTGTAGATGGGCAGCAATGTTCTTTTTGGAGAGCAGGGGATTTCTATTTGCAATCCATTGCTATTCAGTGTCCCACGGAAGGAAAACTCATGAACATTAGCTAATATGAATATGGCCTTTAGTTGCTTAAAATTACCTTTGGTTCCTTTGTGATCTCTAATGCCTGCTTTACACGCTTCAATAAATCTTTCAATCCGTCGTCGGGGTCAAGTTGTAAGTGACGCACATCCTGCATCGTTCGTGACGTATTTGCGTGTGACATCTACGTGCGATCAAGATTGAACGAAAATACGGTGATCGCATACACGTCGTTTATTCCTCATACATTGGACGTTTTGTTGTATGAACCTAGTCAATTGTAACGTGTGACATCCTTCATACGATTTTGGTGTCTGATGCTATGTGCGCAGGTGTGCGCTCTGCACCGCAGCTTAAAAAAGGTCTGCTTCAGAGCGCAGCTGAAAAGCTGCGTTCTGAAGCGCCTCACAATGTCTGTCATGCACTAATCTCTGTCAGTCCGTCACTATCTCTGTCCCTCTCTCTCTGTCCATGTCAGTCTATCCTTCTTACCCCCTCTCTCATACTCACCGATCCCCGATCCCCGGCCCGGCTCTGCACGGCATTCACACTGCTCCGGCGGCTTTTACTGTTTTGAAAAAGCCGGCCGCCCATTAAACAATCTCGTATTCCCTGCTTTCCCCGCCCACTGGTGCCTATGATTGGTTACAGTGAGACACGCCCCCACGCTGAGTGACAGGTGTCACACTGCACCCAATCACAGCAGCCGGTGGGCGTGTCTATACTGTGTAGTGAAATAAATAATTAAATAATTAAAAAAAAACGGCTTGCGGTTCCCCCCAATTTTAAAACCAGCCAGATAAAGCCATATGGCTGAAGGGGGCGTGTCTCACTGTAACCAATCATAGGCGCCGGTGGGCGGGGAAAGCAGGGAATACGAGATTGTTTAATGGGCGGCCGGCTTTTTCAAAATAGTAAAAGCCGCCGGAGCAGTGTGAACGCCGTGCAGCGCCGGGGATCGGTGAGTATATGAGAGAGGGCTGCTCAATTCAGTTACTCAGGAGATTAGCGGTCACCGGTGAGTCCTTCACAGGTGACCGCTAATCGGGACGCGACACAGACAGAGCCACAGCATGACCGTGAAGTCGGGTGAGGTTCACCCGAGTTCATTCTGACAGTGCGGCTCTGTCTGTGTCTGCTGTGAACTACCATTCACCGCTGCTACATGGCGTGTCTGCTGTCAGCGGCCATGTAGCAGAGCTGAATGGCAGATGACATAGTAAAAACGCATCCCTACACATTACACACGCTTGGCAAGTCAATAAATAAAAAAAAAAAAGGTGCCCAATGCATAAGTCACAGAACACATGATCTAAAGGATCGCACACAAAATTGATCAATTTAACATAGACTACTAACGCTCGTGTGACAGCAAATGAACGACCTACGTGCAATCTCATTCAATCGCATATGCGACCTGGGCGTGTCACATCGCATACGAGATCGCACACCTAATTGTAAGGTGTAAAGCTGGCTTAAGGCTATTATATTGGTGCAATCTTTTACAATTCACAGATATTTTATATTAGCTCATTTACCTCATTTTAAAAAAATACAAACCCCAATTCTAATTTTCTAACTCCCTTATTTGTTTCTTTGTATATACTTTTTGGATTTGTGTGAAAATCTCAGGTAATTTTAGGCCAAATTTATTCAGAAATTTGGAAAATTCTGATTGATTCACAAACTTTGAAGCACCACTAGTAGAAGAATATGTTTACAGCAAGGATATACTGTAATTGCACACCAAGAAGGGGGAAATAATCTGTCACTGTTATTGACTTTTATGCCTCATTCAGAAGTCCATTTTTCACATACATGCTTTATCCTTTATTTCACACCAAAACTATGTAACCATCATAGTCTATGGGGCTATAGATGTGTCCACATTTATTTTTGCTAACTGGTTTCAGATTACGTATGTAGGGTTCTCTACTACAGAGTAATAATTACTCTGAGTCATCTACCCCACAAAAAAAAAAAAGAATTAGGGACTGTTTATGTTAAATATAAACCACTGTGGGTTTGGAATTTGGAATGATTAAAACTAGCAATATCTGACATACCTTCTCTTGCCAAAGTGTACCCAATGCACTCCACTCCATGATTTGTAAAAGCTCTGGAAGACCAGTATATCATCACAGAAATATCTGAAGACATGTTGAATCCATGAAAGTATGACATGTTTTGTTATTTTTATAGAATCCAAGTCCCTGGTCACGTTTTATTTATCCCAGACAACACCTGTAATGTTATCATTTCTCTCACACATAAAAATGTGTGCTCAGCAAATTTATGTTCAGTCTCCTACATTAAATGTAGTGAAGCCCTTCTTGTAGGAGTTACATTTTTGGTATTTCATATAAAATATGTACATAGTTGTAAACTCTTCATCTCTAACAATGTATTCTCACTTTGTTTAGTATGTCCTGTTCTACATTACACAAACAACGCATTGAGTGCAGGATTTTGTAATGTAAGACATGGCTGTAAAAATAATGTAATGCTGACTACATTGATACCTTTGGTAAAGAAATCCACTTTGCTGTTCTTCAACAATCACCATTTTAAGTTTTCTGTGGTGCACAGGCACTAGACTGTACATTGCGTCTTTTCCTCCCTGTCTGTGATTCCCCAGCCCCTCTGCCTGCATCCAGTCTTTGAATACAAGTTCATTGTTTTTTTCAGTGACCTGCCTCCTCTGTTTGAAATTTACTCTTCAAGTAGAGGAGGCAGGCATAAGGACCGGGGAATCACAGACAGGGAGGAGAAGATTCATTGTGCAGCCCTTGTCACTTATCTGGTTTTCTCGTCCTCCTAATTATAGTTAATGGAGCTGTTTAAAATACAGGTTTTTTTTAATTAAAGAGTGTCTGTAAAAACAACAAATATTCATTGATAATGTTAGTCTCAGATGAAACTCACCTGTGCTAGTCTACAACTCTAATGGTGACAAACTACTTAGGAGAATTGATAGAGACATCGATCAGTTTATTTTGCATACGATAAAATTACTGGTGAAACATTGATGGTAAAAAATGACTCAAAGACCAAACACTGATGACATTTTTCAAAAATACATAAGAAAATCTGACCTTTTTTCACATATGCGAAAAAATGGATGAGTTTTTGGGAAAACAAGAGACAGAAAATGTTAATGTGATAATTTTATATTTTTCTTTATTTGTATTAGTTTAAGACCCCTTTCCAAATCATACAGCTTGATAAGTTTCCAAAATGTCAGAAAGGTCTGTCGTGGAACCAAAGGTGAGACTATCCGACTATAGGGATTTCAATGCATACATTTTTTCCATATAGCATTTCACAATATTGATTTGTAAATCTTGTAATGCTTTGCCAACCATTGCTGGCTTTCAAGCAGGGAGAACTTCCAACAAGAGTTACAAAGTAATTGGAGACAGTCACAAGAATGATAATTGAGACAAAACTTTAAAGGGTTTCTCTTTACAAAATCTTCTGACCCTTCTGCTTTGTGACCAACGAACACCAGTGATGGCTGAAGCCGGCATTGAAAAAGCAGAACAGTTCTCCTATTCACTGTCCCTGCCACCAACTGCAAACAATGCTGACTTTGCTCAGCCCCTGTTCCCGAATCACATTAATGCAGCTCACGACATCCAGACTGAAAAGGCTTCAGTGTTTATTAGGGGAATATAATCGTTTAAGCCTAAATAAGCTTCAGAGGCCTAATGTGGCAGTTTGGTCAACAGAAATGAGATGTAAATTTGCGGTGAATAGCCCCTGATTACAGAAAAATGATTAATGCAAGATTCTAAATTGATTTATGGGTGCAGTTGTCAAGGCATAATTCAGGATGGTAATGCTATCTTCAGGAAGTGCTTTGGACAGATTACAGCCTAGGGAACAAGAATGATGGCAGACTACAATACCGCATCCATTTACAGTACAGTACCATCTTGACCAGGCAATTGGTTTATTAGTTTAATCTTCAGTCTTTCATTTGCCAAAATTATATTTACAGGATTGTAATGTAAGGAAAATTGTAATTATTTTCCAAGGTATTCTACAGCTCTAAATAATATTCCTGTCAAAAGTGACATTTTCTGCAAATTAGATTTTGGTGCACTGTGGCCAGACTGTACACTAGGTCTTCTCTCAGTCTGTGATTCCCCAGCCCCTCAACCTACCTATGCTCTGGGAATGACAGGTCACTGCTGGGATTTCAAGCAGAGGAGGCGGATCATTCACACACTGGAGGTAGATGGAGAGGCTGGGGAATCACAGACGGGGAGGAAAAGACACAGTGTATAGTCTGCCCCCTGTGCACCAAAATCTAATTAGCAGAAAATTTCAACATTTCAAATAATGATTAAATTAATAGCCACAAACCAGACTTCTTCATAAAAGGTATCAATTTAACATGTATTACAACACCAATAAAGCCTTGTCTTTACATTACAAAATTGTGTTGTCAGGTTGTCACACACCTGTCCCTGATCCAGGCTTTGCTCTCTTCACCCTGGGCCGCTGGACACTGTTGTGCTCCATGTCGGGTTTTGCAGGTGACCTTGCATGCTCCCAAGTAATCATTTGCCTGTACTTAAATAAAGCTCACCAAAACACGCACTTGTGTCTTAAAATTAAAACGTTAGTGTTCCTGAGTTCTGTCTTCCTGCGACTTCAATAACTCTGCTACCAGTTTCATGTTTGCCTGTGATTTATAGACTTTCAGAACCTATGATACCTGTCTATTGTCTGCTTGTAGATTCCAGTACCTCTACTACCAGTCTCTTGTCTGCTTGTGACCTCCAGTACCTCTGTTACCGGCCACCTGTTTGCCTGCAGCTTCCAGTACTTCTGCTACCGCTCTCCTCTCTGCCTGTGGCTTCTAGTACCTCTGCTACTGGTCTCTTGTCTGCTTGCGGCTTCCAGGTTTTGGGTATTTAGCTTGGCTATACGTTTCCTGACTACCTAGGGTTTACCGTGCCTCTGCCATATCTGTATGAATTATATCAATTTTATCCAGTTCTAAAAAAATAATTGTTGTAAAGTACCATTTCATGTTGTTTCTATTATCACTACACTATTTTCGTATTTAGACTTTTGTCATCCCTTCATACTAATGTTTGAGAAATCATTCAAGATATTCACAAACAAAAACCGACAAAAGGAATATAGAAAATTCTTTATTGAATTAATTAAAATTGTTAAAACCAGGCTAGGAAGTGAAATCGCATAAACATGTAGAAAAAATGAGGGTGGTATGTACAAAAGTTATTTACTGCTTAAAAAAAAATATATTTTTTGTCTAATATCAAAATTACATATATACATGTACACCTAGTAAATATGTATTAATCAAGTGGTATATGCAAAAACAAATATAATACTGGGGCAATATAGATATAACAGATGATAGTAAATTATTTATTATCTTTTATCATCTGTTATATCTATATTGCCCCATTATTATAATTTTTTATGTATACCACTTGATTAATACATATCCACTAGGTGTACATGTATATATGTGATTTTGATACTGGACAATTTTTTTTTTTTATAACCAGTTAATAATTTCTGTATATATCACACACTGCCCTCATTTTTTTCTACATGTTTATGTGATTTCACAGCCTGGTTTTAACAATTTTAATTAATTCAGTAAAGAATTTTCTATATTTGACCATTTGTCGTTTTTTCTTTGTAAATATCTTGAATGGTTTTGTTCCGATGGTCCCGCCATCATTGTCCAATCACACGCCTATACATCTATAAAGTTTATTTAAAAATTAGATGATATTAAATATAGGGTGTCTTTTGCTTATATTTCATATAATGTTTGAGAAAGTATTAAAACTCATGCAATGTCTGCGTCTGGACATCGTCTGCGTGATTGATCAGGAGCTCACTTGGTAAGGCCTCTTTCATACGTACGTGCCTCCGGTACGTGTTTGGCAGTTTTCTCATGTACCGGAGACACGTACACACGTAGACCTATGTATTCCTATGGATTTGGACACACGTAAGTATTTTTCCATGGAACGTGTGTCCGTTCCATACTTACGTGTGTCCGTGCGCTCCACACGCCGACATGTCCGTTTTCTCTCCGGCATCAAGGGTGTCACACGGAGAGCAAACGTGTCACACGTAATGCACACGGACCACACGGATGTGTTCCGTGTGACACGCACCGGAGAAAAAACATGTGTCTGTGTGAAAAAACCCCAAAACATTACTCACCTTCTCCTGCCCTCCTGTCTCTGCCACTGCTGTCACTTGCTGCCGACCGCTGCTCATTATGCTTATTGAATATTCACTTCACTGTGGCCGGAAGCAGCAGCAGTGGGAAGGCGGCAAGACTGGAGACCGAAGATCAGCACCATGGACATTGACGCCAGGGACAGGTGAGTAGAAAGTTCTCGTTCTCCGTGAGTTATCACAGATAACACACGGAGAACACATGTAGCCCATAAACACGGGTCACGGAGGGCAAAACGCACCTCTGACATGTCCGTGAAAAACGTGCGTAGTTTTTCACAGATGTGTGAGAGAGGCCTAAAACTCATGCGATGTCTGTGTCTGCACATCGTCTTCTTGATTGATCAGGAGCTCACTTGGTAAGGCTCCTGACTGAGATGCAGGTTTGCCTCCTTTCTAGTGGGTGTGGTGTGGTGCTCTGGCATTATTAATCCCCTTACCTTTGGATCATGTGTTCTGGGAGGAATCATGTGATCTGCTGGGCTGACTATTTTAGTTTGTAGTTCAATATTAATTTTGGCTGTGATCAGTGCCCTTACCTGACTTAAGCTTTACTACTCTCTGGTATTAGGTTTGATTTTCCACCTAGTTCAGTAAGCTCGGCTTTTTTTAACTAAGCTTCTCACGTTGATTTCCTTGCTGTTGTTTCTTCCTTCCAGCGCTGGTGTTTTCTACTATCAGGTTCCTAGTGTTTGTGTCTGTTTTGTCATGGTTAGTTTTTTCCTACTATCTGTTCCTGTACAATAAAGCACTTAGTAAGAGCAGGGATCATCACCCAGTTACAGACTGCTGCTTAGGGCGGGACGTGCAAGTCGGCAGGGACAGAGAGTGGTTGGAGACTAGCGGCTGCAACTTTCCCGACTGTGACAGAAATGGGGCATTTCCCTAAAACATAGCAAATGCCATTTTCTTATGAATATTGAGAAAACCATTGTTTGTCTATTTCATCAGTTTCAACTCTATGACTAGTAGGGATGATCGAATATCACAAATATTCGGCAATATTGGGCTTTGCGAATATCCGACGAATAGGTCTCCGCTATGCAAATATTTGATGCACAATGTAAGTCTATGGGAAGCTCGAATAGTTGCTATTCGGCAATTATTCGCGTTTCCCATAGACTTACATTGCATATCGAGTATTCGCAAATAGTCTAATAGCGGCAACCTATTTGGCGAATATGGGCATTGCCAAATATTTGAGGTATTCGATCATCCCTAATTACCAGGAAAGGACATTACTACTGTGGTGAATATACCAATGATGAAACACTGTAATATCAAATTGAGGTAAATATGTAAATTGCATGTTACATTTTTTTGGGGCATCAAATTGTATTCCTCTCCCATGCGTATACATTGGAAAAGATTACTCTCGTCTCTGGATATGGGTCTCGGCTACATCTTCAAGCTACACTTTTTCTGAAACACTGGAGCTATTTGGAGAATGATATTTACATGTCTGTAATCATATAGCCGTTGCTTGGGCAGCATTTACACATGTTGTTCACTGTAGGAATAGTATGGTGACTTTATAGAATGAAATTAGGAAATGTGGATTTATGTCTTGATGCATAATAAAGAAAATCCACCTTTTTTGCTAAATCATTCTTGCAAGAAGGCAGATATTTGTTTATTCTTCATTTCATTTACATGAATTCTCTATTTTTTTTTTTTTTTTTGAAAAATGACCACACCTTGAGTATGGAGAGGGAACAACTAGAAATACAATGTGTTAATATCCAGAGGTCAGATAAAACACTGGTTAATTACAGTCCAGAAAGCACAGCTCGTTGCGTAAAGCTGCCATTGACTTTGGCCCTATGCTCTGTACTCTCCTGGCTCATTGCAAATGCAGTATTTCTATTCCAATCACCTCTCTCCTAAATACCTTACATTCACCATCCCCCAGAGTCTCACTAGATAATATTGACTTAAGTTTGTATTTGCTGCAAATGAAATACAAAGTTAGCAAACAATAATAGGATTATGGTTTTGGATTCAAGCATCCCAAGAGATATGACTCAACCAAAGTGATTCATACTTTATTGAAAAAAATTAGCCTTTCCTCATTAGGTTTCCATTGCACATTTGTTAGCAAGCAAAAGAATATGTCAAGGGAAAAGTTAAGGAAAGTATATATACAGTATAAAAAATGTAGGGATATATATTTCCACTGTATTTTTTAATATTTGTGGTAAATGCTCTTCAAGAGTTTGGTAATTATGCATGGTGGCACACAGTGCCCCGATAGGTCCTACGGTTTCCAACTAAAGAGACATAATTGTTCCAAGAGCCTTTGCACAGTGATTCTGTATGCTAATGAAATTAAATCAATTTGAATCATCTAAAGATTAGGATTAGTGTTGAGCAGACCCGAACTGTAAAAATCCGGATCCGCGCGGTTTCAGCGTCCGATCCGGGTCTGACCCGAACCCGGGAATCCGGCTGCACGATCCGGATTCGCGGTTGTTTTTTTTTTCTCACTCTCTCTCTCTCTCTCTCATCCCGGATTCCGATCCCAATCGACATATATGGGGCCGGATTCCGGATTGGATCCCGACTTCTTTGTCAACCCGCCGCGGATCCGCCGGATCGGATTATTTGCAGTCCGCTCAACTCTAATTAGGATATATCTAGTAGTGATGATAAAATTGATTCAAATTTGAGTCAAATTAAATAATGTACAATGTAAAATGATATTATGGAACTGTGATAGCCAGAAAAACGTATCACTCCTAGAATACTTTTTGTCATTCTTGGGCAAAAAAGTACCGTATTTTTCGGACATACTTTTCCTCCCAAAAAGTTTGGAGGAAAAGGAGGTGTGTGTCATAAAATCTGAATGTATCTTACCAGGAGTGGTGGAGAAGGCACAGCAGGCGGCCCTGCTCTGTGAGGCTCTGTGCGATGGGCAACAAGGCTCTGTGCGGCAGGCATCAAGGATCCGTGCGGCAGGCAATGAGGCACGGACCATTCTGAAGATGTCAGCGGTAAGGGATTTAAAAAATTGGTGCCCAGAATTAGCGCATGCGCAGATGGAGCTCTTGGCTGAAGCTCTCATCTGCGCACACGCCGCTATTTCTTTGAAGCCCGCACCGCCAATAACTTCAGAATGACCAGTGCCTCACCACCCGCAGTGAGCACCAGGACAGAGAAGCGCTGGCTGCCCCTCCACAGAACAGCACCGCCTACACAGCACCTCAGCGCCGACTACCCCAGCACAGTACTACAGCATTGTCATACTCTTGCACCACCCCTGCCTCCTGTGACTCCCGCTGCACCTCCGCTGCTGCCCAAATCCCCTGTAGGACACCACCGGATTATGAAAACGGACCCCATTTTTTTTGTGTGCGTTTTATAATCCGATGTATCTTATAAAATGAAAAATATGATATTTACAGTCAAATTTTATGAAATTTGCAGGTAATTTGAACAATTTGTGATTCAGTTTGTACTAATCACCAAAAAAAGGGTGCCATATTTCTACACATTGCAGAACCTTGCATCAGCCAAAGAAGGCTAACATGACATCAGCCATGACCACAAATGCTTCCCCATGGTGCCTTGCAGCTACTACATCACATGGTATAGTGTAGCCATCATAGCTTGTATGAAAGCCTAGGCAGGGTATGCAGCATCTATTTTAGGGTGATTTTAAGACAGCAAGTGAACATCAGAGCTCACAGCTCAGCAATACAGAAAGGAAGAGTAAGCCCTAAAATATTATACAAGTACTTCAGACAATAAAATGTTAGATAACTGCAGCATTGAAGAAAATTAGATTAGTTTAGAAATAAGGACTTAAGTGGGCTTTACATGCTGCAACATCACTAGTATTTGCTGGCGATGTCGAGCCCGAGAGCACCCGCCCCTAGTCGTACGGCCGATATGTGGTGATCGCTGCCATAGCGAACATTATCACTACGGCAGCGTCACACGCACATACCTGTTCTGCGATATCGCTCTGGCCGGCAAACCGCCTCCTTTCTAAGGGGATGGTTCGTGTGGCGTCACAGCATCGTCACACGGCAGGCGTCCAATAGAAACGGAGGGGCGGAGATGAGCAGGACGTAACATCCCGCCCACCTCCTTCCTTCCGCATTGCCGGTGGAGACAGGTAAGGAGATGTTCGTCGCTCCTGCGGTGTCACACACAGCGAAGTGTGCTGCCGCAGGAACGAGGAACAACATAGCTAATTAGCAAAAAACGATTTTTTTGTTTCAGGACGACCTCTCCGCGGTAAACGATTTTGACCGCTTCTGCGATCGTTTAAGGTAGCTCATAAATGTCACACACTGCGATCTCGTTAATGACGCCAGATGTGCATCACAAACACCGTGACCCCCGACGATAATTCAATAACGATATCGTAGCGTGTAAAGCCCGCTTTACAGCAGCGTATAAATCGGATGAGTGCAATCAGTTACAAGAAGGTATTGAACTCGGATCAATGTTATTCAATGGGGCAGTGCTGCTGAAGGTTTTTTTTCTCATCTGTATTCGCCATGCAGTAATTTGTCTCCAAATTCAGTACAGTGCGAGAAAAAATTTGGATGCCATAAGGACCAACAGATTGCTTACGGAACAGCACATGGATGACAAGTGAGGAAAAAATCATCCAATTTTTCTGGATGAGAATGGGACTCATTTTTTACATGCTCTTGTGACCCCTGCCTAAGGCCTCCTTCACACATCCGTGCAAAACACAAATGTTTTGCACAGTCCGTGGTGAAGGTGCATATATATGTGCTTGTGTGGGTGTGTGTTCCATGTGATGTCCACATGATATCCGTGTGACATCCGGATATCACACCAACAGCATATGCTGGTATACTTACATGTCTCCAATGCTGCTGTTATTTTGGTGTCCGCGGTCAGTGCAGTGAATATGCATGAGCCTAATGAGCATTGCTTGAGACAGGCATATATAAAAATTCTTTATTTTTATGTGACCTGTGTTTCCTCCAATATGTGTCAGGCCTAAAACACACTTCCGCATAAAAAACGTACGTGTCTTACGTTTTTCTGGTCCGTGTTCTGTTGTTTATGGGCGTTTCTCCGGTATGTATGACATCCGTGTGATGGCGTATGCTCGCCGTGTGTATGTGTGTAACGTCCGTGTTGGCATTAAATACGTACGTGTGTTGTCCGTGTGACTTCCGTTTTTGAGATCCGCTTTCATACCCAAATTACGTTGTTAATGCTTTATCATGCGATTCTGGTGGGTTTAATTGGTCAATTTCCGTCCTTCATCTCTTTATTAGGTTAAACATCATTTAAATTCATTGTTTCTGGGCTCTTCCATTCATTATACAGACTCCAAAATGTCTCTATCAAATGAAGCAACAATATATTTGCTATGGTTGATATCTAGGAGATTTGGTGTTAGGTGACATATGATTGATTATGATCCACCTGTTGGAAAAAGGATGTGAATCCACCCCCTTGCCAAGCTAAGGAAAACGCATGGACATTTTACCATTCTTGATGGTGACATGCGCAAATTTCCGCCAAAATTTCAAGCATACTGCCATATAACCATAACGTCCTTTGACAACATCCTTGGCCTTGTGCATCACCAATTGAAACATTAGGACTTTTGGCAATTTGACAATCGACCTGATAGTTTGGAAACAAGTGTTGCTGGTGTTTGGATTAAAAATGCACACGGACGGTACGTGCTGCACACGGAAATGCTACGTGTGCCATCCGTGCAGACACGGACCCATTGACTATAGCGAGTTCGTGCCTGCGTGTTGACGGCCAAAAACGGACATGTCGACCGTGTGAAAAAACGCACATACGTACTAGCCACACGGACACACGTTCGTTCCGTGTGGTTTTACGCGTGTGTGCCTTCTACCATAGGGTAACATTTGTCTACGTGTTTCCGTGCCGCTGGTACGTGCAAAAACGTACCAAACACGTACCGGGGGCACAGATGTGTGTCGCAGGCCTCACACGGATCATATTAGTGTGCAGTGTGTGTGACACCCATGCTGCCGGCAGAAAACGGACATGTTTCCGTGTGGAGCACACAGACACACGTGTGCTCCCCACGGACATACAGTCCGTGTGAAAACATGGTTGTATGACCAAGCCCATTGATTTTAATGGGTTTACTTGAGTCCATGTCTCCGCGACATGTGAAAATGAACGTCACATATACCAGAGACATGGATGTGTGAAGGAGGCCTAAGATATGGTCCATGGTGTAGGTGCATATGTGTGTTCGTGTGTCAATGTGTGTGTTCAGCGTGTGCTGTCTCTGTGCTATCAGTGTGACATCCACATAGAACATGGACAGCATCAACGTCTATACTTACCTGTCCATGGTGTTGCTGTGTCCGGCGCTGCTGCTGCTTCCGGTCCTCTGTGCAGTGCATATGCAATAAGCATAATGAGTGGGGGTTGGAAGCAAGTGAAAGCAGTGCTGGAGACGGCGGTGGAGCAGGCGAGTATAGAGAATCATTTTATTTCACAGATACGTGGTTTTCTCTGGTACGTGTCACACTTATGTCACATGGAGCACATCCGAGTGTGGTCCATGTGACACCCATGCTGCCAGAGGAAAACAGGCATGTCTACGTGTGGAGCACACAGACATACGTCTGGTCTACATGGACACACGGTCCATGTGAAAACACGCAGGCGTGCGTAGTCCCATTGATTTTAATGGGTCTACATGTGTCCATGTCTCCGGTATGTGTGAAAATGGACGTCACAAGTACTGGGCACAAAGGCGTGTGAAAGGGACCTAATACAGAGATTCAATTGATAGGGGAAGAAAGAGATTGAAAGTTTTCAGCAATAATTGTATCTGGCATCTGCCCCACTGCAATTACACCATGTTCCAAATTACTATGCAAATTGGATTTAAGTGTCATAGCAATTATTTTTTTTTAAATGAAACTCATTGATGGTATTGTGTCTCAGGGTTCTATGGATCACTGAAATCAATCTCAGATACCTGTAATAATTAGTTTGCCCGGTGAGCCCAATAAAAGGAAAACTGGATGTTCCACAATATTAAGCAGGCCACAGTTTTCAAGTAACATGGGAAAGAAAAAGGATCTCTCTGCTGCCGAAAAGCATGAAAATTGCAGGGAAGGTCAGTGAGGCTGCACTGAATGCACCCTGAGTTCTGAGCCCGGTATGTAAGGGGTTAAAATTCCACTCCCATGCCCAAACCCTGCCCCCTTTATGGTGTCCAATCCCACTATTTTCCTCACTATTGGTTCCCCTATATAATTCCCCTTACTTCCTGGATTCGGCCTTTCCTCATCCTGAGACCCGGACGCTGCTTTGCTGCTGGCAACCCGGACACAGTCTGCTGCTGTCCCACCCTCCCCCCCCTTTATTGTATGTTATATTGTTTTAGTGGTTTTAGTGGTCAGTGGTTGATAATGGTGGATGTTAAGCAAAGGCTGATTGCGCCAGGTGTCCAGCCTGGCATTACGCCTCGTTTGAAATGGTATATCCGGTTGGATAATTATAACGGTTAATTTTAAGCTGTGACCGACCCCAACCCAACAAAAGATGAGAGTTTGTATAAATATTTGATTATCTCTCCAATAAAGTTGATTTGGTTTACTACAATTGTGTGTTTTGTTCGGGCATGGGAGATTGGTTCAGTGGTGGGGTCTCAGCAGTCAGTGCAATGTCTTGGACAAGGGATGAAAACATTAGATATTTCACAAAAACTTAAGCGTGATCATCGTACTGTGAAGAGATTTGTGGCTGATTCAGAGCACATACATGTTTGTGCTGATAAAGGCAGAATGGGGAAGGTTTCTGACAGGCAAGTCCATCGGATTAAGAGAGGAGCTGCTAAAAAGCCATTACAAACCAGCAAATAGATACTTGAAGATGCTGGTGCCTGTGGAGTCACTCGAACCTGAAGGTGTAAGATCCTTTAAAGGCTTGTTATGGTACATAAATCTATTATTCGGCCACTCCTAACCAGTGCCCACAAGCAGAAATGGTTGCAGTGGGCCCAGATATACATGAAGACTAATTTTCAAACAGTCTTGTTTACTGATGAGTGTCGAGCAACCCTGGATGATCCAGATGGATGGAGTAGTGGATGGTTGGTGGATGGCCACCGTGTCCCAACAAGCCTGTGACGTCAGCATGAAGGTAAAGGAGTCATGTTTTGGACCGGAATCATGGGGAGACATCTGGTAGGCCCCTTTAGGGTTCCTGAAGGTGTGAAATGACTTCTACTAAGAGTGCAGGTGAAAAGCTCCGTTCTGAAGTGCCTGGTGCCTGCAGAATTCATGCACTCTGCATGCTGCCTCTCCCTATAGACAGCATGCAAAGCGCACAAAAAAAGTGACATATCACTTCTTAGAACGCAGATATTTGGCAGCATGCCGAATCGCTGCGTTCTAATACGCCATGTGGGCATGGGTTAGGCACAATCTTCATAGATTGTGCTGGGACGCAGGACACATACAGTTACAGTGCAGTGCAGATTGTAACGTAACTGCATGAAAATGCGCCACGTGGGCACATAGCCTTAGTCTATGTGCACACGGTGCAGTTTTGATCCATTTTTTGGTGCACTTTTGTTGCAGTTTGTGGCCCAAATGTGCATGTCTCTCTTCATGGCAGCAAACTCAATAAGAATCATGAAGTGCTGTGTGCACGTTGCTTATTTTTTACTTGCAGATCTAGAGTGTGTGCGCACTGCAGGTTTGGTGCAGAAAATAAACTGCATGGCAATTGTTGGTGCGTTTTTCCTGCGTTTTTTAACCCTTGTACTCACTTACTTAATTAAAAAACACATGGCACAAAAATGCAGCAAAACCCATATGTTTTTTGGTGCGTTTTTTTGCCATAAGCAGCAAATTTCTTTTCCAAATCTGCAGCGTGTGCACATACCCTAAAGGGGGCTTTACACGCTATGATATCATTAATGTTTTATCGTCGGGGTCATGTCGTTAGTGACGCACATCCGGCGTCATTAACGATATCGCAGCATGTGACACTTATGTGCGACCTTAAACGATCGAAAAGCGGCCAAAATCGTTTGCCGCGGAGAGGTCGTCCTAAAACAAAAAATCGTTTACCTCTCATTAGCGATGTTGTTCCTCGTTTCTGCAGCAGCACACATCGCTGTGTGTGACACCGCAGGGGCGAGGAACATCTCCTTACCTGCCTCCACTGGCTATGCGGAAGGAGGAGGTGGGCGGGATGTTTACATCCCGCTCATCTCCACCCCTCCACTTCTATTGGCCGCCTGCCATATGACGTCGTTGTGACGCCGCACGACCCACCCCCTTAGAAAGGAGGCGGATAGCCGACCAGAGCGACGTCACAGGGCAAGTAAGCCGTGTGACGGGGGAGCACGATTTTGTGAGTGACGGGCAGCGATATGCCCGTGTCGCACAAATGATGGGGGCGGGTGCGCACGCTAGCGATATCGGTACCGATATCGCTACCGTGTAAAGCCCCCTTAAGTGTCCCTTATTATCAAAAGAGATGATAGAGCATAATAAACGTCTCCACTCCTCAGTATATGGGGAGACTCCACTTTTGGCAATCTATATTTATTTTTTTTACTTCATTGAGACAACGTGAAACTTTCTAAATTGAGTTGCACAAATACATTTGAGTGGGATTGAATTCTACTCAAATTTTACAAAAATATACTTTTGCAAAAATGTGGATTTTTTTTTTTTTACATATACATGGATTTAACAAAACCCTTAGGCCCTGTGCGCACGCTGCTTTTTTTTTCGCGGATTTGCTGCATGAATTGTTCAGAAAATGTTCATAACCTTTCTGCAGTCATTCCCCAGCAAAACCTATGGTAAAAAAAAATGGTGTGCACACACAGCGTTTTTTTTCCCTACAGGTTTTGCTGCAGAATTTCTGAAGCAAAAAGAATGAGCATATCACTTCTTTTCTGCAGGTACCTGCGTTTTTTGCCATAGATAATGGTAATAAAATGCAGGGACCAACCCGCGGAAAAAGCGCAGCCAAACCGCTGCAAAAACGTGGCAAACCGCGGCAAAAACGCGGGTGTGATTTTACCGCAGTTTTTCCCGCGGGTGCGATATTCTGTCAGAGGGTGTGGATTTTTCTTAAGAAAAGTCCATTTTCTAGTGCGCACATAGCCTTATACTTACCTTTTATGCCGCTCTGCTCCTCGCTTCCACCCATACAGTTCTTGTCACATTAAATTCACATAAAGAAGGAATGCAAAATATAAGGTTAGTTAGCGGCTCCAACAAATAAAAGTAAATACACAGGTGCAAATCTGCTCTTACAGCCATGCTAATGGAAACTAACACTAAAGGGGGCTTTACACGCTACGACATCGCTAATGCGAACTCGTTGGGGTCACGGAATTGGTGACGCACATCCGTCCGCATTAGTGATGCCATTGCGTGTGACACCTATGAGCGATTTTGCATCGTCGCAAAAACATGCAAAATTGCTCATCGGTGACATGGGGGTCCATTCTCAAAAATCGTTACTGCAGCAGTAACGAAGTTGTTCCTTGTTCCTGCGGCAGCAAACATCGCTCAGTGTGACACCGCAGGAACGAGGAAGCTCTCCTTACCTGCCTCCCGGCCGCTATGAGGAAGGAAGGAGGTGGGCGGGATGTTCGTCCCGCTCATCTCCTCCCCTCCGCTTCTATTGGGTGGCAGTTCAGTGACGCAGCTGTGACGTCGCTGTGACGCTGAACGAACCGCCCCCTTAGAAAGGAGGCGGTTCGCCGGTCACAGCGACATCGCCTGGGCAGGTAAGTAATGTTACGGGTCTGGGCAATGTTGTGCGGCACGGGCAGCGATTTGCCCATGTCGCACAACAGATTGGGGTGGGTACCCACGCTAGCGATATCGGTACCGATATCGCAGTGTGTAAAGCGGCCTTTAGGCCTGTTTCACACGTCAGTGATTCTGGTACGTTTGTGCTTTTTTTAAAACGTACCAGAATCACTGACATATGCAGACCAATTATAATCAATGGGTCTGCTCACACATCAGTGATTTTTCACTGAACATGTCTCCGTGCAGCGTGCACGTGTGGCCGTGATTCTGCACGGAGACAAGTCAGTTTTTTTCTGGCATCACTGATGACCCACGGACCACACTATGGTGGGATCCATGTGTGATCAGTGAAACACGTACCAGAAAATCACAGACATATTAAATATTAAATATTTTCAACTTACCTTGCCTGCGATTCGCTCTGGAGCCTCTGCTCTCGGCAGCTTTTGCCTGGCTCATGAATATTCATGAGAGCAGGAAAACCCGACCAGGAAGTAGCTGCTGAGAGTGGTGGGCAGATGCTGGAGAGCCGAGGAGATCAGCACCATGGACAGCAGCAGTGAAGGCAGGTGAGTAATGTCCATATGCAATTACGGACCACGGAGAACGGAGCCCGGATTGCACATGGACAACCCATGTGTGGCATGAATCACGGAACACGGAGGGACATGTGTGTGTTTTACACGTCAGTGAAGAACGTCTGTGTTTTTCACTGACGTGTGAAACGGGCTTAAGATGTACACAATAAAGCCCCTCATACATGTTAAATAATATTGCATGAGTAGCTAACTATTCGTACTAGCTATGCTGTTAGCGAGTACTGTCTGCTACTCGCACGAAACGTTTGGCATTCGGGTTACTCGCTACTTACGTAATGAGTAGAGATGAGCGAACCGGTCGCGGTTCGGCTCGAGGTCGGTTCGGGTCCCGTTCGAGTTCGGTTTGTCGAACGTTTGACGAACCGAACTCGAACCGCATAGGAAACAATGACAGGCATTCACAAACACATAAAAACACATTGAAAACACCCTCAAAGGTGTCCAAAAGGTGACAAACAACTCACAACACAACACAAACACATGGGAAAGTGACAAGAACAAATTCTCATGCGAAAACAAAAGAGCGTAACGAGGAAAAAGAGGACGAGACACAGATATAGGCATGGCACGCCCTTCTAAAATCATGTAAAACACCGCAAGGTGAGTCCAAGCGGAGTCTCCCTTTTTTCCAAAAATTGGGCCCCACACACACCCACCCATTCAGTGGAAGCACTTGTGCCCTAGTTGTACACTTCACAGCTAGATTTGCATCAAGCACATTCAAAAATACGCCATTCTTAACCGTCCCCAGGATGACTCCGGGGTAGGTAGCAAAATCTTTCCTGATCCCAGCTCTGTTCATCTTGGATCATTTTTAAAAAACACAGCAAGCAAAGGTTACTCCAAGCGGAGTCTCCCTTTTTTTTCCAAAAATTGTGCCCCACACACCCACCCATTCAGTGGCAGCACTTGTGCCCTAGTTGTACACTTCACAGCTAGATTTGCATCAAGCACATTCAAAAATACGCCATTCTTAACCGTCCCCAGGATGACACTGGGGTAGGTAGCAAAGTCTTTGCTGAACCATGACTTGTTCATCTTAGCTCCTTCTAAAAACAATGTAAGCAAGGGTTACTCCAAGCGAAGTCTCCCTTTTTTCAAAAAATTGGGCCACACAAACACCCCATCAGTGGCAGCACTTGTGCCCTAGTTGCAAACAGGATGTTTTGATTTGCATCAAGCACATTCAAAAATACGCCATAATTAACTGTCCCCAGGATGACACCGGGGTAGGTAGCAAAGTATTTCCTGATTCCAGCTCTGTTCATCTTGGATCATTTTTAAAAAACACAGCAAGCAAGGGTTACTCCAAGCGGAGTCTCCCTTTTTTTCCAAAAATTGTGCCCCACACACACTCACCCATTCAGTGGCAACACTTGTGCCCTAGTTGCAAACAGAATGTTTTGATTTGCATCAAGCACATTCCAAATCCACAAGCATTTACTCTCCCCAGGATGACACAGGGGTAGTAAATTCCTTGTGTATCCATGACTTGTTCATTTTGATGAACGTTAGTCTGTCCACATTGTCACTGGACAGACGCGTGCGCTTATCTGTCAGCACACACCCAGCAGCACTGAAGACACGTTCAGAGACAACGCTGGCAGCTGGACACGACAAAATCTCCAAGGCGTAAGTGGAGAGCTCTGGCCATTTTTCAAGATTTGAAGCCCAAAATGAGCAAGGCTCCATTTGCAAAGTCATGGCATCGATGTTCATTTGGAGATACTCCTGTATCATCCTCTCCAGCCGTTGACTATGTGTTAGACTTGTTGTCTCTGTTGGCCTTGCAAAGGAGGGTCTAAAAAAATTATGAAAAGATTCCATAAAATTGCTGTTACCAGCACCAGTTACAGTTCTACTGGTACGGGTAGACTGTTGAAGATGACGAGACCGTCCCATGTTTGTCAAGTTACAACTGGGAGATTCACTCCCTGCACCTGCACGGTTGTTTGGTGGAAAAGCCGAGCTAAGATCGAGTAACAGCTTCTGCTGATACTCCTGCATACGAGCGTCCCTTTCTATGGCTGGAATTATGTCACAAAATTTGGACTTGTACCGGGGATCTAATAGTGTGGCAAGCCAGTAGTCATCATCACTTCTAATTTTGACAATACGAGGGTCATGTTGGAGGTAGTGCAGCAAGAAAGCACTCATGTGTCTTGCGCAGCCATGCGGACCAAGTCCACACTGTGTTTGTGGCATAGAGGTGCTAACCGTTCTTTCTTCCTCTGACATCTCCCCCCAACCTCTTTCAACTGAAATTTGACCAAGGTCTCCCTCATCCGCTGAGTCTTCCATGTCCATGGACAGTTCGTCCTCCATTTCTTCATGTTCTCCTGCACCTTCCTCAACATTTCGCCTGCTACCATGCGCCCTTGTTGATCCCTGTCCCCCATGGTCCCATGCCTGCCGCGTTGGTGATGATGAACGTCTGGACCTTGGAGATGTTGTTATGTCTTGCGCATATGAATCCTCCTGTAGTTCCTCCCCTTCCTGTTGTCCCACCCCCTGACTCCGAATAGTGTTTAGCGTGTGCTCCAGCATGTAAATGACTGGAATTGTCATGCTGATAATGGCATTGTCAGCGCTAAACATATTCGTCGCCATGTCGAAACTGTGCAGAAGGTGCATAGGTCCTTGATCTGAGACCACTCCATCAGGGTGATCTGCCCCACCTCTGCATCTCGTTGGCCCAGGCTATACGTCATGACGTATTGCACCAGGGCTCGGCGGTGCTGCCACAGTCGCTGTAACATGTGGAGAGTCGAATTCCAGTGTGTCGGCACATCGCATTTCAGGCGATGAACCGGCAGGCCGAAAGACTTCTGGAGCGATGCAAGTCGCTCAGCTGCGGCGCTTGAACGGCGAAAGTGAGCAGACAGTTTTCGTGCCCTGTTCAGAAGGCCATCTAGGCCGGGATAGTGTATTAAAAATTGCTGGACCACAAGGTTCAACACGTGACGTGAGCCATACAAGGTACGTGTGTCACCTTGCCCAGGCGAAGGGCCGCACCCAGGTTTGCAGCATTGTCGCACACGGCCTTACCAGGCTGCAGGTTGAGTGGAGACAACCATTTATTAAACTCGGACCGCAGAGCTGACCACAACTCCTCAGCTGTGTGACTCTTATTCCCAAGACATGTCAAGCTAAAGACCGCCTGATGACGTTGCGCTCTGCTGCAAGCATAGTAATGAGGAGTGCGTGATTCCTTCTGCGCAGTGAGAACGCTGGTGGCCTGACCAGGCAGGCTTGGGGCGGAGGTGGAGGACACAGATGAGGTGGAGGAGGTAGAAGCAGTGGCGGAACTTGGACAGACAGAGGATTGACACACAAGTCAGGGGAACGGCAAGACTTGTGCAGCAGACCCTTCACCATCTATCACCATAGTTACCCAGTGTCCAGTCAGCGACATGTAACGTCCCTGTCCATGCTTACTGGTCCAAGTATCGGTGGTAAAATGCACCCATTCACACACAGAGTTTCTCAAGGAAGCGGTGATGTTGTGTGCGACATGCTGGTGTAGCGCGGGCACACCTTTCTTAGAGAAGTAGTGGCGACTGGGATCTGGTACTGGGACACAGCGACAGACATAAGGTCTCTAAAATCCTGTGTGTCCACCAGGCGGAAAGGCAGCATTTCGGTAGCCAAGAGCTTACAGAGGGATAAAGTCAACCTCTTAGCTTTGTCATGGGTCGCAGGAAATGGCCTTTTATTTGTCCACATCTGAGGGACAGAGATCTGGCTGCTGTGTGTAGACGGTGTTGAGTAGAATGTCCCTGGAAAAATGCAGGTTTGTGAGGAAAGTGCAGTCGAAAACATGATGTTGCCTTCATCCAACGTTGGTGCTATCGATGTCTGAGAGAGCTGTACACACGCACTTGTTTCCCCTTCCAAACCAACTGACGACCTACCAAGCAAACTGCCTGTTGCGGTTACAGTGGTGGAAGTTGTGCGTGGAAAACCAGGTGTGACAGCTGTCCCCACAGTCCGAGAAGATGAAGAGCGTGCGGATGCACTGGAAGGGGCAGGCGGTGGATGGTTCACTCCGCTAGGCCGCATTGCAGCACAGTGAGCTTCCCACTGGGACATATGATATTTATTCATGTGAAGATTCATGGAAGAAGTTGTCAAACTGCTGAGGTTTTGACCTCTACTTACAGAATCATGACAAATTTTACACATCACATAATTTGGGCGATCTTTTTCTATGTCAAAAAAGGACCAGGCTAGGCAAGGCTTAGAGGGCATGCGACCTGCTGAGCCCCCCGACTAGTGCTCAGAGGCAGAGTGGTGGCTGATGATGCAGTTGTAGACGTGCTACCAGTGCTCCGACTCTGTCCAGGAATGCGCAAGGTAACTTCGTCGTCGGTTGCATCCTCCTCCACCGCCTCTGTTGACCTCCTCGAGTGCCTGACTGTGGGTTGACAGTAGGTGGGATCAAGAACTTCCTCATCAATTGTTGTGTTTGCACTCCCCTCACCCTCAGACCGAGCCTCTTCTTGCCCTGACCGAATATTTAAGTTGCCATCACAATCTGGTATCTGCGTCTCATCGTCATCAGTATGTTCCTCATTGTCTATAACCACAGGGGTTACAGTTTGTGACAAAGGGTCAACATTATGCTCAGAAACTTGGTCCTCACAGCCTGAATCAGAGTCACAAAGGTTCTGGGCATCACTGCAGACCATTTCCTGGTCTGTACTCACTGTAGCTTGGGAGCAGACCTCTGATTCTCAGGCTATAGTGTGACTGAACAGCTCTGCAGACTCAGCCATCTCAGTTCCACCATACTGTGCAGAGCTGATGGAGACTTCAGAGCTGGGAGAAAGCAAGTTTGATTGGGATGACAACTCAGAGGACTGGTGTTTTTTGGATGCGGTAGTTGAGGTGGCTGAGAGGGCACTTGTTGGACCACTTGAGATCCATTCAAGCATTTTCCTTTTTTTTGCCATCATCTACCTTTGTTCCTGTTGTTCGTGTCCGTAAAAAAGGGAGCACATCGGATTGTCCACGGTAAGTAGTAGACATCTTACTTTTGCTGGTAGATGGTCTATCTTCAGCAGATGTTAATGGAGCTTTGCCACCTTCCCCACGGACAAACCCTTTTTTTCCTTTTCCAACACGCCTCTTCCCCTTTCCACCAGCATCTGTCATTTTGCCACTCATGTTGATTGCGACAAGATTGTGCACTTAAAATGGTAGTAAAAATTGAGAGGTGGTGTAGATTGCAGCAGTGGTCTAGCTTTATTAACAGCAGAATAATAAAGAATAAATATCCCTGACAATGCAACTATGGCCCTTAAACTGGCAGCATAAATTCCTAGTATAATGGCTTAGTAACAATGAGTTTTAGTGTGCAATGCAGGCAGACGTGCTGCAAATATCTTTGCACTAGTGGGACAATACAGAAGTCCAACAGCCACGTTTAGGATGACACTAAGTTCACTGAGTGTTTGCTAGTATAATGGCTTAGTAACAATGAGTTTGAGTGTGCAATGCAGGCAGACGTGCTGCAAATATCTTTGTACTACTGGGGCAATACAGCAGTCCAATAGCCACGTTTAGGATGCCACTAAGTTCACTCAGTGTTTGCTAGTATAATGGCTTAGTAACAATGAGTTGGAGTGTGCAAAGGGCAGGAGGGTACAGTGGCAGGGTTGTGGGTCTCTGGGTAGAGGAAAGGAAGCCTGCTTTTCTATCCCTCCTAATGGGGAAATGCAGCGAGGAAATCCCTGACCTTAGCTACACAGACGCTGTCATCTTCTGTAGCTGTTAAACTCTGTTTTCAGGACCTGTCACCTATGGCTCTGACCCTGCCGGTATGAGCCCTTAAAAGGACTGATAGAAAGTGCTATCCCTAAGCTGTCCAGCGCTGTGTATGGAGCATATACAGCAGTATCGGCGATAGGAGCTGCGCCAGTGATGTCTGACACCAAGGACGCAGAAGGCAGATAATGGCGTGCTGGAGGAAAATGTCCGGTTTTATAATGCAGGGACATGTGACATGGACATCCTTTCACACATGCCGTTGCTTCTCTGGCTAAAAGTCCACTTAGCTGTGTGTGTGTCTGGGATTGGCTGACATGCTGGCCCGCCCCACTACACCCGCGCACTTAGGGAAGGAAGACAAGGAAAAAAAAAAAAAAATGGCGATTGCCATTATACATACAGCAGTGATCTCAATGCGCTGTTCCCGCACACTATACACTGAAATGTCATAATAGTGTGAGTCACAGAGTGACTTACACTATTACAGCGGAAAGCCAGCTAGGAATTAGCTGTTTTTTTTGCTGCTAGATCCGTTATCGAACGTATCTAGAACTATCGAGCTTTAGCAAAAAAGCTCGAGTTCTAGTTCGATCTAGAACAGCCCCCAAAATCACTCGAGCCGCGAACTGGAGAACCTCGAACCGCGAACCGCGCTCAACTCTAGTAATGAGTATTTCCCATTGATTTACATTGTGCCCGCTACTTGTAGCAAATATGCGAGTAGTGGACAGTACTCGCTAACAGCATAGCGAATACGAGTAGTACTACTCAACACTAATATTAAACCATTTGTTGGCTGAACTCTCCAATATCAATGTGTTCACCTACCAGTCTAATGGGCATGGGGGCATCCTGATTGTTCCCAATATCATCTGGTGGGGTATGTCCAATTTCGTACTGCCGATCCTTTTATTCTGTGAGGAATAAACTGCTTCCAACAGAGTTGGCAGTCAATAGCTCTCTCATAGTGAACACATGAGCACTCAACAGAGCAAGCACTACTGTGTATGGGAGATGTAAGAAGATGCCTGTTTTCCAACAGTTATCTAATGTACAGTAGCGACAAAACGTTTTGCATTTTTTTTTAAATGTGTGATTACTTCTGTCTGGTTCTTTTCCTGGTTATTTTAGTAAACCAGAAGCAAATGTTTGTCAGCTCTAAGGATGAAAATTGTGTTTTACATCATTTTATCCTTTTATGTGTTATTTTTTCATATTTGCTGGGCCAAATGTTTTGCATACTTTGTTATGGGTAGTCTAATTTTGCCCCAAAATATTTTTGCGGGTGTATTTTGGATAAAACATGGCAAAGCCAAAGCCATGTTTGTCAGGAAGCTTATTATTCCTAGAGAGAGGTCAGGCAAAAGCCAAAAAGAGGAAGCTATAGAATTCAACTGTTGTCAGAGTCAAGTGTCACGTATAATAAAGAAAGAAAAAGAAGGTTATGGAACAGCTAACAAACCTAGAAGAGGACGACCACAGAAAGCTTCCTCCAAATTTGATTACATTATTAAGAAAAAGTCTGTATCTGATGTCCATAAAAGTGCTGTTCAGATTTCAGACAAAATGAAAAAAGAATATGGGTCAAAGTGAGTTATCAAACTGTGGTGCGTCGGTTAAGAGCAGTAGGCTTGAATGCATGAGTTCCAGTGAAGAAGTCTTTCATCTCTGGAAAGAACCGGAAGGTACAACTTGAGTTTTCCAAAGAACACAGCCAATGGAAAGAGACAGATTGGTCTAAAGTGTGGTGGTCAGATTAATCCAAGCAATCTGTTTGGTAGTGATGACAAGCACTATATATACCGCCCAATGGGAAAACGTAGTGCTGTAAGGTACCAAACACCTACAGTGAAGCATTATGGTGGCAATGTCATTGTTTGAGGCTGCTCTTTTGCATTTACCAGTAGTCCTGTGCATAGCATTGATAAAAATATCAATGCCACCATGTAGAAGGACATACTGGAGAATGTAATGCTGCCACATAGTAACACCAAAGTATGGGGGGGCTGAACAATGATCCTAAGTACATATGCAATTCTTTTCAAAAAGTTGTTAACTAAGAAAAATGTTTAAGGCCTGTGACACACATCCGTGCCGCCGGCACATGTTTGTCATTTTTTGCATGTACCGGCGGCACAGAGGCACGTTCAGCAATGCTACCCTATTGTAGCAGGCACACACACGTAAAACCACACGGAACGTGTGTCCGTGTGCGTTTGTACGTGTACGCGTTTTTCTAAACGCTGACATGTCAGTGTTTTCTCCGGCAGCACGGGTGTCACACGGCCCGCACCCGTACCACATGGGTGTAGTGTGGATGCGGTCCTGTGTGACACGCGCCGGAGAAAACACACGTGTCAGTGGAAAAAAAAACAAACATTTACTCACCTTCTCCAGCCCTCCTACCTCTGCCGCTGCTGCCTCTTGCTGCCGACCGCCGCTCATTATTCTCATTTAATATTCACTTCACTGCCTGGCAGCAGCAGCGGGGAGACGGGAGGGCTGGAGACCGAAGATCAGCACCACGGACAGCAGCACGGACAGCAGGAAGGAGCAGGTGAGTATGTTAATTACCGATTCTACGTGTGCTATCGCGGATGGCACACGTAAAACACACGTCACCCGCACGTACCATCTGGCAGAGGCCTAAGAAAAACTTTGTTCCAGCACATACGGAGTATAAACTTCTTTTATTGGAAAAATATAGTAAAAAACACACACGGATGGTAGGTGAAAAAACAGCAAACTGGCCCCAGAAACACCTGTTTGCGTGTTTCGAGGCATGCGCCTCTTAATCATAACTGGTGGTTATGATAAAAGAAGTTCATATTCCGTATGTGCTGGAACAAAGATTTTCTTGGATTGTCTTGGACAGATGCTGTGCACTTGGAGGAACAGGTGATCTGGATACCTTTGTACTTTCAAAGAAAAATGGTTACCTGCTGCAATTGCAGAGCCAGTCATCTGATTTACACCCACCTTTTGGGATGAGTTAGAGGGACAAGTTGGGGCCTGTAACCATAGGAATAAAAAAACAATTGTTTGCAGATTTGGAAATGGAATGGAGCAAGATCCCTCAAGATATCTTGAATACCCTAGTGGCTTCAATGCCCCATTGGTGTGGTACAGTAATTAAAGCAAGAGGTTATGCTACAAAATACTAAGTTATGGCATTGTAAACAATGGATTACTCTCTATGTTGTGATCAATAAATAGTATATGCAAAACCTTTAGTCACTAGTGTATATGGGGGGCTTATGATTTAACCCCTTAACGACCCATGACGTACTAGATACGTCATGGATCGTTTTCCGGTAAGCCCCGCCCCCTGCCGCCGGCGGGCGGCGGCGATCGGCGCACATATCAGCTGTTATCAACAGCTGATATGTGTGCCTGCTAGCCGCGGGTGGAATCGCTTCCACCCGCGGCCATTAACCCCTTACATTTCGCTGCCAAAGTCTTGGCAGCGATATGTATATGGGCGCCGCCATTACAGTGACTTACCCCGCCCCCGCCGGAAGTCACGTGACATGATCACGTGACTTTCGGCGGTTGCCATGGTAGCACAGGGTCATGTGATGACGCCTGTGGCTAACATGAGTCACTTCCTCTCAATGCCGGAATACAGCCGGCATTGAAAGTGAAGCAGCAAATCTGCAGTTCTCAGCTCTGTAGCTGAGATCTGCAGATTGTGCAAAGCGATCAGATTGCTGATCGCTATAGCCCCCTAGGGGGACTAGTAAAATTAAAAAAAAAAAGTAAAAAAAAAAGTTTTAAAAAATTAAAAAAAAATAAAAAAACCTAAAAGTTCAAATCACCCCCCTTTCACCCCATTGAAAATTAAAGGGTTAAAAAAATAAAAAATACACACATATTTGGTATCGCCACGTTCAGAAATGCCCGATCTATCAAAATATAAAATCAATGAATCTGATCAGTAAACGGCGTAGCGGCAAAAAAATTCCAAACGCCAAAATTACGTTTTTTGGTCGCCGCAAATTTTGCGCAAAATGCAATAACAGGCGATCAAAACGTAGCATCTGCGCAAAAATGGTACCGTTAAGAACGTCAGGTCAAGACGCAAAAAATAAGCCATCACTGAGCCTCAGATCCTGAAAAATGAGAACGCTACGGGTTTTGGAAAATGGCGCAAAATGTGCGCCACGTTTTTCGGACAAGCTTGTGAATTTTTTTTAACCCCTTAGATACAAGTAAACCTATACATGTTTGGTGTCTACAAACTCGCACCGACCTGAGGCATCATACCCACACATCAGTTTTACCATATAGTGAACACGGTGAATAAAATATCCCAAAAACTATTGTACAATCCCAGTTTTTTTGCAATTTTTCCGCACTTGGAATTTTTTTGCCATTTTCCAGTACACTATATGGTAAAACTTATGGTTTCATTTAAAAGTACAACTCGTCCCGCAAAAAACAAGCCCTCATATGGCAAGATTGATGGAAAAATAAAAAAGTTACGCCTCTCGGAAGAAGGGGAGCAAAAAACAAAAACGCAAAAACGGAAAGTGCCCGGGGGCTGAAGGGGTTAAGCAAGCATTTTATATTTTTATCCTAAATTTCGTTACTCCTGTATTTACCTATAACCTATAGGTTCATTGATCAAAATTCATCAAAGGTGCTCTATCTGTTTGAGTTCACCTGCCATGACAAGGCAACTCAAATTGAGTTTTCCCATAGACAGTGTACTGTACATGTTCAACAGGAAACTTTCATCTCTGTCTTGGGTCAAAGCCTACCAAATTATCCTACTTAAAAGTAGGAAAGAAACAGCTTTTTTTTCTCTGCTAATTATAACAGCCTTAGAGCGGCTGACTTTGTGTGAAGTTGTCATGTTGTGTCAGATGGGTTCACGCAAGTTAAACGTAATGTGTGCTGACAGCCTCAAATTTAGTAAATGCGATGTAGATCATCACAAAAACGGATAAGCTCGCTGTAATCACACAGACATACCTGGAAGGGGTTAATGAATCCTGTGGCTCTCATGCTGGGTGACAGGGTAGGGGCACCATTAAGTCTTGGGCAAGGTGTTTGGACACAAGTCTAGGGGAACATTCCGAACTCATGCACCCGGATGATGGAACGCCTTGCTGGGATTCTGCAGTAATGTGTCATTTCATTGTATTGCATAATAAGCTAGTGTTAGGAATCGTAATTGTAATAAGCCTGTTTAATAAGATTACAAAGATCGTTAATGTAGAAATATCTATATCCTAGTGAGCATAAACAGAAAAGCTTATTTTCTCCCAGAGTATATTGCCTCACAAGACTAATACAACTATTATTAATCTCTTCCTTCTACTCCTACATAGCTTTACACTTCTGCTTTAGTGGAAATGCACTGGCTTAAAAATAATGCTTTCATAAATGATTGAGTACCACAAAGTCGAATCACATTTGTGTTTTGCTTGGTGTGGCTAACAGAAGCTCAGAGGAATTTTTAGCTCACGCAGTAAATGCAGACCAGCAAATTCCAGTGTAGCGTTAGATGTGAAATATAGCACAAATTTCCATCTGAGGCCCTGCAAAATGGAGCAATATATAGCTCTGAAGGATCGTTTTCAGCAGATACTGTATTACTCTAATTGTTTCAGATTTGTCATCCCAGTAAAATGTTATTTTTCTTGTAGAGGTGTGCTTTATCTATTATTACTTGCTTATTAACTCGGAAAACTCTGTTGTATGCCCTGGTGTATGCTCTGCACATAGAGGCCCAAATGAAAAAAAAAAACATAGGAAAGATAGAAAGAGAGAAGAAAAAAAGAGAGCAAGAAAGGAAGGGAAGGGGAAAGACAAAGGGGAAGTAAGGGGGAGATAAAGGGTAAATAAGGGAAGGAAGAGGGAGGTAAACGGAAAGTAAGGGAAGGAAGGGGGAGTTAAAGGGGAAGTAAGTGGAGGGTGTGGTAAAGGGGAAGGAAGGAAAGGGACGGGGAGGTTATGGGGAAGTAAGGAAAGGAAGGGGGAGGTAAAGGGGAAGGAAGGGAAGAAAGAGGGAGCTAAAGGGAAAGTAGGTTAAGGAAGGGGAGGGGGAGGTAAAAGGGAAGGAAGGGGGAGGAAAAGGGGAAGGAAGGGAGAGACAAAAAAGAGGTAAAGGAAGGAAAGGGGAGGTAAAGTGGAAGTAAGGGAAGAAATTGGGAGGTAAAGGGGAAGAAATGGAAGGAAGGGAGAGTCAAAGTGGAAGGAAGGGAAGGAAGGGGGAGGTAAAAGGAAAGTAAGTGAAGGAAGGGGGAGGTAAAGGGAAAGTAAGAAAAAGAATGGGGAGGTAAATAGGAAGGTTGGGAAGTAAGGGGGTGGTAAAGGGGAAGTAAGTGAAGGAAGGGTGTGGTAAAGGGGAAGGAAGGGAAGTAAGGGGGAGGTAAGGGGGAAGTAAGGGAAGGAAGAAAAAGGTAAAGAAAACGGACTAGTCTTAGACTGGTTAAACAACTGTGCTCTAGTCAACATCTTTATGTCTACTGTAAATTATCTGTCAAAGAGTACCCCAACCATTGCTGAATTGACAATTCATACAACTTTGTCTAACAGAGAGTCTATTTTTTTTTACTGAGAGTGATGAAAGCAATGCCATGCACTTATAAAAAACAGGTAAAGCCAGGAAACCATTTGAGACCTCTGTGAAATAATTTCCTAATGTTAAAAAAATGCTGGAATTTTGTTGGGAAATGGGAATATGGTTGTGCAATTGCACCAATAGTAGCTTTCCACTGGTCATTGCACTGCATTTTGTTTTATGAAGGCTTAGGTTGGGCAAAAGAAGGCCAGTGGAATAACAGGATCTGGATAAGGTGCTGTTTATGAAAGGGAAGCCAGTATTCATTGGAAAATAGTACTGTTACCTTCTCTATGCTTTCCTTCAGTTAAATGAGTTTTCCATTACTGTAACCCCTTTTCATATGTCCTAACAATTTTGTGAAAGTGTTAGGAATAGTTAGGACAAATGAAAGGGGGTCAAATTAGTAATGGAAAACCTATTTATCATTATAACCTACATATACAGGGGTATCAGAACACTGCAGACCTGACCATGTCTTCATACTGGCCGAAGCTACAGTATGTCATTTATTTTTGCATATGTCTGGAGACTGATGTAGAAGTTTATTGACTGCATTACTATATAGATTGAACCAATTTATCACCAATTTGTGCAATAATAATAATCACAATACAAAAAAGCAAAACACCATGAACTGCCGTATTTCTATCTGAACCAAAATTAGATCATTGTAAGGTTCTACAGTGAATAGGTTTGGCACAACAGAACCACCAATGACGGCTATTCATATCACATGCCTCTTTTCTGTCTATGATGTATTGGCTTTACACAATGATTAATTCTCTACAGATGCATCAACTTTATCAAACTGACAAACAATGGCAAAGAGATTATTTCCATTCTCTTTTTTTTTGTATATATAGAATGCATATAGTAAAGGGGATTATTTTTCTACTTTTTTGAGCATTTTCCTTATAGATTCTAGATAAAACTGTTAAAATAAATGTATAAAAAAGAGAAAAGTGTAATTTTGCTCTAAGAAAACACAAAAATATGATGCTTGATGTATTATGTATATATGGCACAAATGTGGACTAAAATTAATTAATATCTAGCAACCAACTTGAGGTTCAACTGAAGACAGTCACCAATCTCAAATAAAACAATTATTCAATTAAATTGAGCTTCGACATAAGACAAAAATTAATTTTCGTTGCTGGATGCCAGTAATGAAAATAAGCAATTAGGCTACATTCATATATCCGTTTGAGGGTTAGCCTCGGACAATTTTTTTCTTAGGTATCATCCTAGTTGTTCCTTAACTAAATCTTAGTTGCTTCCGTTTTTTTTAGCTCTTTTTTTTTAATTGAAGCAGGTAGCGTGCCGGAACTTTTCTATGATAGACTCTTAACAATGAATCTGTTGAAAATGGAAGAAATTAGGATGGAACTCTGTAGAACAAAGTCTGTTTTCCTAGTTTCATCAGTGTCTCAATCATCGCTGTAGACATTAACCCTATAACGCATACCTGGGGCCTCGCAGGCATGCTAGGTCACTTGTTTTCTATGGTAGATTTCTATGGTTGCGCGTTCTAGGGTTAATGGTCGAGTCTGGTTAGCAAAATTTGATCAAAAACGACATACTCTGAGTCTCGTGATCAGAGATTCGGACACGTTTTTAAAGCTGATGTGTTTTTGGTTCAATAAAACTCTATGGGTCAGCGTGCTGTCCTAGAAATGTTTTTTCACTAGGATGTGATCTATGAACACATGTAAATCTTATTTTATGTTTGATTATTTTTTTTTATGAACTCCTGCATTACTATTTTTAAGTAATACATATTGTTTTCTGAACTGTTCATATGTGTGTATTGAATGGTTCTATTTATTGTCAGATGAACAAATGAGTCTTGGCCTAAAGTCTACGGGACCCTTGAGAATTAAAATAACCTCCAAGGCCTTCTAAGTCGGGTTGTCTTAATCACAAAATAAATAAGACGTTGTTATACAATTTCTGATACAGATCACAAAGATAAGATTAGGAGGCAGGACAGTGGTTTGTATAGAAACCATTAAGCATGTGCCAAGATATGATTGTCCCGTCCTTCCCTAGCGAATTTCTTGAGATAAGCAGCCTTAGCAAATTACTATTTAGCACTTTTTTTTCTCCAGCTCTTTCAGCGCCTGCATTAATTTTAATGAAAGTCTATCTCATGATTTGTATTGGATTAGCTGGCTACTTTTCTAGTTCTTTTGTTTGCTTCTTCCATTGTGAGGAACGGTTGAAGCGTGATGGCGTAATTCCATCACAAATAAGTATTGATACACAGAGTCTATTACATCAGGAATAGAAGTGAAGCATGTACAGGAGCAGATAACGGCTAGGTCACATTCTATGAAATACACAAAAGCAGTACAATATTTTTATATCCTTGTTGCTACATCAAGTGTTGCCTTCTATTTCCAAGGTTTTATTGTATTGCGGCACTAGGCAATTCATCTTAGTTGTTTGGGTTTATATGTATGATCTTGCATGCAATCTGATTCTATCCAACCCGATCCACCTTGATTAGGATCTGTTAGCAAACCATAAATATCTTTTGAAATAATTCTGCAACATATTTTTTGAGAATTCTTTATTTGACTACATTTCTGTTACTTTTCATGGAAATGCAAAAATAAAGTAATAACTTAGTCTATGTATACATTACGTTTCTGCCACATAGTTGTGCCTCCAACAAGAATTCTGTCTGAACTCCTTGAAAACAGGATTTGGATGGAACTCCCCATGGAGTCATAGACAATAATGAGGCTGAGAGAGCCAATTCGAACTCTGTTTAACCTTCATTCTAGGAGTGTCCTTCTTTTTAGGCAGGCACAAACCCTCAATCTACTATGCTTTTGTGCACACTTAAAAAGACAGACACAGTTGGAAAGGAGAACTTATAGGTGAGTTGTAATAACAGTGGGTGCATAAGTTGCCCAAAAGGGATAGCGAGACCGAAAAGGTCCATTGGGCTCACATGAGAAGACCAAAAATGTTACTCATAGCAGGATATTGTTATAGATTTTGCAGGGGGACCCACAAGTTTTAATTCATGCAACTGTTAGACAGAATACATAGTGACTCCATTTGCCTTCTTCTAGGGCCTCAGATGGAAGCCCAATGGAGCCACAATCATGAATTGGAAAGTGAAAACCTGTCTTTGGGTTAGCAATGCCCTTGTCATAACTTGATTTGTCTCTAAATAGTATAAAATTGTTATTACCAATTGGACATTGTTTTTAAGATTCTTGAGGAAGGGGACCGGTAACGGGTCTGAAGGGTGTCCGAAACGCGCGTCGGATTTGGACCTTGCTCAGCTCATTCTGTGTGGCAACACTTTCTCTAGTGAATTCTCCCTCGTGTGGACCAAATCAGCCTTGTTGGGGTGGCCGCCCAGGCTGCCACTTGAAGAGTGGGAGAAGCCGTATTTTGTGCTTAAATTGTGATCCTCCTTGGAGCCAGCACTATTTAGTGTTCTGTTGGCTCTGCTCCGCCCGCTTTGTAAGCGTTAATAGGAGATTCCTGGACTGCCTATTCTATACCTATTCTTTACCTATTATTAAAGCCAGCCCTTTACAGCCTTGCCGGCTCTGCTCAAGTGATGCTGATAGCGGTAACGGGACTCCTGCACTAACTGTATCCCTCCTTGGAACCGGTGCTATATTGTGATCCATCGGCTCTGCACCGGTCACTTTGGCGACTTTTGACAGGGATTTTCCTGCATTGAAACGGTGTCAAATACAAGGGAGGAGTGTGTAGCAACTAGATCAACGGGGAATCCTGTTTAAATCAAACCGCAGCTGTTAGCTCGATTGTGCGATTTACCGGCGCTGCATCGCTCACTCTGGAAGCCTTTGACAGGGGTGTCCTGCACTGCAACGGCTCCAGATACAAAGGAGGTGTGTACAGCTATTAAATCCACGGGGATTCTTGCCTAAAATAAGCCACAGATATTAAACCTTGCTGGAATAATTATTTGAATCGGTGCCCTACCTTATTGTTGGTTAAGACTAACCGGAGGGCGGCCTCTTTAATATATCTGGAGGCACCTGGAACGTTGTAAGCTTTGTGCATATACTATAAACGCTTATTAAATAGTCTGGACCCTCTTCAGATTATAGCGTTAGCTTGATCCGATCTATATGGTATATTTCATACACTATCTTTATACCATACTATATTAGTCGGCTGTTTGTGCTACCAGCCGGGGCATTATAACAGACCAATTAGAGCCTGCTGTGATAATTTGTTTTTTAATTGTTATAGTTCTATATATATTTTTCATATTTATATTTTTGGTTACTCACCATCATTGTTCTTGTTTATCTATGTACAGTGTTTTATTAATTTCTATCCTACATCCAGAACAAGGATAGCAATATATTTAATAATAAAAATATAAAAATTCTAAAAGGTTATGACCCCTTTCTAGCGCTGGTTATTGAGGATTTATTAAAAATCCCACCTATTTTTCTATTGTTATCAGGCAAATTGAAGGGGTCTTTTTTGTCATTTAACCTAGCTGCAAGATTTTAAGGGTTATTAGGTCAAGCGCTGACAATTGTCTACGGACAGCTTAATAATCCTGTTTTTAAGATTCACCTAATCAAAAAGAGAGATGGCACACAATGTAGAGTTTTAACAAAATATATAACAATATTATCTCTTAGGTTATACAATAATTACAAGAACAGGCATATTAAAGAAACCAAGGCTAAGTTAGGAGGCTGCAAGGCAAGTTCCCTTTAGTTTTACTGCAAAAGAATGCAACATGCTCAGTTAGTTTTTCTGTTAAAATGACAACCATCTGAATGAAAATCTAACTGACCCAACTATGGTTTATGGAGTCCTTTTGTTTCTGTTTCTGTTCACCAAAGGATGGATGCATTTCTTCCTATAACCAAACAGAAAAATGAAACTCCTAACTTTAGTGTGAACGGAAACCTAACTGACCCAACTATGGTTCATGGGGTCCATTGGTTTCTGTTTCTGTTCACCAAAGGATGGATCCATTTCTTCCTATAACCATACAGAAAAATGAAACTCCTAACTTTAGTGTGAACGGAAACCTAACTGACCCAACTATGGTTCATGGGGTCCATTGGTTTCTGTTTCTGCTCACCACAGGATGGATCCATTTCTTCCTATAACCATACAGAAAAATGAAACTCCTAACTTTAGTGTGAATCAAGCCTACATGTTTGCTTTAATCTACTTTATAAAGAAATCTCCAGGATTAAAGAAATATTTTCATACTTCATGCCATTACAATCATTCTATACAATAGAATAAAGAGTTGCACACAAGTCACAATGTATATGGGAATGATGAAAAGCAAAACTGCTATGGAAATACTAGACTGAAAAAGACAATGGACTATCTGAAAAAGTGAAAAAGTGAAAAAACATTGTGACTTGTGTGTCTCTATATCCTATTGTATGGGTATGTTTTTTGAGTCTTGCACCATGTTCACACCATTAGTCTATTAGTGTTCCAGACATACATTCTTTAGTTAGTATGCACTTTTTGTATGAGAACCCTGCCCCACCCATAGCCATGTGTTTCATTTCACATATATACAGTAGCTTGGTCCCTTGCTTCCCATACAGAGCAAGTTTTTTAACTGCAGGTGAGGTTAGATATAGGCTAGGGACCCATAAAATAGAGATTACCTTGGCGTTGGTTTGGGGATCTTTTGCATTGATCAATACAATGGCTAAACATCTCTTATATTCCTATTATTCATAGCACTTATGCATATTCCTATTTCATGTTTTTCACTTTTTCAGATAGTTCATTGTATTTTTCAGTCTAGTATTCCCATAGCAATTTTGCTTTTCATCATTCCCATATACATTGTGACTTGTGTGCAACTCTTTATCCTATTGTATAGTTATGTTTTTTGAGTCTTGCACCTTGTTCACACCATTGGTGTTCCAGACATACATTCTTTAGTTAGTATTACAATCATTCTAGCACCTTGTGATCAAAAGAACCCTGCAACATGGCCGTGGTCTAGCTGCCATTTTGCTTGATTCCTGAGAATCGAATCCTGAATATTTTAGATTTTAAAGAATTTGATGTTTGTGAGAAATTCCTAACAAATATGATTCCTTATAGATTAATTTGCTTATTTCTACTAAGGACACAAAATCAGAGACCATTTTAGCAGCAACCCATTTTTTTTTGCATTTTAGAGCATTGGTAAAATGCCTAGTATTTTTATATATCCATAATGAAAATTCCATAAAGGTACATGGGGTTTCTGCTCACCTCAGTATGCCCTTGATATAAAAGTAGAAACACATGGATTTGAAGGTTAAAAATAATGTGGCATTTCAATTTTTTCTCTTAGAAATAGTTTATTGGGGAATATCTATGTCCATATGGGGCCCATATCATTATTTGCGATTTTTAAGTCATTTTTCTTTTTTTTGTCTTGTGGACTTTATTGACTTTTTTTATAAAAATGGCTCACGCATTTCAGGTATTTTGGGCAAAATAAGAAATACTTTTTTGTTTTAGTCTTTAATGTGCTTTGCTAATATTTAGTGCTAAAATGTTGCAAAAAGAAGGAGGTTGGAGTACATTTGTGACAAAAATTGGCAACTTTTTGAAAAGTTGCAAATGATGAATAAGGCCTATTTCACACATCCGGCATTTCGCAGGATGTCGGATCCGGCACGCATGCAGTATAGTACAATCATTTACAGTGGAAGCGCGACACCATGCGATTGTGTGCTTCATGAACAACCGCATTTGTCCGCATGGTGTCACGCTTCTACTATAAATTAATGTACTGTACTGCATGCGTGCTGGATGCGGCATTCGGCGAAATGCCGGATGTGTGAAACGGGCCTTAGGTGGAAATGTCTGGAAACCCCAAACTGCATCAATAGAGGCAAACTAAAAAAAAACAAAAAACAACTGTTACATGCAAATGCACATGCAACTGGAAAGCTGAATTAGGCGCAAACAAAAAAAAGGAGAAAGACACCAAAAACAGGCACTGATGCAACTATGAAACAGGGCTATGGAGCTTGAGAAAACATTTTCAGCAGTGATCTGCAGTATAAAGCCTGTACAGCAGTTTACTGGGGCTATAATATGCATAAGACCTTCCTCCAACAAGAAGTAATGATCCCAAGTAGAACATAGAAAAAAACAATTTTAATACCAAAAGATGCAATACTAGAATTCTCTGTGAATTATTTAGATGTTTTGATTTCTCAAAGACTTTCCTACTGTTTTAATGTCCCCCAGTACAGCACTTTTCTCACCAACTGAAAGTATAATTTAATGAGTGCGAATAAAAGAACACTCTAATTACCCAAACCCATTAAAGGTACATTGTTGGTTTAGAAATTATAATTGGCTTATTGTAGTGGGACAAATGGGGATTGATAAGTCATATTAGAAATGACTGATAGCATCTGCTCCACTAACCATCATTTTCCATTTTGCTACATTTCCATTCTCAAGTGAAGTGAGCTCCTTTCTGTTTTCTGTGGCACCTTTTCAAGAATTTTCGTGTCCCACTGTGAAGATTAATTGCTCTATAAACAGACTTTCTATAGAATCCACCTGTCCAGTACTGTTATGGGGCTTTGCAATCTGACATATGAGTTTGCTTTTCACAAAAAATGGAGGGTCCATTCATGCCTCACTGGAACCACAAAATCGCTATTCAATATTTATTTAACTTACAAGGTTTCCTTCAAGATTTCTGAGAAGGTTTTTCATGAATTTTCTTTTCAGGAAAAGTGACCCATCATTTTGTATATAAAACTAAATTTATAACGTGCCAGAACTGGCATTACCATAGCTGGTACCTCTCAAATTTCTTCGGAAATCATGAGTGGTGGTCAGCTACTTTACCTATCAAGAATAATTGAGTAAGAACTAATATTCAAAAGTAACAAAGAATAATATCTTTTTATCTCCAAATGCAGGCTGCAGGAATAAACTCTGCTACTCCATGAGATTTCTGCTATAATTACTTAAAAGACTTGGCTCTAAACTCAAATATTATTTAATACTGCATTATTATGCTTGATAAACATTATATATATATATATATATATATATATATATATATATATATATATATATATATATATTATATATAAGTTGAGTGTGTGTGTGTATGTTTGCCAAAGGATTCTGCACCGTTGCATTTACGATCACGAAATTCTGCATTGCCAACTCATTTGACTCAGGCAACGTCATAGACTATGCTATGAGGAGAAAATGTAACCCTGTGCTTTACAGTTATTCACCAAAAAAACTGCCTACATTAAAATCAATGGAGCTAGGAGCTACAAGTTATTAATAGGAGCTCTGATTAGTTGCTATAGGCAACAAAGGACATTCTTAGTATCAGACAGCTTATGTGTCAGCTAATATGATTTCAGTGGAGAAACGGATAGAAAGAGACAGAGAATGACAGACAGCGAGAGATAGACAGACAGACAGAGAAAGACAGAGAGAGACAGACAGAGAGAGACAGAAAGACAGACAGAGAGACAGAGAGAGACATACAGAGAGACACAGACAGGGAGACAGACACGAAAGACAGACAGAAAGGCAGACAGATAGAGAGGGAGACAGACAGGGAGACAGACAGACAGACAGGGAGACAGACAGAGTGAGACCAACAGACAGAGAGACAGGCAGCGAGAGACACAGACAGACAGCGAGGAAGACAGACACAAACAGACACAGGTAGACAGAGATAGACAGACAGAAACAGAAACAGAAAGGCAGATACAGACAGAGACACATACAGACAGAGATTGACAGACAGACATGGACAGACAGAGACACAGACAGGCAGAGACACAGAGACAGACAGACAATTACAGACAGATAGACAGAGAGACTGACAGACAGAGAAACAGAGACAGGCAGACAGAGACAGACAGAGACAGAAAGACAGAGACACAGAGACAGACAGACAGAGACAGACAGACAGTGACAGGAACAGACAGACAGAGACTCAAACATGCAGAAACACAGTCAGGCAGGGACACAGACAAATAGAAAGAGACAGAGACATACAGACAGAGACACAGTCAGACAGAGAGAGACAGACAGAGACAGGGACGGAAGGGGACAGATAGATAGACAGAGACACAAACAGACAGAGATACAGACAGACCAAGAGAGACACAGTCAGGCAAAGAGAGAGACAGTCAGGGACAGACAGAGATACAGACAGACAGAGACATAAATAGACAGAGAGAGAGTGACAGACAGAGAGCGACAGACAGAGACAATGACAAACACAGACAGAAACACAGACAGACAGAGACACAGACAGACACAGACAGATACACAGACAGGCAGAGACACAGACAGAGATAGTGCAAGACAGACAGAGACAGACAGACACACAGAGAAAAGCAGACAGAGATCAACAAAACAGAAAGAAGCCGACAGACAGAGAGACAGACAGAGACACAGACAGGCAGAGACATAAACAGGCAGAGACACAGACAGACAGACAGAGACATACGGACAGAGAGGGAAATAGACAGACAGAGACAGACAGCCAGACAGAGAGTGAGACAGACAGACAGTGAAGGAGACAGACAGAGAGATACGGAGAGTGATATATACATACATATATATATATATATATATATATATATATATATATATATATATATATAAACATTTAGTAAATGCAGGATTGGATTGTACCAACACCTTTCTGATTTGTGTATATATACATGCTGTTGAAGACGTAGGTGTGCAATTTAGCTAATAGTTTGAATAAATTGAATCATAATCATGTTCTTAATTGTTGCATGGTTTTCTTGAATATCTTGGAAAAATCCTCAAAAGAAAAAGTCCATCTGGGTAATGTCTGAGTACTGTGTTGGCCATTTAACCAGGCTTCGTGTACTTATCTATTTCTAATAGTAAATAGACTGGCATTGTTTACGCGAACTTGATGTGGCTAGGCATCTTTATGAATCAACATTGTCCTAAGAGTGACGTGCACCTCTGCATGCGCCACCTACTAATCCTTCTCCAGTCCCTGGTGGAGGGAAATTTGTGGTGCAGCAAATGCCAGTGATCATCATAAATTTGTCGAGCGGCAGCCACCACAACCCTGTCCTGCCCTGCCCCGAACTGGGCGAAAATGACAAGTTGCATGATTTTATTACAGCCTACAGTTGCACCAAAATGATGTGAATTTTCAAAGCCTTTTACAGCAGAATACTGGTATAAAAGGTTTCAAGTATAGGTCCTTTTATGCCTAAATATGCTCCCAATATTGATACATTTTGGATGTCTAACCAAAGTGTGCCTGTCGATAACAATGTATTATTTACACATTCAGGCTCTTTTTTTTCTAGGGTCTTGCCAAGATAATATTGTAAATTTATCTCCAATGATCCATTATTATTATTATGAGAATAGCTTTGTCTTAAGCTCTCTCTAAATTCTTGGTGGAATCTTTCAAAAATTGTATGTCAAAGGTAACTTCCCCACTCTCCCTGGAATTAAAAATATAAGAGTAAAGCATGATGGATGTCACTATGCCCAATATTTTGTTGCAATTGGAGATAATCTGCAACCAGAAGGGTATCGCAGTTACTTATTAACCTCAAGTGGGTGAAATAAGTATGCATGCTTGACCCAACATTCATAATTATGGTGGAATTGAAAGGGAAAAGTTGTCAGCTGAAAGAGCATTGTCTTGTGTATATCAAGCTTAATGCCAATTGCACATAGCTATTATAAATCTTCAAATATAAACCCTATACATTTTATTGTGTTATATATGGGCAGATGTTTACTGGTTTCTTATGTAATTAGTTATTATTACACTACTAAATACTTTTGTACTTATTTGTGATATAAGGTCTATTTTTTTTTCTACAGTGGGAAGAAATTGGTGAGGTTGATGAGAACTATGCTCCAATACATACATATCAAGTGTGCAAAGTCATGGAACAGAATCAGAACAACTGGCTCCTGACGAGTTGGATCTCAAATGAAGGAGCATCAAGAATCTTCATTGAGCTTAAATTTACACTTCGGGATTGTAACAGTCTTCCAGGAGGACTTGGTACTTGTAAAGAAACTTTTAATGTATATTACTTTGAATCAAGTGAAGAAGACAGCAGGAATATAAGGGAAAATCAGTATAATAAAATTGATACTATAGCAGCTGATGAAAGCTTCACAGAATTGGACTTGGGTGATAGAGTCATGAAGCTAAATACAGAGGTAAGGGATGTTGGACCATTGACCAAGAAAGGCTTTTATCTGGCCTTCCAAGATGTGGGAGCATGTATTGCCCTAGTTTCTGTCCGTGTGTATTACAAGAAATGCCCCTCAGTGGTCCGTAACTTAGCACTTTTCGAAGATACAATAACAGGAGCAGACTCATCCCAACTTTTGGAAGTATCTGGAATGTGTGTCAACAATTCAGTGACAGAAGAAGCTCCAAAAATGCACTGTAGTGCTGAAGGGGAATGGCTGGTTCCAATTGGAAAATGTATGTGTAAAGAGGGCTATGAGGAAAAGAACAATACTTGTCAAGGTAAGAGTTTATTCTAAAATGAATATACAACAAGCTCAAAATATCAAAAATGCTCAAAATTTGATGGTAAAAATAGTTTTACAGTTATATGGTCCTCTAAAAGAAGAGGAAAGATTTGCATAGAGAATTGAAATCTGTTATACAATTTTTGGTGTAAATAAGGGACAGTTTTGTCAAAGAGGTCATATCATGTGATTACACTCTATATGGAATAACCTTTATTGTTAAAGTGGTGGTCAAAAGGGTAAAGTGATATTCATTCTAAATCTCTATCTAGTGCTCTAATCGAAAATATTTTCGAATAGACATGCATTATATCCCCTATCCTTCCCTATCTACAAAATCTAACTGCTTTTCTATTTTTTTCCCACTTACTTGTTGATGATTCTTCATTTGAGAATCCCAGGGCATGCTGGGATACTCAAATGAAGCATGATTGGAGCTGAAGTTGTAGTTTCTGCTTCAGCCTCTACGACTTCTTTGAAATGAAGTGTCATCAGTGATGCTCTTTTCAGGGACTGGGCTAGTTCTTGCACATTGTGCACTGTTTGATGTGCACATTGACAGAGTATGCTCTGTTGCCAACTCACATAAGCAGTAATGAGCTGGCACCAGAGCGGTGTGAGAATACCCGGTGTGCAGTCACCAATGCCACCCCCGCAGGTGACGTCACTGATCTACGCACTCTGGTTATTTTGATACTGCTGTATTACCGGCTTGTTATTGCTGATCTGATTACTGGCAACAGAGCGCACTGTCATTGTGCATATCGCACAGGGACTAGCCCAGCCCCTACAATGAGCGTCACTATTGATACTTTGTTTTAGGGACAAGGCAATAACCCCAGCTTCTGCCTACTAATGACACTTTGTGTGTCTTTCCCAGCATGCACTGCAAATCTCAAACAAAGCATCATCAAAAAGATAGTAGTGAGAAAAATATATAGAATAGGATTTAGTGTAGTTAGGGAAGGATAGGAAATTTTGAATGCAAGTATATTAGAAAATATTTTAGATTATGGCACTAAATAGATAGAGATTTAGAATTAAAATTACTTTGGATTTCCCCTTTAAAAATGCATATACTAGACAATGCATGAGAATGTAATTTCACATTTTCAGTCTAGATCAATAGTAATTACCAAATCTTCAAATTGTTGCATTAAAGAAGTGGTCCCTTTTTAGAAAATCTTGGTCCCATAGTTTGTAATAAAAACAGATAAACAATGCTGTACCCTTCATTGCTGGATTCTCCGTATGGACGTAGCGCTAATGTCACACTGACAGCACGGCAGCTAATCATTGAGGTCAGCGGCTCTGAGCAGGGCGCTCCCTCCACACGGACAGAGCTCAGCCATGGGCTGCCGCTGTATTGACGTGACATCCGTTTTGCAGTCAATATCAGACATCATTGAGCAGGGATGGATATTCAGCGTTGAACTTGGGGATGAGGACTAAAACTGGGGTGGGTGGGGTTAATAACAATTTGCAGCCATGGGTTGGGATTTCTGAAAAGAGACAAAAAAATACAAAATACTGTGCATCTCAATTTAGTTATGCATTTTGCTGTAACATCACATTTTGATGGAATTAAAAAGCTTATTACATTTGCTTCCAGATCAATGATTCTCGCCTTTACTCTTTGTAAACAGGTCAGATTTTAATTATATCTGCTCCAGCAGAAGCCGGTTAATCAGGGTGACAGATTCCGCTATCCACTTGTTGATTTTGAATTTATTTTCATTTAGTATTGCTAATAAAATAAGTCCAGCTCGGTAATACAGTGTAACAGGATTGAGTGGAGAGATCTGACAAATTTAGCCTCTTCAATGTTGACTGATATAATTATCTTCATGAAACTAGTAATGATAATTCACCTACTGATTTGAGTATTACTGAAAGTAACCTAGAAATGGTATAAAATAATAACTTGTCTCTAAAAACTCACCTTGCCATTTGGGACTTCGTCATCTACTACTATTGTATGCATGACATGTTGACTTATCTGTGCACCTTATGTTTAAAAAAAAAGTTACAGCCGTTATCTTGCAATAACATTGCCAACTCATAAGATTAAAGGGGTTATCCAGTTTATAAAACAGGAGGACTTGAGTATTCTGGTTAGAAATAAGCTGAGCAGCAGCACTCAATGTCAGGCAGCAGCTGCAAAAGCAATCAAGATATTAGGATTAGGGGTGATCGAATACCTCAAATATTTGGCTTTGCGAATATTTTCCCAATAGGTCGCCGCTATTCCACTATTCGCGAATATTCGATGCGCAATGTAAGTCTATGGAAAACCCGAATAACAACTATTCTGAACTATTCGGGCTTCCCATAAAATTACATTGTGCATCGAATATTCGCAGCAACCTATTCATCGGATATTTGCAAAGCCAAATATTTGAGGTATTCGATCATCCCTAATTAGGATGTATAAAAAGAGAGCTTAGATCCCGTGATCCCAACGTATTGTTACCCCTCGATAAATCACATGTAAGGCCACATCTTGAATATTGGATCCAGTTTTGTGCTCCACGTTTTAGAAAGGATATTGGACAGCTAAAGTTAGTTCAAAGGAAGCAACTAGATTATTACATGGGATGGAAGATCTCCCATATGCTGAGAGTTTGAAAAAGTTAGGCTTGTTTAGCATGGAATAAAGATGAACAGGGGATATATCATTTATAAGTGCAAATACATGGGTGGTCAATGCAAATGCCTGGAACATCACTTATTCCTTCTTTCACTATGGGTGAAATGTTTTTTTTGGCAGCTGAGTAGGAAAAGGTTTTTTTACAGTTAGAGCAATCAGTCTCTGGAATGCCCTCCTGCAAGAGGTAGTAATTGGTAGATACTATAAAAGCATTTAAAATAGGACTGGATGGTTTACATACAAGAAATAGCATTGTGGGTTATAAATAATCTACCAATAGACAATGTATAAGTGAGGGAGAAAGGTTGAACTTGATGGTCTTTTTCAACCTATGGAAAATAAGTGCCATAAATGAAAAAATAAACCCTTTCAGTCATTGGTCAGATGCCATAATTTATTGGTATCAATGCTGACCATTGAGCCATGATGTCTGTAGTACAGCACTAGCCACTGCAATCAGTGATTGGTGATAATGGTTATGTGCTGGTGGCTTGTTTGCAAACAGAAGGAGAACAGCCAGAACATCAGCTCTTAACTGTCAGGGGAAACAAAAGACAAGTAGTGTTGTTTGTCTGAATTACTGCCGGTTTTATATATTTAGAAACCATATGAAACCTTTTTCACCTAAATCTACCTTTTTTGTAGTATGATCTTCTTACACAGATCTGTAATGTCACGAAAATATTAAAAGTCAGTAAGAATTTGGGAAAAAAATGTGAATGACAAATACCTACATAATAGATGAAAAACAGCTGAAAAGGACTTCCAATATATTGGCAAGTTCAATTCATCTTTGACATTGTCTTAGGTTTCGTGTAAATCAGTAATTGTGCTCAGGTCAAGCCTTTGTTTTATTGACTGCCTGACAATGTTCTATGGTGATCATACACTTAACAAACCCTACAGACATCGTAGACATGAGGATGATCTATGTTCACCTGGCAGGAACACATATGCTCGAAGAACCAAAAGATCAAACAATTAAAATCACCCGATCCATATTACCACTGACCTCATCTGTCAGGGGAGAGTCGACGGGCCTCATACACATTACATAACATGCTGATCCTGCCAAAAATGGCTGATTTGCTGACTTTCATTTATTTGCCTTAAAAGTGTCTTATGCAGTGGAGGACTAAGTGAATTGGCATATTATATAATCCTCATAGTATCCATTTCATTTCATTGAACATTTCTTTAATGTTTACTTACTGAAAACTAAAAAAAATGGACACAGGGAAAATAATGCAACAGGGAACTACTAATAATGATAGGATTAAAGAAAAAACAGAAAAAGAATTTCAGCCTACCGTAATGCCTGTGATGTAAGTCCAATATGATGCACGGATGACACCAGGATTGGGGTTCCCAGGATAGAGCAACAATGGAAATAGTAGGTATATTCCTGCACCAAATACGATACCATCCAAAAATTTATGTAAAAATAGAAAAATCTTCATTGGATCTTCATGTTAAAAATAGAACATACAGTTAAAAGTATGAGTAAGGATCTTATCTATAGATCTGAAATGCGTCAGCCGTTATTCATGGACTTTTAACTGTATATTCTATTTTTAACCTGAAGATTTTTCTATTTTTACATAATTTTTTGGATGGTATCCTATTTGGTGCTGGAATTTACCTACTGTTTCCATTGTAACAATCATAGGAAGCTTATAGAACCTTGGCGCTGTATGTGTGTCAGTAATAATCTGACTTTAGGTTTCAAGATTTAGGCCCTGATTAACCAAAGCAATTAGAAATGCATTGTAAGGTCCAAACTGCGCCATATTAAGCTAGGCAAACAGAAAGAGAAGAAGAGAACTGTCTGAGGACTTGAGCACCAAAATGTTTGAAAAATATCAACAATCTCAAGGTTAAAAGTCCATCCAGAGATCTTGATGTTCTCCATGATGCGCAACACAACCAAAAAGTTTAAAACCCATGGCACTGTAGCTAATCTCTATGGACGAGGACTGCAGATAACAATTAATTAAAGGATGCAGTTCTGGATAGTTCGGACAGTAGATAAGCAGTCCCATATAGTGTCAGCACAAACTATTTGTTGACATTTGAATGAAAAGAAGCACTATGGCAGCAAACCCAGGAGGACCCACTGCTGACAAAAAGACATAAAAAAGCTGGACTGCAGTTTATCAAAATGTAAGCCAAAATTCTTCTGTTAAAGCATCCTGTGGACAGAAAAGCCAAGATAGAGGTTTTTGGTTAAGCAAATTATTCTACTCTTTACCGAAAATGGAATGAGACCTACAAAGTAAAGAACATAGTATCTGCAGTCAAATATGGTGGAGGTTCAAATATGTTTTGAATCCACAAAGCAAGAAGTTGTCTGACACCAGAGACCAAACACATACCTAGCTCCACTTAAAAAGTAAAGTCCATATTGTATCAACATCAATAGCGAGCGGTGCTTAACCTAACAGTGAGCCCACAAATCCATATATAGTAAGGAAGAAAAGAAAGCAGATGGCACTCAACCTTTATATAAACCTTCTTTATTTCATATAAAAATTAAAATTAAGGGAGGGATAAGGGAGATGTCTCGGATGACGGTGACCGTTTTGCGCACAGTGGCGCCTTGTTGGGTCCTGACACCTGGTGTCAGGATCCGATGAGGTGCTGCTGTGTGTGAAACAGTCACCATCATCTGAGTTGTCTCCCTCATCCCTCCCTTGTGATTTTAATTTTTGGATGAAGCAAAGAAGGTTTTTTATAAAGTGTGAGTGCCACCTGCTTTTTTTTCTTCCTTACTGGATTCAAAGATGTTTTGGGGTTGGTCTGTTGCCTCTGGCACTGGGTGTCTTGACTGTGTGCAAGGCATCATCAAATCTGAGAATTACCAAAGGATATTGGGTCGCAAGTGCCTAGTGTCAGAAAGCTGTGTTTGCATTCTAGATCATTGGTCTTCCACCAGGACAATGACCCCAAATCATACATCAAGAAACACCCAGCAATGGATGGAAACAAATCCCAAGAGAGTTCTGAAGTGGCAGCAATGACTCCGGATCTAAATCCCATTGATCACCTGTGGAGAGACCTTAAAATTACTATTAGACGAATGCACCCTTCAAATATGAAAGACCTGGAGCAGTTTGCAAAAGAAGAGTGATCTATTTTCTAGATGAGAGGTGTAACAAGCTTGTTGATGGTTATAGGAAACAATTGATTGCAGTTATTTATTCCGAAGGATTTGCAGCCAAATATTACTTTGAGGGTTCAAACAATTTTGCTGGCCCATTTTTGGGTGTTTGAGTGAAAATATGTGTAATTTCAATAATTTTCTAGGAGAAATACTTCATTTTCTGGAACAATTTCAAGATTGCCAACACTTTCGGCCATGACTGTATATGATTTTGCTCCTGAACACGTGTATGGTTAAAACTATTCCTGACTAGCAGTGTCTTTTGATCTATCACAGTCAATGTCAAGGGAGTATTATTATTTAAAAATGTTTTTGTTTTTCATTATAATGCTTTTTTACATACATACAGCTACAATATACATTAATAACATTGTCATCAATATATAGAATTAAGGAATATCAATGTGTTTATTAAATGATTAAATATTGTACCATTGTTTGGGAAATCCATTCATTTTATTCATTTGTATTGAATAGATTATCCTTATTATTTGCTATATCATGAATTCCAGATTTTTCACATTCTCGAATTCAAGTATATCTGAAATGTTAAGCTATTACTGCAGCTGTATGAAAAGACAGGGGAAGGGTTAAGGGAAAAGATAGCAGTAAAGGTTATTTCCATTCTGTGAGTACATTCTGTAAAAAAAAAAAAAAAAAAATGAAGTCAATGAAATAAAAAAAACCTCTTGAATTTTCCGCGTTTTGAAGATGAGTGCCCTTTTCTTTTATTCATTTAGAGTATGGTAATAACCCTTATTTAAAAGAAAGGTCTGTGATAATAATAGATGTAAGACTATATAAGAATGTAGAGTTAGAAATGACCCGATAATGATCATAAAAGCTTCTGATAATGTATCTAAATGAATCCAAACATGCACTGAGCAAAGGTATACAAATATATACCCTTAGGATTAAATAATTAAGCTATTGCCTTCTATTACAGAAAAAGGGTAAGACTTAATGTTATTAATATATTAGACATAAGCATGTTATCATACACTATTTCTTGTCTTAAAGTAACAATTTTTTATATTTTAAGCATGCAGTAATTAAAAATAGCAAACGGAGTCATGCTCACCTTACAGCGTCCCTACAGATCTGTTGCAGCCTTCTCTGCAACACTTCTGGAACCTAAATAAGTCACAGCACCACTGCAGCTTGTAATCGGCTGCAGTGGTCAGGTGACTAGAAGAGTTAATTATGGGATTTTGCTAAATTGCCACTTGAAAATAGAGGCTGCAGTGGTGTCATGACTTACAAATTTGCCAACCAATGTTTCCATAACCAGTGAAGACATTGGACCCAGGAAGGAAAGGGGGGGCACTAGAAGTTGAGTATGCCTCCATTCATTATTTTAAATCAATTCATGCCTGAAATAAAAAACTAATATTGGGCCACCCCTTTACTCCAAAAAAAGGGTATGCCTAACATTTTGGAACAAAAACATATACCAAAAAGTCAAAATATGACATATAATATACCCAAAAGAAAATATGCTTTACAATTTTCCGTATATACTCGAGTATAAGCCGAGTTTTTCCGGCCATTTTTTCATGCTGAAAATTCCCCCCTCGGTTTATACTTGAATGAGGTTCCAATAAAACATTTTTCTCACCTGTCCTCCGCTCCAGCGTTGTCCTCTTACCTGCCGGAGCTGCATAGCATTCAACTGAAGTAAAGCGATGACAGTAGTGGCGGCCCCGTGTATCGGATGCGATCATGGAGGGTTGTATGTGAGGTCTGCAAGAAGCAGGTAAGAGGACACCGAAGGAACGGAGGATGGATGAGAATATGGGCACATAACTACAGGATGGGGCACATTACTACATGAGACAAGGATGGGGCATATTACAATTTATTGGTATCTATTATTATTTTTTAAATTTACCAGTTGCTGCTGAATTTCCCACCCTAAGTTTATAATCAAGTCAATAAGTTTTCCCAGTTTTTTGTGGTAAAATTAGGGGTCTTGGCTTATACTCAGGTCAGCTTATACTCGAGTATATATGGTAATTGCTATTTTTTTGAGGGACATAAATAATCCATAAAGGGGTAATAGAAAGAAATAATTTGCTTCTGTAAAAATAAAACTTAACTAATCAGGAAAATATAAGAAAACCTCTTCAATCCCATTTGACTCTAATAGTATATAATATTTTTTAATGAGTTCTTTGCTCTAGGATTAGGATTGATGCTGTTAACCTTTAGATCATCATGGGATAAAGTTCCGATATATACCCATGGGGTCAACATGGCTGTTCTAAGGGGCACTAGATAAAGTTCAAAATAATGTAGAATCTTTGGTATCTTCCTAAACTGTGATATAATGAATCATTAGATGAATGTGGGGCATACAATGCTGAATATATAAAAATGTTTTAGAGTGGAAAACAGTGATCAGAGAAACCTCCTTTTGGATCACAGAATGTGATTGTCTGAGACAGCATTATTTTTGTCGGCTTGGATTTCCCAGTTCACTTACCAGCTCATAAAGTTGAATTGCTCCATTAGAGTGAAATTTACCAGTGAGGTCTATTACATAGGACACTCGCATTCTGTGCAGCTGTGTCACGGTAATGTTCAATCCTTGAAGGTCTTACAGTGAATTACTCCATTATTTGTCAATAAGGGCCTAATTCGAAATCTTAGCTGCACCATATTTTATGTGTGTAGTGTTTTACCTGAATTTCACCATTGCACAGTGCATAAGTTATAATATTATGCAGTTAAAAGAAAAAATCAAAAATAGAAAAAGAACTTATTTAAAAAATGTGATATATTTTATTTAAAAAAAGGCTGGTGTAAATATTAAATTGTAGAGACTAGAGATGGGCGGATCTGGTGAGATTCTCTTTTTCCATGTGGATTTTCCTGAAAAATTCAATTTTCAGTGAAGTTATCTAGTATATAAAGCTGAATGTGTGTGTGTATGTATGTGTGTGTGTGTGTGTGTGTGTGTGTATGTATGTATGTATGTCCGGGATTGGCATCTGCACTGTCGCAGCTGCAGCCACAAAATTTTGCAAACTCACACTTCTGGACCCGAGAGCGTCATAGGCTATGTTTTGAGGGGAAATTTTAACCCCGCGCTTTATAGTTATTCACCAAAAATCCTGCCTCCATTAAAGCAAATGAAGCTGGGAGCCACAGTGCAGCCAGAACTTCAGAAGAATGCGCAGCCACGCCCTAAAATGGAATGTTGGCGTGTCACAATGCAGCCAGGGAAAGAGACAGACACAGACAGGGAAAGAGGCAGACACAGACAGGGTAAGAAACAGACATAGACATGGTAAGAGACAGACACAAAGAGACAGACACAGACAAAGGGACAGACTGACAGAGAAAGAGACAGACAGGGAAAAAAAGGGAAAGAGAGAGACAGGTTAAGAGACAGACACAGACATGTAAAGAGACAGACACAGACAAAGAGACAGAGACAGACACAGGGAAACAGACAGACAGGGAAAGAGAGGGAAAGAGACAGACAGGGTAAGAGACAGGCAAAGACAGGTAAAGAGACAGACAAAGAGACAGACACAGGGAAAGAGACAGAGGGAAAAAGGGAAAGAGACAGACAGGGAAAGAGAGGGAAAGAGACAGACAGGGAAAGAGAGGGAAATAGACAGATAGGGAAAGAGAAAGACAGGGAAAGAGAGGGAAAGAGACAGACAGGGAAAGAGACAGTCAGGGAAAGTGACAGAGATAGATAGACAGACAGGGAAAGAGATTGAGACAGATGGAGAAAGAGACAGAGACAGTCAGAGACAGACATGGAAAGAGACAGACAGACAAAGAGATAGAGAGAGAGACAGAGAGATATATACAGAGGGGGGAGACAGACATAATTACATTTATATCTATTTGTTTTGTGGTTTTTGTGTGCAGAATACATTTTTGTTAATACATTCTATTTTGTTAACAGCAGTTATTAACCCGGGTGAAGCCGGGTCATACAGCTAGTGTTCTATAAATTCAGTGTTCCCTATTAAGCTCTTCAGACCTGAGAGCATAAAAAATTTAATGAGTTAAAAAAATAAAATAATAAAAAATGAAAAGACTGAACTATCCAAACTCTCCCACTGACTCCGGTGCCTACTGCTAGCTGTCTAATCCTGAAAGCCTCTTCTTTCCTCTTTCCACGCCAGTTTTTCACTCTAGAACAGGACCTGTTACCAGGTCATGCAGCTCAGGGTGCACCCTGATGTCACAATATTAGGATGAGCAGGGAACGCCAAGAGCGTGTGATTCCAAATTTGAAAAGGACTTTTGGCTGCAACCAGGCTTCAAAGGTCATGGAGAGTGGTGACCTCACAATGCTACAATGAACTGCCAAGTTGTGTATCATCTCTCTTCAACAGGACTTCCATCCACAACCAGGATGCGGAAGTCACAGCATATGATGACATCACCATGTTTTTATGCACCGTGGCCTCCATCGCTTGGTCACATCTAGAACTCCTGTTCTAAAGTGAAGACACCAGGGCATGACTATGAAAAGAAGTGACCCTGAGGACTGAACAGCAAGCATCCTTCATCAGAGGCAGCAGGGTTTTTGGGACAGATGAGTGGAGAGTTGAGTATTATGGGGGATTTTTTAATCTTTTTCCAGATCTCTACTGTTTTGCAAAATGGACGCTGCAGTTGACAGTCATTTTGCTGAAATTGTAACAATTAAATTACAACCAAATTGTATTCTGGAGACTCAGCTTTGTTGGAAAATTGGAGTAAAGTTCACTTACTCTCAAATATATTTGCCAACCTTTAATAGAGACCTGTGCACATGGACACAAAAATAGTGTAATACTAATTCCACTACTACAAAACAATATATTAAGTTTAATTCACTTTATCCATTAAATTGATTGAAAAATAAGTAAATGGCAGTCAAAGTACAGTATAAAAGAAAATATAAAAAAGTATACAATTCCTAACCAAAGCTATACCTACCTATATTGCTTTACGTTTCTTGCTGATTAAATCACTGCTCTTTTCACATTAGGTTACTAGCTCTGAGTTTAGTTCACTTTGTGGTGTCCATACCTTTCCTTGGGGACGTAGACTTTGACAAGTTTCTCAAAAACCATCAAGTAATAATAACGCTTTCTTTCCCTGAGCTGGAGTATATTTAGAGAAATGATTAAAAGGTCATTTACTGTTTTACAAGTCACTCGATTGAGCCGGCATAGACCTCAGTGTAGTATTTCAAGAGCCTGCGTATTTTATTTTTCACTTTATATTCTGATTTACTGATTTGTTGTACCCTTTCAACCTGCCGTGTTCATAGTCAAAATATCCTATCCATATGCTTTTCATAAAGAGATCAGAGATCACAGAAATTAACTTGATGAGTCCTACAAAGCAGGGTTATTCTAATAGAATGTGGGAACACTTTCCACGGTAATCAGATGGAAATGTGCAATTAGTGCGGTATAATTATGGTTTCACTTCTGACAAATGATTTCATTTTTGGCTAGGTCACAAAATGTCAGATAGCTTTTAAAAAGGACCTGCCACCAGGTCAACGTTGCCAGTTTTTAGTCTTATTTTATTCCTCAAGCTCTCCTTATTTTTTTTTGCATCCACCAAGTAATGTGACTTTCCATTTGGAGCTATGTTTCTATGGCCTTTGTCAAGGTGTCATTGGTTACCTGCTTCCATTAGGTCATTGCTTACCTTCTCTGCATTATTACAACATGAGCAATGCCCCTTTGATAAAGATCATAAAAGTTAGTTCTAAATAAAAAGGTAACCCTTTAAAAAGTCAATCTTTAATATCAATATACGCTAAAAATTCCAAAAACCCAGTGCAAATGACACAATAGAAGATGAAAAATGATCATGACATCACGCTATCTTGCTGACGCCTGGCAGACTATCTATCAAGCCTCCTGATGATCCGCTGATGGAGAAACTCGTTGAGGCAATTTAGAGGCATCACCAAGATGCACATGTGACCTCCGCACGATAAGTGTTTATTTGACTTCCTCATCATACATTGATTGGCTGCTCAGAACCTTATTGCACTTTACACTTTGTTAGCATATGCACTTTCTATGTATGTTATTGCATTAGCACTTTACCATATGAGTCATATGCACGTTGCACTTTATTTAACAAGTGTATTGATTTGCCGATCATCATTGTGGTTCTGGTTTTTGCGTCTCGCAATTGAGAGTATATAAGAGAGCAACCAGAGGTGAGTCTATTACTGGTACCAGTTTTGAATAAGGTCTGACCTCTTTGTTGTTTGGAGTTACAATTGAGGTCCTGGATATCACAGTATTACTGCGGACCCCTTCACATATATCTAGTATCTGATATCCGGCTGGATAGAGGTTTATATGAGTGTCTATTTATCCTGTTCTCTCCTTTAGGCATACCCTGCCTATATGTCCTTAATTTTCATGACTTTTGTGAGGGCTGAATAGGGCTTCTACAGGAACAGCCATCGCACAGTGGGGGCACCATATCCGTACCATTGTAGGGTGCCGACCTCCGCGGTAGGTAGAGGACAGGAGGGAGGTTCATCATTTTAGGGTGAGAACTTTACCCTCCTCCCTTTTTTCATTTTATTATTTTTTGAGGTGATTTAGAGGTATTATTGAGACGCACCTGTGACTTCTGTACAAGAAGATTTCTTACCAGTATTGAGACGCACCTGTGACCTCTGGATAAGAGGTGTTCTTATCAAATGATTGCCCAGCATCTATGGCATGACATGCATTGGCACTCTTTCTGTTAACGTGTACCGCATTCTATTTGTATGAAATGCGAAGTGGGTTCTGTGCACATCTTGCTGCACCATTACCTCACTCTGTGAGTCATATGCACTCTGCACTTTATACAACAGGTGCAAGTTCTGCTAATGATTGTGGTGAATCTTTTTGAGTATGCCTCTTGATTGAGGTGACATAGTAGGGCAACCGGACCTTTGTACACATATTTATTGTTTGACATTTTGACGGACAGTGGGATACATGTGCGTTTTGTATCCTGTCCACTACATTAAGCCTACCCTGCCTATATGTCTTTTGATTTATGACTTTTGTGAGGGCATATTAGGGCTTCCACAGGGACAGCCACCGCCGAGTGGGGGCGCCACAATCGTATCATTTAGGGTGCCGACCCCCACGGTAGGTAGAGGACAGGAGGGAGATATATCTATATTAGGGTGAGAATCTTACCCTCCTCCCTTTTCTTTTTCATCTTCTATTGTGTCATTTGCACTGGGTTTTTGGAATTTTTAGCGTATATTGATATTAAAGATTGACTTTTAAAGGGTTATATTATTTTGTTATGCAACACTTCCCTTTTCTCATTAATTCTAAATAAAAAGGCCCAAGTCTCTTGAACCTTATGGCGGATTTAAATTAAAACCAAAAAAAGTTATACTTCTTGTAGTAACATTATTAAATAAGCTAAAAAATTGGCTATGTTTGACTTTGTGACAAATTCTCTTTAATAACAGAAAACTCAATATCATATTTATGTATTGGCATGCTTGAAGTTGTCCCGGAAAATGAAGTATTTCTTCCAGAAAAGTATTGCAGTTACACATATTTTCTTACACACATGTTTATTTCATTTGTGTGTATTGGAACAACACAACCAAAACAGAGAAAAAAAAGTAAAATTCAACATAATTTTACACAAAACTCAAAAAACGGGCAGGACAAAATTGTTTTCACCCTCAACTTAGTATTTGCTGCACACTCTTTAGAATAAATAACTGCGATCAATCACTTCTTATAACCATCAAAAAGCTTCTTACACCTCTCAACTAGAATTTTAAACCATTTTTCTTTTGCAAACTGCTGCAGGTCTTTCATATTTGAAGGGCGCCTTCTCCCAATAGCAATTTTAAGATCTATCCACAGGTTTTCAATGGGATTAAGATCTGGGCTCATTGCTGGCCACTTCAGAACTCTCCAGTGCTTTGTTTCCATACATTCTGGGGGCAGCTTTAGGGTCTTTGTCCTGTCGGATGACTCATGACCTGGGATGCAAACCCAGCTTTCTGACACTGAGGCCTATATTGCTACCCAAAATCCTTTGCTAATCTTCAGATTTCATGATGCCTTGCACACAGTCAAGGCATCCAGTGCCAGAGGCAGCAAAACAACTCAAAAACAACTTTGGGCCTCCACCATATTTGACTGTACGAACTGTGTTCTTTTCTTTGAAAGCCTCATTCTGATTTTAGTAAACAGTAGAATGATGTGCTTTACCAAAAAGCTCTATCTTGGTCTCATTTGTCCACAAGATACTTTCCTAGATGGAATTTAACTCACTCACATACATTTTGGAAAACATACATATGTCTATGTATCAGCAGTGGGGTCCTCCTGGGTCTCCTGCCCCAATTATTCCATGAAAACGTCTTCTCGACAGATTATTCTGAATAGTAGATGTATGTAGCGGGGTCCCACTGGTTGCTGCCCCTTCTGACTTTGTGACAGAGTTGACATCTTCCGATTTGAAAATAATATAAGCTTGATATGTCTTTCATCTGTTGTCTTAAGTTTCCTGGGCCCAAAATTTAGTTTATTATTCCCAATATTGTACACTCTTTCTCTTTATTCATAGGGTGATTGAATTCTAATATCACCTAATGCTGCAGTTCATACATTTTATATTATCTATACAATACTTTCTGTCAGTGTTTTGCAGAACCTTCAAAAACACCATTAGGATGATGGGCATCAACTACCTATCAGCCCAAGTCTATATTGCTTCTCACGTAAAAGGGATTATTTTGCAAACAGTTTAGAGTGCGTTCATAGTTTGCCAGCAATGTCCTGCAAAGGTTGGTGCTAACAGATGAATATGTAACAAACAGTTTTCTGCATTAGGGACAAGGTTAACAAATATCCAGAGATTCTCATACAGTCTGTAAAAATAAGGCACTTTTACCCCTATCAGCAAAAAAATGGATGTGTACATGACTTTTTGGACTTTTGGAGAAATTTGTGCAGATTATTATGACTGTAATTATCATCATTTTAGAGTTCACAGGGAATGCTGCTGATGTCTTTGTATTATGGATTATAGACATATTTTATATCACTTAACATCTTAACGATTTGTTATAGTTCTCTAATATGTAACAATTGATGTCTGCCGGTGATTAATAAACTGTCCATAAAGAATAAAAAAAATAATTTGACATCCCTGATTATGTCTCAGAATCTAATCTAATAATAATAATAATGTTGTTTCCCTTGAGAAAGACGGCGAAACACGCGTTGGGAGCATCCCTGGGGTCCCTGGTATGTACTTTAGCTTCATAATTATTGTTAATTTTGCCTAGCATTCTCTGAGAACTATATCACTTCAGCATTATTATGTGCAGAGTATATATTTCCATCACATAGGCGCTATTGTTTTCATGTGTAAACAGCTTATCATGAGCTCTTGCACTTTGCACTTTACTATAGCACGAGTTTTACCTTAGGCATGGTTTACTTGGAATAATTGCAGATACCTTAATATTTTCTTGTACAATCCTTATAAATAAAGGTATATGACAAGTATAAGACAACCTTATGGCACAATGGTGCCCATTCATAATGATAATTAAATATTTAACATTTTTTTGCAATTTTTATTACTATAATTACAAGAAATTTTTACTTGTATATTGTGATTGTTATAGTACCAGTTGTTTGTGGGGATTGTACTGATAATTTATGAATTTTTACCTGGTGTTTTATACCATTTATTACAATCAATGCGTACGGGACTAACCCAGGGAAATCTTTTTTCACCTCTATATGCTCTCCAAATTTATGATTATGACTGTATGAAATTCCTTTTAAAAAAAAATATTTTTTAATCTAAAGAAGTAATTTATTGTGAATCTAACTATTTATCTAGTTCATTTTTTTGTCGGTTTAGAATCTAATCCAATGTCAAACTATAAAGTACAGTAATTTATACACTAATTTAGCATTGGACTGTTTTCGAGAAACACTCAAATTGAACTCCCATGTAGATTTTAAACAATGATATTGTCTGTGTTGGGGCCTCAAGATACTTTTTGGCAAACTTGATGCTTGAATATCAGCTTCAGTACCCTACGAAACGTGATGACTGCAGGTGGAAGTGCATTGTCCTTCCACCTGCATAGGGCCTCCTTTAGTTATTGTTTTTGAGCTATACAGAGCTAACTTTGTCTGTATTCTTCTATAGGCTATATCCTTTGTGCACTGTGCTAAAAATAGTCATGTGGATAACGCCAGTAAAGGTGGCATGGTGTTAATTGTCGAACACTTCTATACATTCAATGCTCAATAGATGAGAAAGACCCAATTATGTTGGTATAAAGAGTAAAACACAAATAGTAACATAGCCCATAGTAAAACGCATAATAAACTCTATAATGCAATAATGTAATATGAAAACCCAAGAAACACATAAGCGTATAGCGCATCTCACACAGAAGATAGTATATGTTAAAGCATAAATTGAACTTTAATATAGAAATAAAAAATATACAAAAGTATATATATATATATATATATATTTATATATATTGTATATATTTAATAAACGGTGTAAATATATATACATACATATATACACACATACACATATATATATATATATATATATATATATATGTAAATATATATATATATATATATATATACTGTATATGTATATATATAAATTATATATATATATATATATATTTACATATACAGTGTATATATATATATATATACATATATATATATATATATATATATATATATATGTAGAAATTTTATATATATACATACACTATATATATATATATATATATATATATATATATATATATATGCATATATATATATATATATAATATATTCATGTATACAGTATATATATATATATATATATATATATATATATATATATAAGCAATAAAAAATAAAATATATCTATATATATATATATATATATATACATACATATATTCGAGAAGGACAATAACAGATGAAAACAAAAATACTTAATAAATAGTAAAAAATTATAACATTAGCATTGCTATGCTATAACGTAAGATGTAAAAGAAATACAATACCATAGAAAATGCAGTAATCATTCATGAGTTATATAAAAAAAGCTTGTTACGTGGACAATATACATAAAAACCATAAGATAGAGTAATTCAGCAGTTTTAGAATGGTGTCTGTATTAAATAAAATGTACAGATTTATAATTTAATAAAAATCTGAATATTATATCAAATCATGAATATTGTATGTCACTGTAAGTACAACCTACTAGTGCATTATATAGTATGTTACTAAAACAAAGCTTTCACTACGCGCCATGAGCAGGTTTCTATAGAGCACATTATTTATTTATTTTCCTGGTCTTTCAGACTTGTTTCTACATTATTTTTGCTCTCAGAGTTCAAGCATGATTTAATATGTCGCAACTCGTTTACCTAACTGGGTTTGATTGTCTGACATACTTCCACTAAAACAGGGCAGCCGTCCTTTCAAGCATGCTGCTGCCCAGACAAATGAAGTGTCACAACAGTTAGAACTTGTTCTTGTATTGTGACAGCAGTAGCTTCCTCTGACAAAGCCAGAAGCAGGGAATTTAGACAGTAGTAATACCAACAGACACATCATAGGTCATTGTGGACTAAGGCCACACACGGCAAAACTTGAAAGGACTCATTGATCATTCATGTGAAAATTATCGGGGGGGTCCGGAAGGGGTATTGGTGAAATGGGAAGACCCATCCCGTAAGCCGTGCTGCAGTGCTTGGAAAATAGAAGACGTCTCACAAGAATATGTCTAATATAGAATGAGGTAGTGGAGGGGGATTCAGGAATAGCGTCAAATGACAAAGCATTTATACATGCTAGGTGCATGACAATGACTTCTAAAGACGGGTTCACGTAGTGAGATAAGAATCATTCACCAATATGAATCACAAGATAATGGCTAGAGCTGTCCATATCCTATAGAACATTGTCAGCCAAAAGATATGTTGGCTTCAATAAATTGTCCCTATCCTCTAGCAATGTGCATGTTAGCCTTGACTCAGTCTTTCTGTAAATCATATATTTATAGACAGCATGTATAATAATATCATTGTGCTTGGCAGTATATTTTCACAACCTGTATACAACTGCCATTTACTAACTGGTAAGAATGGTGACTGTATTATGCTGACGGCATGAAAACATTCTTCATTCTTTCACTCGGCAGACTAGAAATTCTTGAGTGACTTTTATTTCCTGCAGAGAACTGCAAAATCATCTTAACACTTAACTGTTACAAGACAAGAAGCAGAAGATTAAAGAGAACCTGTCAGCACAGTTTTATCATGTAAAGTAAAGCCATAACTGTAACAGCGCTGTAATTCTGATTACATTGATACTTTTGGTGAAAAAAAAAAATCTTCTGTAATCAGCATTTGAAGTTTCTGCTAATTAAATTTTAGTGCACAGGGATTGGAGTGTACACTGGATCTTTTCCTCCCTGTCTGTGATTCCCTAGCCCCTCCTCCTGCCTCCAGGGAGTATACACTGGATCTTTTCCTCCCTGTCTGTGATTTCCCAGCCCCTCCGCCCGCCTTTAGTCTGTGAATAACCTGCCTCCTCTGTTATTGATGTCAGCAGTGAACTGACATTCAAAGATTGGAGGCAGGTGGAGGGGCTGGGGATCACAGACAGGGAGGAGAAGATCCAGTGTACACTGGAGCACTTGTGCACCAAAATTTATTTAATTAGCAAAAAACTTCAAATGCTGATTACATAAGATTTTGTATGAATGCAATCAGTATAACAGCACTATTACAGTCACAGGCAGGGAGGAGAAGACCCAGTTTACAGTCCAACCTCTGTGTACAAAAATGTAATTAGCAGAAAACTTCATATGCTGATTACAGAAGATTTTTTTTTCACCAAAAGTATCAATGTAATTAGTACTAGGGTATGTCTGCACGCTGCAGTTCTATCGTAACCACAAAAATGCTACCTGTGGTCAAAAACGCATCTTGTGCCCAAACATGCACCAAAAAATGCATGTGTTTTTGGTGCGTATTTGATGTGTTTTTGGTCCATTTTTTGACCATGCGTTTTTGGTGTGTTTTGTCTAAAATCTCATGGGGAAAGAAAAGCATACAGTTTGTGGTGACTAAAAGGTACCACAAATGTACCAAAAATGTATCAAAAACTGCAGCGTGTGCATGGGGCCTTACAGCGCTCTTACAGTCACAGACAGGGAGGAGAAGTCTCCGTGCACAGTCCGGCCTCTGTGCACTGAAAACCAATTATCAGAGAACTACAAATGGTGATTAATAACAAAAAAACAGATTTCTTCACCAAAGGTATCAATGTACTCAGTATTACAGCACCATTACAGCTATACTTTACTTTCCATTACAAAGTTGTGCTGACTGATTCTTATTAAGCAAAGTTAACCTGCTATGAGCCACATTTGACTAAATTCTTTGATCCTCAGCCCTTCCAAGCAGGTTATAGAGTACTTTCCTTTTTGTTGGACCAACGTAAAACATTACACCCAGTTTTACAGTATTAGGGAGCCCGAAGATAATTTTGATACATATGTGTTATAAATGGCATTTGGTAGATGGGAATTTTATTACAGATTTTCATTTTTTTTGTTATATAGATACAGAAGTAGTCATCAATTTTGTATTATTTTAATTTTAGTTAAATGTTTTGTTTCATGCATTTTTTCACATTTTCAGTAGACAGTTGTCAAGACCACGAGGACAAGCATTAGCATCTTCAAGAAAACAGACAGTTTATTGTCAAACTTCTTTTATTCCTCAACAGTCATAATATTAGAAAAATGAATGGCAGGACAAGCAGGGCTACTTTTGTTTGACTCAGACGCTTTGAAATGTTTTTAGAAGATGGTATTGCGAAATTTGACTGAGCAAGATTCAAATAAATTTTCCACCATTTATTCATGTTCTGTATTTTTCTTCTTTGTATATAAAAGATAAAGGTATGTGAAATACCAACAAACCTACTGAAAAACCTCTAGTCACAAGGATTATCAACAAGAACTAGTATGAAGAAAATCAGATCCATTGAATTTACAGTGTAAAGTGTCAGTCTTTGCTGACAACACCAAACTATGTAGGATATTAAAAAATGGTCTTGATAGTGCAATATTACAAAATGATCTGGATAAGATGTCTGAATGGGCAGATACTTGGAAATGAGATTTAATGTTGATAAATTTAATGTAATGCACCTAGGACGGAGTAATCCTATAATTCCGTATACATTAAATGGAAGTAAACTCGGGACTACAGAGCAGGAGAAAGACTTGGGTATTCTCACTACAAGTAAGCTGAGCAGCAGCACTCAATGTCAAGCAGCAACTGCTAAAGCAAACAAGATTCTAGGGTGTATAAAAAGAGAGATTAGATCCCGTGATCCCAACGTATTGTTACCCCTCTATAAATCACTTGTAAGGCCACATCTGGAATATGGGATCCAGTTTTGGGCTCCACATTTTCAAAAGGACATCAGAAGTTAGAGTCAGTTCAAAGGCGGCTAACTAGACTACTACAAGGAATGGAAGGCCTCCCATATGATGACAGGTTGAAAAAGTTGAATTTGTTTAACTTTGAAAAATGACGTCTCAGAGGAGATCTCATTTATATGTATAAATACATGTGTGGTCAATATTAAGGACTGGCACTTGACTTATTTATTCCCCAAAAAATACTGAGGACAAGGAGGCATTCACTGCGAGTGGAAGAAAAGAAAATCCGGCAGCGAAATAGGAAAGGGTTCTTTACAGTTAGAGAGTTAGAGTAGTCAGACTGTGGAATGCCCTACCACAAGAGGTAGTAATGGCAGATGCTATAAAAACTTTTAAAAAAGGGCTGGATGATTTCCTCAGTATGTATAGCATTGTCAGTTATAAATAATATAATGACAAAATTATCTCAATCTGTGCACGTGCCAAATCTGCAGCCATTTTCTTCAAGTCTATCACATCAACCAGTGGCAGGCTGAATGGATCCTCCCCGGCAGGCTGAATGGTGCCCACTGTGACACCCCTGAGCCCTCAGTATTGCTGACCCTCCGGAGCTGTGACACCCCCAAACCCGAAGTATTGTCATCCTTCAACCATGTGATCTTCCTGAGCAGCAGACACCCCTGTTCTCCGACCCCACAGCATCGCCAACCCAGCCT